>NC_142868.1:103331439-103634469 GCF_051225735.1 Oryctolagus cuniculus
AGTGAGCCCCTCAGAGCTTCCTCTAACCTACACTTAAGGTGATTTTAAAATCCAAGGATAGGAGAGAAAAATCCAAAATGCAATATTTTTCATCACATGCCAAAAATGGGATAGAGGAAAGGAGTGGCAGGCCTAGGTCCTTCCAGATGTCCCCTGGGGGTTGCCCTTCAGCCCACCTTAGTATGGTGCTTGGTAGAGGGGATACCTGGGTTCTAATCTATAAATAGGGGAGACCCCAGCCTTTTCACAGAGTCCCTTTCATTTTTTATTCTGATTAGCCATTATAAACTGACAAATAAAAGAAATCCTGATCTATCAGCAAACAAAAAAAGAGTACTTAAGTTTATATTTAGAAACATTTATCTCATTTGCTTTACCCAGTTTATACTTAACAGCAATACCTAGATGTCTGAAGAAACCTAGATAGTATATAACTAAAGCTATATATATATTTTTTTGTTTTGTTTTTTATTTTTTTGTTTTTTTGACAGGCAGAGTGGACAGAGAGAGAGAGAGAGAAAGGTCTTCCTTTGCCATTGGTTCACCCTCCAATGGCCGCCGCGGTCAGCGCGCTGCGGCCGGCGCACCGCAGAGTCAGTGATTGACTTGCTATGTCTTCAGAAAATGAACCCATTTAAAGTTGCTGTAGCAATTCGTCCAGGCAGTTTTGGGAGTGTTCAGCAGCAACATTTTTTTTTCAAGATTTATTTATTTATTTGAAAGAAAAAGTTACAAATAGGCAGAGGCAGAGAGAGAGAGAAGTCTTCAATTGGCTGTTTCCCCTCCCCCAAATGGTCACAACTGCTGGAAGAGGGCCAATCCAAAGCCAGGAGCCAGGAGCTTCTTCTGGGTCTCCCACATGGGTACAGGGGCCCAAGCACTTGGGCCATCTTCTATTGCCTTCCTAGGCAAATCCTAGGATTTTCCTAGGCGGGGTCAGTCGAGACTCAAACCAATGCCCTTATGAAATAATGGCACTGCAGGCAGTGGTTTTACCAGCTATGACTCAGTAACAGATCCTTAAAGCTATAATTTTGAACAATTTTCCTATGAAAGAAAACTCAAAAGGTTGATTCTGATTCCTTGTACTTAATACACAGAACATAATTTTAACCTTACTGAGATCTTTCATTCTCTTTTCATATTTTGGCTGACACTCACTGCTGCTGGTGTTTTGAATGACCTATGTTTGCATGGAAGTTCAGGAGCCCACTGAAAGGAAATGATAGAAGGCAGACCTCACTGACAGCTCATGAGAAAATATGTAACAATCAACTGCAAACAACTGAACTCTATTACCAAGAAGCCTCCATCCAGACCAGAGTTACAGAGAAAGGGAGAGACAGAGCAAAAGGTCTTCCATCTGGTTCATGCCTCAAATGGCCACAATGGCCATAGCTGGGCCAATCCTAAGTCAGGAACAAAAGTTCCTCCTGGGTATCCCACGCGGGTGCAGAGGCCCAAGCACTTGGCAAATCTCTACTGCTTTTCCAGGTCACAACATAGAGCTGGATGAGAAGAGGAGCAGCCAGGACTAGAAATCATGCCCACATGGGATGCAGGTACCTGCAGTTGTGGCTTAGCACATTACATCACAGCCCCAGCCCCATTCAGAGATATTTTAAATGGCCATTTCTAATTCAGTCTTAAGGAGGTCAAGCAGTATTATAGTAAAACATCTTTTTCTTTCGTAGTTTCCAAATACAATTTAATTTTAGAAAATAAGTGCTAAGCTGTAGGCAGCCTTTGGACAAGTTAAGGCCAATCTTGGCTTGTGGAATTCCTGGGATAAGAAAGTCACATACTGAAGGAGGATGTTAATCAGGAACACCCTATTAAAATCATCTGTGCTACCGGAGGCCCCGATAAGTTGCTTACGTATGTTATCTTTTGTGCTTCTTTGTGCTTCTTTGTTCTGCAGCTGGTTATGTATAAATACTGCTGGGACTTTAGAATAAATGAGCCTTGATCAGCCTTGTTGTCTTGGCTCCATTCTCTGCGCCCTTGTCCCTCTTTTCATTCCCACTCTCTCCTTCAGGTTCTGTTTGACTAGTGTGGCTGGCCCACACACTAAGTGGCAATAAGAATAGAGCTCTGATCACAATTGCTGTTTAGGCAAGACCTGTAAAAGAACCAAATTAGAAAGCAATTTCTCTGGGGTTGGCGCTGTGGTGCAGTGGGTTAACGCCCTCTCCTGAAGTGCCGGCATCCCATATGGGCACTGGTTCTAGTCCCAGCTGCTCTTCTTCCAATCCAGCTCTCTGCTATGGCCTGGGATAGCAGTAGAAGATCACCCAAATCCATGGGCCCCTGAACCCATGTGGGAGACCCAGAGGAATGTTCTGGCTCCTGCCTTTGGATTGGCACATCTTCAGCTGTTGCGGCCATCGGGAACGTGAACCAGAGGATGAGAGACCTCTCTCTGTCTCTACCTCTCTGTGTAACTCTGTCTTTCAAATAATTAAAACAAATCTTTAAAAAAAAGAAAGCAATTTTTCAGAGAAGAGATACCTAACTGCAAAAGGGAGAACTCTCTTTCTTTTTATTTTATTTCATTTATTTGCAAGTCAGAGTTACACACAGAGAGAAGGAGAGGCAGAGGGAGAGAGAGAGGTCTTCCATCCACTGGTGCACTCCCCAATTGGCCATAACAGCCAGAGCTGTGGTTATCTGAAGCCAGGATCCAGGAGCTTCTTCCAGGTCTCCCACACAGGTGCAGGGGCCCAAGGACTTAGCTCATCTACTGGCTTTCCCAGGCCAGAGCAGAGAGCTGGATTGGAAGTGGAGCACCCATATGGGATGCTGGCACTGCAGGCAGTGGCTTTATCTGCTACACCACAGCCCCAGCCCCAATGCAATGTTCAGGGGTCAGCATTCATTGTAGCATAATGGGTAAAGTCACATCCTATGTTGTCAGCTACTCCACTTCCAATCCAGCTCCATGCTATTGTGCTTGGGAAAGCAGCAGATAATGATCTGTGAATTTGGGCCCCTGAACTCATGTGGGAGGCTTGGAAGAAGAAGCTCCTGGTACCTGGTTTTGGACCAACCCAATCCTGGTCATTATGGCCAATTGGGGAGTGAACCATGGATCTCTCTCTCTCTCTCTCTCTCTGTTAAAAAAAAAAGCGCCAACTAACAGCTGAACAAAAAGAGATAATACCTGGTAGTACCATGTACCACTTTGATACTTACCAAATGCATTTCCCTAGATTTCAGTTGGAATTTAAATCTGGTTTCTGCCAATCTAAAACACCTTAGGCCAATGACACCAGGTCAGCAATTAGTTGCTCAGGTTATTTCTGATTCAAAGAAACATTCAGGAAGTAGCAAGACAGCTCACAGGGGAGATTTGTATCAGGGGCTGGTTTGCCTACTCTGGACTGTACTCCCTTCATGATTGATGTAGCTGTTTTCAAAATAAAATAAAATAAATCTTTAAGATAAATTGAAAAAGCCAGAATCATGGAGCAAATGAGCCTTAAGCACCAGAACAGTCGTGCTTCTAAACAAAAGTATTAGACATTAAAGCATGAAATATGGATATGCAATGTAAGGTAATTATAAAAGAGATGTATATACTTGCTGACCATTCTAATAAGAGAATAAACTCTAAAATAAAGGTACTACAGATAAATTACATTATAGAGTAATAAAAGGGTCAATCAACCCAGATAAGATTTTAATTCTAGATATGCAGGTATCTAACAAAGAAGCCCAGCATTAAGTGAAAGAAAATGACAAAAATCAAAGAGAAAAGACTGGTCAAGACTAGTATTAGGAAGGGGCACTGTGGCATAGAGAGTAAAGCCACCAGTTGTGGCGTTGTTCTAGTCCTGACAGTTCTAGTGATCCAGCTCCTGGCTAACTCACCTTTTTAAAAGATTTATTTATTTATTTGAAAGAGTTACAGAGAGTCAAGCAGAGAGAGAGAGAGAAAGAGAGAGAGGTCATCCATCCACTGATTCACTCCCCAGATTGCTAAAATGGCTGGAGTTGGGTACAGGGGCTAAAGGACTTGGGCCTTCTTCCACTGCTTTCTGAGGCCATAGCAGAGAGCTGGATCAGAAGGGAAACAGCCAGGACTCAAACCAGGACCCATATGGGATGCTGGCACTGCAGGCAGTGGCTTTACCTACTATGCCACAGCACTGGCCAGCTTTGTAGCCATTTTGAAAGAAGGAAGGTCTCTCTCTCTCTCTCTAGTTCAGCATTATATCTAATAATTTTTTAAAAAATTAATATTAGGAGATATAAATATGTCACTTTTAATAATGGACAGAACAGGTTTGCAAAATATTGGAAAGGATAAAGCAACTGACCAAGTACTTGAACAAAAGAATACACATTCTGTTCACTTGCTCACAGATCACTGTCTGCAGAAGACCTTTGGCTACATCACAAAAGAACCTAAATAAAAATTAAAAGAATAAAAATAAAAAAGAAGATCCTATGATCACAATAGATTCATCTTGAATATCAATAACAGAACATTTGAGAAGTGCACAATATGTGGAAAATAAGAACACACTCCTAAGAGCTACAGAAACAAATCACAAAGGACATTAGCAAACATTGTGAAATGATTGGAAATGAAATGGCACTTAAAAAAAGTAATGGGATACAGTTGAAGCTGAGGTTAGAGGAGGACCAGTCTCTCCATTCCTATAGCTTTATAAAATGGGAAGTTTTGACCACTTTAACTTTGCTATTCATCATTATGTAGTGTCTTTAAAGTTTGTAAACAATTTGTATCTGCCAAAAACTTTATTAGTTCCACCAGAGGGCCAGCAGGGGGCAATAAGCCACCGCTAAACAGTGAGCTTTGCACCAAAACTCACCCTGGAGGACCCAAGCACAGGTTTGCTACTACCAGTGATGTATGTACAGCACCTACAGGAAAAACAAGAGCATTTTTCCCTCAAGACTGAGCTAAGATATGATTGCAGCTTCTGGAAGACTTGGGCAGTTTCCACATGTAGGTAAAGATGCTGAACATGACCCTGATGGCTTAGGAGAAAATATTTTCCTTGTCCATGATGTTTCTCATTTTTAAAAAAACATTTCATGGAGCAGCACCGTGGCATAGTGTTAGCGGTAAAGCTGTCACCTGCAGTGCTGGCATCCAGTATAGGCATTGGTTTGTGTTCTAGCTGCTCCCATTTTGATCCAGGTCTCTGCTATGGCCTGGGAAGGCAGTAAAACATGGCCAAAATCCTTAGGTCCCTGCAACCATGTGGGAGACCTGGAATAGGTTCTGGCTTCTGGCTTCAGATTGGTGTGGCTCCAACTGTTGCAGTCATCTGGGAAGTGAACCAGTGAATGGAAGACCTCTCTCTCAAACTCTCTGCCTCTTCCTCTCTGCAACTCTCCCTTTCAAATAAACAAATCTTTAAAAAATATTTCATTTGAAAGGTGGAGATACAGATTGAGAGACAGATGGCACACACTCACACACAGAGAGAGAGAGAGAATGAGAGAATGAGAAAGATTGTCTTTGCACCTGCTGGGACCGGCCAGGGCAGTCAGAAGCCAGAATTTTATTCTGAATCCACCACGCTGGTAACAAAGAGATAACTATTGAGCTTGCTGCTCACCTGGCTGTGTATGAACAGGAAGCTGGATCAGAATCAGTACTGGGACTTGAACCCCGGTACCATAACATGGAATGTGGGTCTTTTCACTACCATGCCAAATGCTTTTTCCCTGAATGTTTATCTCCTTTTCTGAAATGCTTCCAGGTTAGTTATTCTGTGTTACTTCATATAAAGTTTAAGGAAGAGTCATATATCCATTCTTGAGTGTGTTAATGGGATGGAGCTATATCATGCTGTGATATTTCTACAGACTCAAGAGGGCTTGGGGCAGAAATTCCAACATAGATTCAGAGAGTGGCAGACAAAAATAGTGTGAAAATATACATAGTGTATCAGAACATTGCAGTACGGACTTGATGGTCCTGCATTGGAGCCTGAGGTGAAAAGAAAAACCTGTTCTCCTGCATTCATGCTTTCATTAATTCTATATCATTCTCTTCTATACAACTTCAACGTGGTTGTAAACGTCTTCAAAAGCAGAGGTGTTAAAACTCACATTATGCTCAGTTTAGATATATTATTCATACCCAAACCAACAATCTATTAGCTTCTTTCTTTCCTGAATTTATTAAAAACAAACTTTAAAATAATGTATTTAAAATAACTACTGAGTTATTTCATTTTCATTTGTGAGAATTTCCTTGTTTAATTTACAACATTTGTCAAAGAAAAATCAGTTTTCCCTCTTCTAAGTAAAGAAAGAGGCTCATGAGGGAAAATATCTCAAAAAAGTTAGCTGGGCTGGAATTTGGCACAACAGTTAAGCTGTCACTTGGGACACCCACATTTAGCTATAAGAGTGCCTAGGACAGAGTCCTGGCTCTTCTCCTAATTCCATCCTTTTGCTAATGTGCACCCTTGGAGGCTAAACTACTCAGATCCATGCCAGCCACAAGGGAGACCTGGAATGAGTTCTTGGCTCCTGGCTTTGGCCTCACTCAGCCCCAGCTATTCTGGGCATTTTGGGAGCAAATCATCAGATGGATCATCTCTGCTGTCTTCTCAGTCTCTCTGGCATTCAAATAGCAATTTAACTTAACAAACTAATGGAATGGGATTTAGCACAGTGATTGGAGCGCTGCTTGAGATGCCTACATTCTATGTCAGAATGCCTGGGTTCAAGTCCCATCTCTGCTCCTATTGCAGAACAATCCTCCCAAACTCATTGGCAATGTTGTTATAAAACCCCCTAACCAGGATCTGCCCCGTGGCATTGTGGGTAAAACCATTGCCTGCAGTGCTGGCATACCATATGGGCACCACTTTGAGTCCCAGATGCTCCACTTCTGATCCAGCTCTCTGCTTTGGCCTAGGAAAGCAGTGAAAAATGTCCTAGGTCCTTGGGCCCTGCACCCACATGGGAGACCCAGCAGAAGCTCCTGATTTCAGATCAGCACAGCTTCAGCCATTGCAGTCAATTAGAGAGTGAACCAGCAGATGGGAGACCTCTCTGTCTCTGTCTCTCTCTGCCTCGCCTTCTCTTTCTGTGTAACCCTGAGTCTCAAATAAATAAATAAATCTTTAAAATGGAAACAAAAACAAAACAAAAAGAACTCCCTAACCTATTTGTGCTTGCATAACACACAGAAGGCAATCACTGACATTGAGTGGTGGTAGCTTGAGGTATTTGTGGCAAAGTCCAAAGTAAGATGAGTGTGGGGAGCAACTCGGACTAGACTAAGTTACTGGAATTAAGACTTATTCTATGCATCTGCTCTCCCACAATATGGCGCTGGGAGAGGAGGAAACAACTTTTACACAGCTGCCTCCAGTTCGACCAATAACCTGCAAGAGCTGATCCTGCTCCTGATTGGAGGAGAGCAGCATACTCGGCGTGTGGGTAGCAGAGTTGGGATTGGTGGAAGAGGACTATAAAGGAGGAGAGAGACAACATGCACCAGGAACATCTGAGGGAACACCTGAGGAACATCTGAGCAGCCCCTGAGAGAGCCGGCCGGCGGTGTGCCACTCCCCCGCGGAAGTGGGGAAAGCGGCGGGGGGTGCCGCCCCTCCACGGAGGTGGAAGGATCGGCAGCCAACCCGGGAAGAACCAGCAGCAAACCCGGGAAGGGCCGAGCAGACAAAAGAACAGTGCAGGGTTTAGTGTTGTTCCTCTGTGAAGAGGGGGAGCGACAGATGAGAACCTTTTGCTTGATTTCAGAGCTCCCCAAGAAGTTAGAGGTAAATGTTTTTATACATTAAAATTGGCGCTGACAGGTGCATGTTGAGCTTTGGCCAAGTTCCTGATTGTGCAGTGGTGCTGTGATCTTCCTTTTATCGGTTGGCAATGACATGTTCTTTGGGGGATTGTTGTGATGTCCAGGTGGGCTTCAGTTTGTCTGGGGTTTACATGTAAATGGTAGTTATTTACTGCCCAGACTTGGATTTTTGTTACCTGGATCTGAAACTCCCCTAAATAAACCTTTCCAGACAACTTTGGCTAACAGGGTTATCTATTGCAAAAACAAATGACTTCTTTTGTCCAGCGATTACTAGCTTGTCAGGCCAGCTGTATCATTCCCTTTTTTAAAAATAGATTTATTTATTTTCTTCAGAGGCAGAGTTTACAGACAGACAGGGAGGGAGGGAGGGAGGGAGAGAGAGAGAGAGAGGTCTTCCACCTGTTGGTTCACTCCCCAAATTGCCACAATGGTCAGAGCTGAGCTGATCTGAAGCCAGGTGCCAGGAGATTCTTTTGACATAGATGTAGAGGCCTAAAGACATGGGCCATCTTCTGTTGCTTTCCAAAGCCATTAGCAGGGAGCTGGACCAAAAGTGGAGCAGCTGGGACTAGAACCATCACCCATATGAGATGCTGGCATTGCAGGTAGAGGCTTAGCCTTCCATGCCACAGTATTGGTCCCAAATTTTTTTGATACCCTACAAGCAAGGAAACTTTGGGCTAAGAGACACAGACAAGAGCCTGAGCCCTGACTTTTTATTATAGAAGTTTTGTCTCAATTGCCTCTATTTCTTGTTATTCCTCAAACCTCAGGGTTTGAGGCTGACTGGCATATTGTAAGAATGAAAGGAGACAAAGTTTTAGGTGTTTCTTTTATTCATTATTTATTTACTTAATAATCAAGTTAACAGAGAAAGAAAGAGAGACAGAGATTTTCTATTGCTGGTTCACTTCTCAGATGGTGGCATAAGCCAGGAATTGATCATGACATGAGTTGTCATCCTAAAGAATGAACAGAGTTACATCATAATAGCCAAATATTATACTATTGACATTATATAAGGAAACTAGAAATGTTGATTAATCATACATTAATAAGCCCCATAAAACATTTTTTAAAAAAAGGATTTATTTATTTGAAAAGCAGAGTTGTGTAGAGGCAAAGGCAGAGAGAGAAAGTCTTCCATCCACTGGTTCACTCCCCAGAGTGGGTCAATTCAAAGCCAGGATCCTTGGAGCTTCTTCCAGTTCTCCCATGTGGGTGCAGGGGCCCAAGCACTTGGGCCATCTTTCACTGCTTTCCCAGGCCATGGCAGAGAGCTGGATCAGAAGTGGAGCTGCTGAGACTTGAACCAGTGCCTGAATGGGATGCTAGCACTGCAGCAATGGATTTATCCACTATGCCATAGCACCAGCTCCCTATAAAACTTTTAAAATTAGCAAATCTAAAAACAATGAACAAAGTTGCAATTAAAAAGCAAGTACATTATAATCTATTTGTTAAATGCATTAAACACATATAATGAGCTATGATTCAGAATCTCTCCAAGTTAAATATCTAAGAAGGAATTATATTTTCTTTTTTATGATTTTTGTTTATTTGAAAGACAGCCTCATAAAGAGAGAGAGGTCTTCCAACTTCTAGTTCACTCCCCAGTTGGTTACAATGACCAGGGCTGCACCAATCTGAAGCCAGGAGCCAGGAGCTTCTTCTGAGTGTTCCACATGGGTACAGGATTTGGATCATATCCACTGCTTTTCCAGGTGGATTAGCAGGGTGTTGGACCAGAAGTGAACAGACAGGACTTGAACTGGTATCCACATGGGATGCTGGCATCACAAGTGGCATCTTTACCTCTCTGCTGCAGCCCAGCCCCTTATATTTTCTTTTAACTTCAGTATCTAATGTTTTGATATTTGGGAGACCTACTAAGAAGTAACAACTTCTAGTCACTCACTTAAAGTCTAGGAACACTTGAAGCCATTTATCTTGTGCTTAATTTGTGATATGCTAATGTTCTCAGTTATAACATGATAACATGAGTACAAATTCTTACTGAACTCACACAATCACAATGTCATAAGAAACTAAAAATTCTCCTAAAAGTTTTACATTTTAGAAGAATTAATTAGGGGAAAAAGTGAACACTCCATCTATATACAAAAGTATATCAAAGCTTAATAATCAATAGAAAGGACAGATATATTCCAGAACTTAGATGAAACAAATACAGAACCAACAATATTTTAAATAAAAACATATATCCATAAATTTGTTTGATTTATTCAGTCTTATGTAACTAAAACTTGATTGCTCTCCTTTAGAATTTTAGTGCTTTTTTTTAAAGATTTATTTATTTATTTGAAAGTCAGAGTTACACAGAGAGAGGAGAGGCAGAGAGAGAGGTCTTCCACCTGATGGTTCACTCCCCAGTTGGCCACAATGACCAGGGCTGCACCGATCCAAAGCCAGGAGCCAGGAGACTTACAGGTCTCCAATGCAGGTGCAGGGGCCCAAGGACTTGGAGGATGACTCTGCCTGTCAAAAAAAAAAAAAAAAACTTCTGAAGTGTGTAGATAGTATATAGAGTATGTATAATCAACTGGACTCTGACAAATCCAACCAAAAGTAACCATCATCATTAAGAAATGCTTCCAGGTTTGAATGCTGGCTTTGCCACTGTTTAGCAATAGTATCTTGGGTAATATTCATTCATCTTCACCTGGAAAATGATGACAATAATAGTATCTAGTGCTTAAGCAAAAATGAATTGGGACAACACATTTTAAAACACTAATAGCCATGTCTAATATATAATGACTCAATGAATACTATTTTTACCATTTTTACTACTACTGTGCTATCAGATTGTATCCAGTGGGCTACACTTGAGTTCCCCTACTCTGAGCTTATGAGCCCAATCAACAACACATCATGCAGCTGCAGAGACTTGATGTCTCCTGTATCCCTCCCTAGAGTGCTCTAGACCCCATATAGGACAATGAATGGGTGAGTGCATGGGAGAGAGTTGCCAGTGAACATACAGCAGTCAGAAGATCCCCTGCCTTAGAGAACAGTGGTTTATATAGCACAAAGTCATCTGAAAGGGCTTGGAGATCTGAGCTAATGCTGGGATGATGAGAAAGAGGGAGAGTTTGGGCTAGATTTCAGGGTCACTTAAGATAACAGTGTGAGCTGGAAGAGGTTCAGGCTGAGGCTGGACTGTGAGGCTGACCTGCTGAGATATTGGGAGATAGCTTGAGAGGAGTGAGATCTCGGGCTGACAGTGGGAGTCTTCTGATAGTAACGTGTCCAAAAGTCAAGGCAGGAGAGGCCTGGTTAAAGTAGGCTGGAGCTGTATTGGCAAGACAGAAAAACAGGGGCCTGCTTGTTGTTATGTAAGAGGTCAACATGAATGCAATGCTTTTTGTCCTTGCTCCATCACTGTGTATGATAAAGGCAGAACAAAGCATGCTTTGATGAAGGCGATTTCTGGTAGAAATGCTACAATAAAAATTTATCCAATCACAATCTGCTGCCGTTCAGACAGATTTCACTCTTTAGTTAAAGGTATTCATGTTTGGTGCCTTTTAGCTGGGAATCTGAGGAAATAGCCAACAAGGGTAAATGCCATGAGTGGCCATAGATTCTAGTAGAGACAACAATGTGCACCACCAGTGACAAAATCTAGCTCTAATTACAGAACTCCAAATCCCCAATGAGGGGCCACACATTTAGCATCTTTCAAGTTCATAAGGTTGTACTTATATTTTGCAAGAATTCTCAGTTAAGCCTCAAGCTATGTGTATGTTTTAAGTAGATATCATTTGCTATACCTTTTGCAGGAAAGACAGACAATTAGCCACACTGGGCCCTTCACTCACAACTTCCAACATCACTAATACCTTCAATTCTGATTTAAGGGGTCAGTTGCTTACCTTGGTGTGCATCTTGGGAAAGGGGCAACAGGGATGTATTATTTGCTGTCTCTTTGCTCCATTTCCAGCCTGCAAATTTCTCCTCTTTTCTAGTATTCCCAGGTAAGAAGTCAGATTGCTTCACTTGCTCACCTGTCTGCCTTGCAAACCTCATGCCCCACTCTCCCTCTGTCAGACCCTCATTCAGATCATGCACTGGGGTGACCACATTGGCCAGCATCCAACATTGCAGATACTGTTGGCACTAGGACCCACAACCTGCCTACATTAACCAGAATCTCATCTGGCAGCTTCATACTGTCACCCCTCTCCCACGTTGTTGTAGGTCAGAGGAGCATAAATGGAAAGACATGGGGTTAGGAGACCAGCTCACCTTCCCAGGGCTATCCCTGTCACATCAACCCCTAAAAGTGTTATTGCTATGGCAACTCTCCACCTTGAAGCTAGTGCTTCAGACTTCCTTTGACTGTAGGTTCCCATGTATCCCCTGGCCTCAGCAGGCACTCCAGATGCTGATTTGGTCCATGCTTACTGAAGTGCTGGCGAGGCAGAGGTAGGACTAGCTCAAACTCCTGCCTATCACCCATTTGTGTTCAACAGCTGAAGCCAGCACCATGAGGCCACAAATATCTTCATGCCTTCTGTGCCCTGCCTACCCTGTTGGCAAATGTGCAATGAGGCCAGCCTCTGAGGCTTCTGCTGTATCCTTGGACAAATGGGTTCTAGTAGGGTGGGGCTTTTTCTCCTCAAATGGTTTTGAAAGTGTCAAGATAGTACTTGCCCACCTCTAGTCTTAGGGGATTTGTCATTTTCTGGGAGCTTATACTCAGGAGATTGGCAGCTGGGCACTTCTGAGCTGTGAAAGGGATTATTTATTTATTTATTTATTTATTTTGCTTTTTTAAAAAATTATTTTATTTGAAAGACAGAGTTACAGAGAGAGGTAGAGACAGAGAGAGAGGTCTTCCATGTAATGATTCACTTCCCAGATGGCCTCAATGGCTGGAGCTGCACCACCTGGAGCTGCACTGATCTGAAGCCAGGAGCCAGGAGCTTCTTCCAGTTCTCCCACGTGGGTGCGGGAGCCCAAGGACTCAGGCCATCTTCTACTGCTTTCCCAGGTCATAGCAGAGAGCTGGATCAGAAAAGAACCATCCCGGACTTGAACCAGTGCCCATATGGGATGCCGGCGCTTCAGCCCAGAGCTTTAACCTGCTGCGCCACAGCACCAGCTCCTATTTATTTTGATTTTTAAGAAGGACTCTTAGGTAGAGTGTGACCAAAATCCCCTGCCTCAATTTTCTCATATTGTAGTATACCTCTAAGGTGAGTATTGACTCATAAGATGAGTCTTCTATTTAGTTGACACCTCAAGATTCTGTTCATTCAATAAGTCATTATCATCTGCCTTCTGTTGGTATGTGGGAGATTTGGTGGCAGAAGAGTTTAATGCAAAAAAGAAAATAAAAGAGCCTTCCTATGAATGAGGAAACCTCAGGGTAAAATGATTCTGGCCTCAAATGCAGGACCTCCCACTGTCCCTCTGGCCAACCACAGCCAGAGATGAGTTTCTCTTGTTATGCCTCTCTACAGACATGAGCAGCAAGATAGAAGCTAGGACATCTCAGCCTGGTACAGGTTAATGACAGTTTGACAGCCTCCCAGTCAGGATCCACTCTCTGGCCTCAGCTGCAGTTACCAAGCCTCTGTCTATCACCTGCCTATTTTCTTTTCAGACAACTGTGTCATTTCTGGGCTCTGCTTCCTCTGAGATTTGATCTTAACCCAATTGTTCTTACCTGACATGGATGTGAAATTCACAAATGATGTAGTGATTCTACTGTGCACCTAACCTTTTATCACACTGTTTTGTAATTGCCTAGGTCTTTGTCATCTGTATCCCAGGACTGAAGTGTCTTTAGGGTAAGCACTATATTCACATCATTCAGGTTGTACCAGTTATACCCAGGAGAGTACCAGGCATAATGAAGACAAATCATCCCTGTCTCCCTTCCTCCTCTGCTCCTTATGCCCATAGTGTTAGATGCTCTTGGTTTTCTCCTTCCCCTCCACACCTCCCTCTGCACACTGCTGCCACATTTAGACCCCCACACACCATGCTCCTCTACCCCCTCTGACCCCATGTGCTCTCCAGTTCCAGTGGCTCCAAACAGAAAGATATAGTAAGGGAGTGAGGCTTACTTGTACCCATAAAGCCAAGCTCCTGTGCTCCATTATCACTAGATGAATTGTGGATGTTGGCCTTGAATGTGTTGATTCTGCTCAGTTCTGATGGCCCCTGACAACTCAGAGCATGGTAGTCTCTCAGAAATCAAAATGCCTGCCTGCATATTACATCCAGCTAGGGGTCACAGAGCTCTGCATCACTGTTCTTGGAGCCCTGTGTATTTATTCACAGTTCACACCTACTGCTTTCTTCTTCTCTTTGTGCCCATTCATGCCTGCCAGAGTCACCAGTTTATGAGCTAGTTTAAGAGCCATGATGCTGAGCCAATGGCACGACACCTCGCTTGGACTTTATAATGCATATTTTGACTATTCTGGGAACATTTTCACTTATGTCCTGCTTCATTGTACTTTGAGTACTTGAGATTGCTTATTCCAAATTCAGCTATGAATTATATAATTTTGTAAGATTTTGAATTTTATTTAGGTTGTTCGTATAGCCACTGATTATGTCTTCTAGTTTCCTTTTTTTTTTAAATAGTTTCTCATCATCATTTTTTTTAGATTTTATTTATTTATTTGAAAGGCAGAACTACAGAGGCAGAGAGAGAAAGAGAGAGACAGAAATCTTTGTGATGCTGGTTCACTCCCCAGATGGCTGCAATGGCTAGAGCTAAGGTGATATGAAGTCAGGTGCCAGGAGATTCTTCTGGTTCTCCAATGTGGTTGCAGGGGCTCAAGGCTTTGGACCATCTTCTACTGCTTTCCCAGGTCAGAGCAGAGAGCTGGATCAGAAGTGGAGAAGCTGGGACTTGAACTGGTGCCGATATGGGATGCTGGCACTGCAGGCAGAGACTTTACCCACTACACCACAGTGCTGACACCATGTCTTCTAATTTTTAAGTAACTGCATCATAGTGAGGACCATTGTATATGGTAGCAGTTAAAATGATAGGCTTGATGATTTACACAGGGCTTATACATATCATTTACCCATGAGATTGTGTTCTAGATTTATGCAAACTTTGTAAGTTGATTGGAGGTAGCCTTTTGTTACTGATGAACATTAATGTAATGAGAACATCTTGTCCTTTAAAAATAAAATCCAAATTAAGATTTACACATGAGTTTCCATCTCCTTCATCCACCATATTAAAGCATTGAACTCCCGTTGATTCCACATGTAGATCTCAATGTAATATTTGCCTTTTCTTCATTCTCACTGACACAGTACCTCTGCGTGGATCCTACTAAATTATCTTTAATAGACTAATTTACTCCCTGTCTTTTATTTTCCTTACCTTTGTGTCCAAAGCCTTTTGTGATTCAGCCCACTCTCCCTGCCTGTATCTGGTTGTTCATTGTCTCTTACATAAATTTCTAGGGAAATCAATTGGCTGGTAGCTCTTTCCACATACAACACAGAAGGTTGCTCAATAAATGCTTATTAAATAAATGAGTGGAATGCCTTACATAGGAAGGGTGAGCATTTGACCTGTTGGCCTGGATGGTTCCTGTTTATACACTTCAACCCTAATTGTGACAGTCTTCAAATAGATTTCTATTTCCTTGTCTTCTCTACTAGGCAGTTCTTGGGGGTCACAACTCTTATTTGCTTGTTTTTATATCCTCATTAATTCATTGAACTGAGACTTACTCTGTCCAGATGCTGAGTTAATTTCAAGGCAAACATGTTTCTTGCCCTCATGAAATTTTCAATTTGGAAAGAAAGAGCAATCTACCCAAAGAATATTGCCTGATACAGTAAAGATTAGTGTGAAGCCAATGGATAAATATTTAAGCATTCCTAATCCAGCAACAAATCTAATCCCATGAACTATAATTGACAGAAGCAATCATAAATATAGAACTCCATGTCATCCAGTTATCAATTTGCATTTCTACTTAAACATTTTAAAAAATCATACATATACCTAAGATTGCATAATATATATATGCTATCTTGATATTAAACATAAAAAAATGAAAATGATCATGGAGTAATAGCAACTTTGAATTGCCTTCCTTTTTAGACAAGTTATAATCCTATGTCGTTCTCCACAGTGTAGATTATTGTTGTAGGAACTTTTCCTCTCTCACTTTTTTTTTAAAGATTCATTTATTTATTTGAAAGTCAGAGTTACACAGAGAGAGCAGGAGAGGCAGAGAGAGAGAGAGAGAGGTCTTTCATCTGCTGGTTCACTCCCCAACTGGCTGTAATGGCTGGAGCTGTGCCCATCTAAAGTCAGGAGCCAGGAGCTTCTTCCAGGTCTCCCACATGGGTGCAGGGAACCAAGGACTTGGGCAGTTTTCTACTACTTTTCCAGACCATAGCAGAGAGCTGGGTCCAAAGTGGAGCAGCTGGGACTCAAACCATATGTGCCCATATGGGATGCCAGCACTGCAGGAGGCAGCTTTACTTGCTTCACCATGGCACCAGCCTCCCTCGCTCTCAATTTTTTATTTATTTATTTATTTATTTATTTTTTGGACAGGCAGAGTTAGACAGTGAGAGACAGAGAGAAATTGACAGAGAGAAAGGTCTTCCTTTGCCATTGGTTCACCCCCCAATGGCCTCTGCGGCTGGTGCACTGTGGGTGGCGCACTGCACTGATCCAAAACCAGGAACCAGGTGCTTCTTCCTGGTCTCCCATGCGAGTGCAGGGCCCAAGCACTTGGGCCATCCTCCACTGCCTTCCCAGGCCACAGCAGGGAGCTGGACTGGAAGAGGAGCAACTGGGACAGAATCCGGCACTCTGACTGGGACTAGAACCCAGTGTACTGGTGCCGCAGGTGGAGGATTACGCCGGCCTCACTTTCACTTTTTTAACCCAGATGACAAATCTGGGGTTTTAGAAACTGAGCCCCAAGACAAAAGAATTTCTTAGACCAATATTATATTTTAGTTAGCCTTTAACCTAGACCTTTTAATGATATTGCCATGGCAAATTCTAAACTCTTTGCACCTAAGTTTCCCCTTTGTGAACTCCTGATTATACTGTCTTCAGAATTAATCTAATGTATAAATGCTATGAGGTAAGGCATTTGGTCACTTAATCTTGCTCCTAGAAGATACTTAGCAATGTTAGTTCTATATCCAGTTCTGTTGTTTGTTTCTATGCTTGAGGAATTAAAAGAGGTGTAAAATGATTTGAGAAGAACTATAAACATCAATAAACACAAATAAAAGTTGTATTATCAAATTTTCATGTTAAACTATACCCTCTACACCTCTGCTAAAAGGTATATTGCTTTCATAATCATTTATTATTTGAAAGAAGTTTCCAGAAAGAATGCAACCAGTAAGATGTTCCTGGAAGAAGATAGAGGTTATGAAGGAGCTAGGATTTTGGGTCAGTTAGCAGAAGTGAGTACCACTCTTTAAGATTTTATTCAGGAAAGAACACAACTGATCATTGAGATTTTGGGGTGGGAAGGAAAAGAAGGATGGATGTGAACAGAAGCGAATGTCCTCTGCTGGCCAGTATTTCTCCATCCACGCCACACTGAAGCCCTTGGGGATCGCCCGCTTGTCTCTAGAAATGAGCGGCCTGGACTCCATTTCCCAGAGTCACCAGGTGCCCTGACGTATTCTGCGTTCCGAATGCCTGTGCGTGTGGACGTGGGAGTACCTGTGCCTGCATTTGCGCATGTCAGTGCCTGCCCTCTGGCGCAGAGTTGAGAACAGAGGAAGTTCTGACTGATTGGAGTCAGCCAGAGAGACCACGCTGCTCCTTCTCCCACATTCACTGCGGTTCTTGCTCTGCACTACAATCCCAGGAAGTCTGCGGAAACACCCCAAGCCGCCACCCGCTGCTTCTGTTCCTCTTCATCTGCAGCCTGTGGGTCCCACATGCCAGGGACTTTATCTGCCCCACACTCTCCGCTTTGGTCCCTAAGTGTCCTGAAGAAGGGGTACGTGCTCCCAGGACTTTTCCATGGCAAGTATGGAGAGCAGAAGGGGGCACAGATGTGTGTGTGGGAGAGGGGTGGGAGAGAGGGTGGCTGGTGGCTCTGCCATGTGGCTCACTTGCTTCTCAGTGATCCTGGTGACTTCCCAGGGCATGGTCAGGGCTGGGACCTTGGCTCTCGTGTCTCCCACCACCACTGCCCAGCCTCCCAGTGCCTGGCCGGTCCGCATGTTATCTTGCTCAAATTTTCCTTAATGTGCTTTATTTGGTGGTTACAAAACAGAGCACTGGTCAGGGCAACTGCACAAGCAAGGCAGATGAGAGGGCAGGGAAGGAAGGCAGTGAGGCTCCCAGTTCGCTGTATTTAAATAAGCCTGGCTCCCACTTTGGGTGGGCCACAAAATGCCTTCTGGCTACTGCTTCTGCGGGGCGGGGCTCGGCTCAGCAGCCTTCAGAGGGGTGCTGGAGGCAGCAGGGGTGGGAAGGAGGATCAGAATAGGAGCTGCTCCATGGCCCCCATTCTGCACCTCATCGGGCTGTTGGATTCCCCACGGACACACCTGGAAGCTGTGGCCCTGCGTGCTGAGCTTTTCGCCAGAGGGTACAGCGTGAAGGGTGAGCAGTAACTTTGCAGGTTGATCCTTCTTCCCTGTTTAGTTAACAGACTTTTTCAATCTGCAGTTTGAGGCCATAGAATCTTAGCTGATGATTTAATTGGCTGCTTTTCAATTTCTGTCATCAGCCCTTCTTCCTTCTCCTATTAGGAAGGATGTCAACTGTTATTGCCTGTCACTGATCCCTTTACAAAGTGAGAAGTGAACTGTGCATGTCAACAACGGGAGCCATTTTAATCTGGATTTGCATGAAATGGAGAACTATTAAAAAAATACAGAAAAGTAGCACTTTCTCTGCCCAGTTCTTTAGTCACCCAGTGCTCCACCAAGCTGATTATCTTACAGTACATACTTTTTTAAAGAAAATTTATTTATTTATCTGAAAGTCAGAGATACAGAGGGGCAGAGGAAGAGAGAGAAGGAGAGGTCTTCCATCTGCTGGTTCATTCCCCAAATGCCTGCCATGGCCAGAGCTGGGCTGATCTGAAGCCAGGAGCCAGGAGCTTCTTCTGGGTCTCCCACTGGGTGCAGGGCCCAAGGACCTGGGCCATCATCTACTGCTTTCCCAGGCCATAGCAGAGAGCTAGATTGGAAGGGGGGTAGCTGGGACTTAGAAAAAATTCCCCCCTCCCTTTGAAAAAATCCACCTGGCATGGCCCATATGGGATGCTGGCACTGAAGCCGGCAGCTTTACTCACTCTGCCACAGCCCTGGACCCCACACTGAATTAATTAAGAAGTCTAGTTACTTGTTTTATTTTGGGTTCTGTGTTTAACCCATGACAGTTTTTGACATAGGATGATATTAGTTCAACATTTTCATAAAGACCATGGCCTGTGGAAGCATCTATACAAGTTGTTAATGTGAGGAGGGGTAAAAAAGAAAAGGGGGAAAAAAAGTTCACCTCTCCCCCCACAGAGATGTAGAGGAAGATGTGACCTTGAAAACTATTGCTGAGTGAGTTTCAGTGTAATGCAGTTTTCACATGAATAACTGAGTGATTCCAGTGTTCTGATAGAATGTCATTGTCTCCAGATTACTAGTTTATGAAACTCATTTAGCATAATGGGGTCATCTAGGAAGTAAACACAGAAAGTGATTTCTGGATAGAGGGTGTTAGGGTGACAGCATTTCTCCTCTCAACCCCAGTGTGGTGTTTTTTACCTTTTCTCCAGTGCCCTCCTTATCACAGTGCTTGTAAATGGACCAGCATTTTTGTGTTTCTGGTGGGAAGAGCTGCTTCACACCCATGAAACAACTGTAAGACCACTTTCTGATCAACCATGTTGTTTGTCTGTTAATATGACTTGGAAAAAGCTGATAACAGGATGCTTAGACTCATCAGGCTAACTGGCTGTCCTTGGCACATCATTCCCTTCATGGCTATAGGTTTCTGGCAAGTTTTATAAAATGTGTAAGAGAGAAGTGTTTTGTGTGAGATACATAAGCTGGTAAAGAAGTAACACTTGGACAGTAAAGACTCCATTTTGGAGCACCTAAGTCTCCATCTTGAGAATGTCCCACCCCCCAACCATGAGACTCTGGTCTGAAACTATGATATAAAGCACCATGCATTTGTGTCCCTTTCTCCTTCTTTCCTTCAATGCTGGAGCAGCCTGAACAGAGTTAAACTGGGTAGCACTGCTTATTTTGGCTCTGGGTGCTTGGAAAGCAAGAGAAATAGTTTTTTTCTGCAGAAAGGGATTGAGGAGGCTCTAGACAAAGTCAGCAGGAGCTTTCTTGGGTCCATCTTATGTCAAAATGAGTCAGAATTATTTGTGGTCAGTTTTTTTTTTTAATTTTTTAAAACTTTTTAACAGAAAGGCAGAATGACAGAGAGGGAATTTTTTATTTGTTCTCTTTGATATTATTCTTTTTTCTATTCTAAGAGAGATCTTCATCTGCTGGTTCACTCCCCAAATATCCACAACAGCCTGTGCTGTGCTAGACTGAAGTCATGAGTCAGGAGCCAGATCTTCCATTTGGGGTCCAAGTATTTGATCCCAGGCCATTGGCAGGGAGCTGGATGGGAAATGGAGTCACCAGTACATGAACTGGTACTTAATATGGAATGCCAGCACTGCAAGGGATGTTGTCAACTAGCTGCACCACAGTGTGGACCCCTATTTAAAACTTTAAAAAAATTATTTATTTGAAAGGCTGAGTTAGAGGAAAGACACGCACACACACACACACACACACACAGATATCAATCTTCCATCCATTGGTTCACATCCTTAGTGGCTACAACAGCTAGGGCTGGGCTGGGTCAAGACAGGAGTCAGGAGATTCATCCAAGTCTCCCATGAAGGAGCCAGGACACAGGCACTTGGGCTGTCCTCTGATACTTTTTCAGGCACAATACCAGGGAGCTGGATTAGAAGTAGGGTAGCTGGGACATGAACAATAGCCCATGTGGGATGTCAGTGTCACAGGCAGTCGAAGCCATTCAGGCCTGTCCTACAGAACCATTTTGAAATAAGTAACATTTCTTACATGATTGAATGTCAGTCTACAAGACTGCTCCCAAAGGGAGAGAGCTTCAGGGGCAAAGGGGGCAGTGATGTAGAAAGGGAGTAGGAGTGAAGGATGGGGGAGGAGGTGGAGGTCAGTAGAGAGGTTGGGAAGTACTCAAAAGCAAAAATAGGACACAGGTCATTTGTGAAGATTGCCAAAATTAACCATTTATATTTTAGTATTTTTAAAAAATTTAGAGTTAATTTCTAACATAGTTTCTAATACAGTTAACTCACATTTCAGTTTTCTCATATGATAATGTTTATAAGCAGTAGAGAATGGGTGTAATTAAATGCAAAACTATACTCCTATATAAGAAATTTGCATTAGATGCCAGCACTGTGGGCATTATTTCCTATGAAATTATTCCCATGTTTCCTGATTAACATTCTCTGTTGGTTGAAGAGGATGGCAGGTTGGGAGACCAGGGAAAGAGCGAGCACCTGTTTCCTGTTCAGTTGTGCTGAGCTTCAGGGAAACTAACAGGGAAGTTTGTGAGCAGGAAAAGTGAGGTTGGAGGGTGAGAGAAGGCAGTGTAGAAGGTAAGTAGAGAGGAAATAATTGCAGAACATATTCACAGATTAGTTTGGCAGTACAGCCAAGTGTGATCAGAGACCCAAAAAGAGGAAAATACAAGTTGAAGACAGATCAGAAGAAATGGGAAATTAGAAGCATCAGAAGGGGTTTTGACTCTGATCACACACTTTTGAAAGGTGTGGGGAAACAGGTCCTTGCACTCATATTGGCAGGAGAATAACACAGTACTGCTTTTGGAGGATAATTTGGCAGATCAAAGTTCTTTAAATGTAAATGTCCCTTGCTAGATTCAACTGCAAATTTATCTTATTTGGTCATATACATAAAGACCAAGTCAGTTCTTTGTAGTATTGTTCAAGATGGGAATAAAACAGAAGCAACCTAAATGTATATTGACAGAGAATTGGTAAAATGCATTATGGTATATCTGTACAGTCAAATCCTAAATATGCAGTAGGTCTGAAAAATGATGTAGGGACAGAGTACTTATATGTAAAACAAGGCACAGAAAAAATGCCCCGTTGTAAAAAAAAAATACACATGCATAAATATCTCTTTTTATAAAATGTTATTTACTCATTGTCATTTCATTCAGAAGGCAGAGAGACAGGCAGGCAAGGAGAGCTTTTCCATCTCTCCATGTGAATCTGCTTATTTGCTCCCCAAGTGGCTGCAATGGCTGGGGCTGAGCCAGGCCAAATCCAAGAGCCAGGAACCAGGAGCCAGGAGCCAAGAGCTTCAACCAGGTCTCCCACAAGAGGGCAGGGTGCCAAGGACTTTGGCCATCTTCCACTGCTTTCCTAGGCACATAAACAGGGATTTGGATCAGAAGTGGAGCAGCTGGGACACAAACTAGTGCCCATAAGGGATGCCAGCATTGAAGGTGGTGGCTTAACCCATTTACGCCACAATGCCAGCCCTCTGCATATATATCTTTATGAAGGCACATCAAAAAGTTCATAAGAAATGGAATTAAAGATGACATTATTTTGGTGCAAAACTTGCAATTTATTTACTTCCTTTCATAATACACACTACACAAAATGTTTTGGAAACTTTCTTGTATGCATGGACTTCGGAATTAATTACATGGGCCTGTGCTGTGGTGCAGTGGGTAAAGCTGTCACCTGCTGTGCCCCCTGGGCACTGGTTCTAGTCCACTTCTGATCTAGCTCTCTGCTATGGCCTGGAAAAGCAGTGGAATATGACCCAAGTTCTTCTCCCCTGTACCCATGTGGGAGACCTGGAAGAAGTTCTGGCTTTGGATCTGCTCAGCTCTAGCCATTGTGGCTATTTGGGGAGTGAACCAACAGATGGAAGACCTCACTCTCACTCTCACTGTCTCTGTCTCTGCTTCTCTGTAACTCTGCTTTTCAAATAAATAAAAATAAAAATTTAAAAAGAAATTATTTACAGCAAAATAGACTTAATCATTTGATTACATTTTTCATGATACTTTAAAGTACTCTTGCATATATGCATATAGAAGTCCCAGAAGATAATGTAAGAAACAGTTAAGAGTAGTTTGTTCTGGGAAATATGACTAGTATAGGATGAAGGGAGTCATGTTTTCATTTTATACTCTTCTGCAGTCTTTAATAGCTAATATGTGCATTGTTACCAAAGATGTACTTTTAAAGGTAGATAGAGAGAGAGGAAGAAGTTGAAGGAGTGAGGGAGAGAGAGCAAGCTTCCATCTACTGTTTTCTTCCAGAAATGGCTTCAGTATCTAGGGTGGGCTAGGATAAAGCCAGAGACCAGGAACCCCATCTGGGTCTCCCATGTAGGAGATGGGGATCTAGGCACTTGGGTCACTGTCTGTCCTTCCAGGTGCATTACCAGGAAACTGGATTATCTGGAATCTGGAACAGGAGAGCAGGCAGGACTCATATCAGGCTTTCTGTTATGGGATACTGGTATTCTAAGCAACAGCTTAACCTGTAGAATCACAATGCCACCCCCATGTATTATTTTTATAATTAAAATGTCTAGATTTTGATTTTAAAATGATAATTTGTGCTTATTAAGATAGAAAAAGTATATTATGCAATAACTGAGGAATTGAAAATGAAATAAAGACTTTAGTTAATGATATGTCAATGTCAGGGCCAGTGTTGTGGCACTATGGGTTAAGCCACCTCTGCATGCAAGCAGTCCCACCTGCATGTTGGTTACAGTCTCAGCTGCTCTACTTCCAATCCAGCTCCCTGCTCATGATGTGGAAAAACTAAGGTAGATAGATAGTTCATGAGCTGAAAGCCATACCTCCTCCACCCCCAGGTAGTCCTATCACCCACATGTCAATCAGACTATGTAAACATGGCCCTTTTGGAAGCTCATAAGAAACTTGGTGAAGGGGAATGCATGCTTTCTCTCTCTCCCCTCGTGGACACAGAAGAGCCTGGTATGGAAGTCTTTCTTTACCCTTCCTGCCACATTCTGCCTTAATAAAGACTATTTGTTCCTACGTATTCTTCTCACTAGAAATAAGCCTCATTATGCTGCATGTTGCATTTGTGCCTGAACTTAGAATTCTTCTTTAAGTAAAAGGCAAGATCATGAAATTGAACTTTGAGCCTAAGCTAACCCACAACACTAATGCACATGGGAAAATAGCCCAAGTGCTTGTGTCTCTGCCATCCATGTGGGAACTCAGATGGAGTTCTGGGCTCTTGGCTTTGGCTTATGATGGGACAAGGACATAAGCTTCAGTCATTTAGGTTCTTGTTACCCCTGCCTTCTTTCAAGAGACCAGTTCAGTCTCACATCCTATATTGTTCCCACCTCACCCCCTACAGTCTTCTCCAGGTTTGAAAGCCCTTGAAAAACTTGAAAAACCTATATGGAGAAGCTCATCTCCACCTACTATTCCCCACCTCTACCCTAACCCACCTAAGATATAAGGCCCAGGCTACTGGGGTCTGGGACTTCAGCCACATGTTTGGTCTTTGTGCACACTGGCAGCTGGTCAACTTCTGCAAGTTCATTTTATTTGAATAAATTCAGTCTGACTGAGTATGTATCATCTCCTTACGTGTGGTGTGCCATGTGAGGAGGGGAGTGAGGGAATGGCAACTGGCCCCAATCAACCACTCCTGTATCCTTTTGGTAAGAGCTGTGCATGTCAACCTTTCTCCAAACTTTCTTATCCTTTCTAAACTCTTTTCCCTGTTTACTGTCTCTGCCCCCTCCTTACCTTCTCTTTCCCACCATGTCCTTTTCCCTTCTGACTCAGATGGCCCTGAGAGATGCTCTCCAGAACACTTTCTCTGCTTGCACTTTCTCATTTCTCAGTGCATTCACAGAGCCTTTGCCAGATCTCATCACTGCATGCCACAGTGAACCTAATTCTCAACCCACTGGCTTGGTACTAAGAGAGGTCTATGGGCCGGCGCCGCGGCTCACTAGGCTAATCCTCTGCCTAGCGGCACCAGCACACCAGGTTCTAATCCTGGTTGGGGTGCCGGATTCTGTCCCGGTTGCCCCTCTTCCAGGCCAGCTTTCTGCTGTGGCCAGGGAGTGCAGTGGAGGATGGCCCAGGTGCTTGGGCCCTGCACCCCATGGGAGACCAGGAAAAGCACCTGGCTCCTGGCTCCTGCCATCGGATCAGCGCGGTGCACTGGCCGCAGTGCACCGGCCACGGCGGCCATTGGAGGGTGAACCAACGGCAAAAGGAAGACCTTTCTCTCTGTCTCTCTCTCTCACTGTCCACTCTGCCTGTCAAAAAAAAAAAAAAAAAAAAGAGAGGTCTCTGCCACCTCAGGCACATTGGGGTGATGCTCCTGATGGCTTCATCCTCCCTTTAGGGCCTGCGGTATTTGTTTGGGCCAGTTCATGCCCCCTCTTAGGGCCTGGCATGTTTAGTCAGTTTCCTTCTCTTGGGGAAATGCTTATCTGTGACAGCTTAAAACTGGGACGCTGGTTTAAGCTTGGGGATTTTTGTGGTCTCCTCTTAGAGAACTCAGAACTTAGGTTCTTGGTCGGGGTGACTTTCCTGAGGGACACCGTGTGAAAGGATCTTCTTCCCTCAGGCCACATTTTGCTTAATTTATGGGTTCTAAATCTCAATTCCCCTCTAGCCTGCCTCTTTTTTTTTAAGATTTTATTTTATTTGAGAGTTATAATTACAGACAGTGAGAGGGAGAGACAGAAAAGTCTTCCTTCTGTTAGTTCACTCCCCAAATGGCTGCAATGGCTGGAGCTGTGCCAATCTGAAGCCAGATGCCAGAAGCCTCTTTCTGGTCTCCCACATGGGTGCAGGGGCCCAAGGACTCAGGACATCTTCTACTGCTTTCCTAGGCCATATCAGAGAGCTGGACTGGAAGTGGAGCAGCCGGGACTAGAACTGGCACTCATATGGGATGCCAACACTGCAGGCAAAGCATTAACCTACTATGCCATAGCACAGGCCCCTCTAGCCTGGCTCTTAAAGACTTTTGGAAGAAGAGCCTGAATGGAGAGATAAAGCAGAGGTGATTAATCTACCTCTGCACTAAAATTTGGCCTCAACATAAATTGGACAATGATTCTAAAATGGGCAGAATTTGGCATCTTCACCTCAAAGTTCTCTAAGATTTTAAAAACTTTACACAGAGAAATGGCAAGTTGTCAGAGGTCCCCTAATCCAAGCCTTTTTCCTCTTTGGGATCAACTTTCCTCACTCCGAGTTCTCATGGAAGAAGGCCTGGGGCCTCCCCTTCAATCTATCACTTCCCCCCTCCACCTGAGAAGCCAGCATCTCAGGAACACAGCACTCACTCACTCCACCCCACCCTATCTCACAGCCTCCTCCTCTTCACCAAGGGCAGCAGGGGCAGATGCTACCCCTCCACCATCTTCTCCCCTGTTTTCTCTTTATCCTGTTCTCCCCAAGGGAGAAAAACATTTCTGTAAGCCCTCTGCCCCTCCATCAGCCCACCCCTGAGATCCTGACCCAGCAGAGGATCCTCTCCCCTACTTGCTCCAGGGCCCTCCTGAGCCTCCATCTGGTACTTCCTCTCTGGAAGGACACCTGATTCCCCTACATCCAAGCTTTTGTCCTCCTCCCAATTCCTCATTGCAAGCCCTCAGCAGGAGAAAGGCTTGGAGCCACCTCTTGAATCCTTTCACTTTCGCTCTTCCCTCAGGGATGCTGCTGCCTCAGGAACATGACCTTTTACTTTTTACTTGCCCTGTCCCTCTGTCTGTCTCTTCCCTTCTCCTTCCCCCCAGCAGCAGCCAAAATCACCTCTCTCCTTTCTTCCTGACCCCTCATTCATCTGCCACTCTCCCTCTGGGTACAGAAAGATAGTGTAAAATCTAGCAGAATGTTTATTGCTCTGGAAAGCACTCTCTCTGGGACATCCCAAACTCCTAAGACAATGCACTGTAAACTTCACCAAGGAGCTTTTCTCTCATACCTGCCCACCTTATCAGACTCCATGTGGCAAGCTGCACCTCCTCCAACAAGCAGCTTAAGAAAGGATTCCGCTGCTGTTCAAATGCAATGAAGCCTAACTTCAACATCCCCACCCTCACCCCACCCTCTGTCATGGGGAGCTCACTCCCTATTGTCCCTTTACCAGCCTCCACCACATTCTATCCTCTGTAAAATAAAGTCTTTTTTTCTAAAAAAAAAAAAAAGATTTATTTATTTATTTATTTAAAAGGCAGAGTTACAGAGAGGCAGAGGCAGAGAGAGAGAGGTCTTCCATCTGCTGATTCACTCCCCAGTTGGCTACAATGTCCAGAACTATGCTGATCGGTAGCCAGGAACCAGGAGCTTCTGGGTTTCCCACATGGGCGCAAGGGCCCAAGGTCTTGAGACATCTTCTACTGCTTTCCCAGACCACAGCAGAGAGCTGGATTGGAAGTGGAGCAGGCAGGACATGAACCAGCACCCACATGGGATGCTGGCACTGCAGGTAGACGCTTTACCCACTACGTCACAGCAGTGGCCCATAAAGTCTTCTTTAACTAGCTATTTCCTCTCCTTCTGAAGTAGGCAGGCATACAGGTTAAAACTGATTAGGTTTGTAAGCTGGAAGACCATGCCTTCGCCATGCCCCTGTGTGACCTCATTCCCCTACCTGGCCACAACTGGGTGCCAACCAGCCAATCAGGCTAATTAACCACTCCCCTTTGGAAGTGGGTTAAAAGCCTAGTACATGATGTGTCCAGCCCTTCTCTTTTGCCTGGCCTCTTGCCAGGAGTGGGGTTTGCTATAGCCCTACACCTCCAGGGTGCATGGCCTTCAGGCTATGTGCCCTAGGCTTCCTGGCCTAGATACTCATCCACGTGGCTGGTTCCTGGTGCTGGGTATGCACATATTTACCTCTCTCTCTTAAATAATGCTCTCTGCCTCTGCTTTGGTGCCAGTGATAAATGGTGGATAGCAGTTGGAGGTGCTTGCTGCACATGGCTTTTGGCCTGCTCTCTGAGTGGTATGGATGCTACCACAGTTTCCAGACTTTCCCCTTTCTCCAACCTGAACTAAACCCTCACTTTCCTAGATACCTCTCACACTAAATAAAAGCTTAAAATGTACCATGCTGCCCATTTATCTGTGCCGGTATTTAGAATTCTTCTTCAAATATGAGGCAAGAACCCTCTCAGGCTTATTAATATTGGGGATTTAGTAATAAGCCCGTGGTGAAATCGTATGGCACCCCAAATTCTGGTAGCACATGTGGCACCCCAGATAGCACTTCTGGGGAACTTGAAGGGGCCACATTTTGGTGTAAATTTTAAGGGGTCATGTCCAATTTCACTTCTGTGAGTCCTAAAATCCTAAAACCTAACATAATGCAGCCACATCTCACACTGCTACTCTATATCATGTCTAAATTCTCTCTCACGTGAAGACAAAAATCTCTGTTCCAGCCATCTCCAGTAATATATTTGGCAGCACTAGCAAAGAAATCTCAAGAACTGTGGCAAGTCCTGAGCAACTTCACTTGAAAGAATGCCCCATGCCTAGCCTTCTTCTATCTTTTCCCCTGCCTTGTCTAGCAGCAGCCAAAATCTCTTCGCTAATATTTCATGGAGACAAAGTCTTGCCTGTTATTTTAACCTGGCCACCTTGGAATTTCTCACATCCTTCACCAAGAGGGCCACCAAGTCTTTTGTAAAGTCCTGGTAGGAATTTCAGGAATTCCACACCCATGAAGCCCTCTACCCAGCAATATTCCACACAAGGAGTGGAAAGGAAATAAAGGGCCCCTCCCATGGAAACATTACCCTGGGAGTTAGCTCTCCTAACCTATGTGGAATAATGCTCAAACCAACTGGCTCACTGGGTGCATTACTATTTCCAGGCATAGCTCTCTCTCCATAAGAGCACTTCATTCTGTCACCTATTAGATTGTCCTCATTGGTATTCTCTTCAACAAGAAGGGGCCCATCTGCTCTGATGAACACCCTCCTCCCATTAAATCTAATGTAATGTTGATCACTAGTGAGTAACTCATCTGTCGCATCCTGGCCATTGGGCACAGTCAAACTTGGGGTCTTGGAGCTGCCTGAAGATTTAGTTGTTTGAGACAGTTCCAAGTAGCTGATGGTTGACCAGACATCATTAGCCTAAGGTGTTTTTTGGGTAAAAAAAAAAAAAAAAACTAGACTGAAATGCAGTTTAAAATCTAAGATGTCTTTGGTAAATAACAATCTCGTGCATGAAAATTTGGTTCAGCTGTAAAAATCAGCTGGACATTGGGTTTAAAGGAATTTATCTCTTGAGTGTAGGAAGATTATTGCCTTAAAAATTAGTCTATTAATTTGCCAAATTTGTTTTGTGACTGTTTTAACAGCTGATTTCTAACTAGAATTCCATATAAATGTAATTTTGACCTTAATTCGGATAAAAATATGGTATATCAGCATCTTAAGTCATCTAGTTGTAATTGCTAAAGGTAAATTGATAAAGGGGCTGGCGCCGTGGCTCACTTGGTTAATCCTCCACCTGCAGCACCAGCATCCCATATAGGCACTGGGTTCTAGTCCTGGTTGCTCCTCTTGCAGTCCGGCTCTCTGCTGTGTCCCTGGAGGGCAGTGGAGGATGGCCCACGTACCTGTGCCCATACACCCTCATGGGAGACCAGGAGGAACCACCTGGCTCCTGGCTTCGTTCGGCATAGCTCCAGTCATAGCGGCCATTTGGGGGGTGAACCAAAGGAAGGAAGACCATACTCTGTCTCTCTCTCACTGTCTAACTGTATCTGTCAAATAAAAATAAGGTAAATTGATAATAGTAAATAAGATAAATATGTTTAAATGTAAGCTTAGATACTCTGAGCACCTTACTTTTTTTTTAAAGAATTATTTTATTTATTTGAAAGACAGAGTTACAGAGAGAGGTACAGCCAGAGAGAGAGAGAGAGAGAAAGAGAGAGAGGTCATCCATTCCACTGGTTCATTCCCCAAATGACTGCAATGGCCAGAGCTGATCTGATCTGATCTGAAGTCAGGAGCCAGGAGCTACTTCCAGGTCTCCCACTTGGGTGCAGGGGACCAAGGACTTGGGCCATTTTCTGCTGCTTTGCCAGGCCATAGCAGAGAGCTGGATCAAAAGTGGGGCAGCCGGGACTTGAACTGGTGCCCATATAGGATGCTGGTGCCACAGGTTGAGGCTTTTTAACCTGCTGCACCACAGCACTGGCCCCTATTTTGTAATCTCTGGTTTACATTCTATAAAAAAATTTCAGTTTGTTCACAAATATGATTTTATAAAATGTTCATATATGAAAAATCATTCAAGACTGATTGAAATTAAGGTTGAAATTTGGCTATGGTCTTTTATTTAGAAAATGTCTTAATTTGGAGATTTTTAAAGGATCATTTCAAAATGTAACTCAAGGAAATCAGCAGAACTATTTGGGAATTGTCTTAATATCTAATTCTGAAATAGATTAAAAACATCTCATTTGAATAGTTTTTGTTTAATTGGGGAGGTGACTCTGTCAGTTTTCTGCCAAATTTATAAGTGTGTATATATTGTATATGTACATGGGGAAATTTATTAAGAGTTTTGTTAGAATTGATTTATACTTGTGTTATATACTCAAGAAATATTTTTAAATATATATACTGTTAAAATTTATAGAAGGCATTGAACAATATGGTAAATGTTTTCATAAGTTGTTTAACAGTTAAAATTGTTTGCTAAGTTTTCACTTGATATTAAGTTATCAAGAGTAAGCAATCTGGGTAGCCTGACTTATTCCTGCATTTTTCCATTCTCTTCAAGGTAGGAAACTGATTCTGTTCTGAAGGACTCTCCATCAGGATGTACAGTCTGATCCTTAACCTTTTTTTTTTTCATTTTCAGAATATTTATTTTTTAAAAACTTTTATTTAATGAATATAAATTTCCAAAGTCCAGCTTATGGATTACAATGGTTACCCCCCCCCAAAAAAAAACTTTCCTCCTACCCGCAACCCTCCCCTTTCCCACTTCCTCTCCCCTTCCATTCACATCATTTTCATATCTCTTTTATACAGATCAGTTTAGTATATATTAAGTAAAGATTTCAACAGTTTGCACCCCCATAGAAACACAAAGTGTAAAATACTGTTTCAGTACTAGTTATAGCATTAAATCTCAATGTACAGCGCATTAAGGATAGAGATCCTACATGAGGAGTAAGTGCACAGTGACTCCTGTTGTTGACTTAACAATTTGACACCCTTGTTTATGGCATCAGTAATCTCCCTAGGCTCCAGTCATGAGTTGCCAAGGCTATGGAAGCCTTTTGAGTTCACCAACTCTGATCATATTTAGACAAGGTCATAGTCAAAGTGGAAGTTCTCTCCTCCCTTCAGAGAAAGGTACCTCCTTCTTTGATGACCTGTTCTTTCCGCTGGGATCTCACTCACAGAGATCTTTCATTTAGGTCATTTTTTTTTTTTTTTTGATAGAATGTCTTGGCTTTCCATGCCTGAAATACTCTCATGGGCTTTTCAGCTGGAGGGCTGATTCTGAGGCCAGAGTGCTGTTTAGGACATCTGTTATTCTATGAGTCTGCTGTGTATCCCACTTCCCATGTTGGATTGTTCTCTCCCTTTTTTGTTCTATCGGTTAGTATTTTCAGATACTATTCTTGTTTATGTGATCCCTTTGATTCTTAGTCCTATCATTATGATCAATTGTGAACAGAAATTGATCACTTGGACTAGTGAGATGGCATTGGTACATGCCACTTTGATGGGATTGAATTGGAATCCCCTGGTATGTTTCTAACTCTGCCATTTGGGGCAAGTCAGCTTGAGCATGTCCCAAATTGTACATCGCTTCCCTCTCTTATTCCCGCTCTTATATTTAACAGGGATCACTTTTCAGTTAAGTTTCAACACTTAAGAAAAACTGTGTATTAATTACAGAATTAAACCAATAGTATTAAGTAGAACAGACAAAAAAAAATACTAGGAGGGATAACGTATTAAGTTGTTCATCAACAGTCAGGGCAAGGGCTGATCAAGTCACCGTTTCTCATAGTGTCCATTTCACTTTAACAGGTTTCCTTTTTGGTGCTTGGTTAGTGTCACTGATCAGGGAGAACATATGATATTTGTCCCTTTGGGATTGGCTTATTTCACTCAGCATAATGTTTTCCAGATTCATCCATTTTGTTGCAAATGACTGCATTTCATTGTTTTGGAATGATATATAGTATTCTATAGAGTACATACCCTGTAATTTCTTTATCCAGTCTACTGTTGATGGGCATTTAGGTTGATTCCAGGTCTTAGCTATTGTGAATTAGCTGCAATAAACATTTAGGAGCAGACCACTTTTTGTTTGCCAGTTTAATTTCCTTTGGGTAAATTCCAAGGAGTGGGATGGCTGGGTTGAATGGTAGAGTTATATTCAGTTTTCTGAGGAATCTCCAGACTGACTTCCATAGTGGCTTAACCGGTTTGCATTCCCACCAACAGTGGGTTAGTGTCCCTTTTTCCCCACATCCTCGCCAGCATCTGTTGTTGGTAGATTTCTGAATGTGAGCCATTCTCACTGGGGTGAGGTGAAACCTCATTTTGGTTTTGATTTCCATTTCACTGATTGCTAGTGATCTTGAACATTTTTTCATGTGCCTGTTGGCCATTTGGATTTCCTCTTTTGAAAACTGTCTATTGAGGTCCTTAGCCCATCTCTTAAGTGGGTTGTTTGTTTTGATGTTGTGGACTTTCTTGATTTCTTTGTAGAAATCCCAATATCTTGCAGGGTTTCTCCAATGTTCTCTAATAATTTGATGGTGTCGGGTCATAGATTTAGGTCTTTAATCCATGTTGAGTGGAATTTTGTGTATGGTGTAAGGTAGGGGTCTTGCTTCATGCTTCTGCACGTGGAAATCCAGTTTACCCAGCATCATTTATTGAATAGACTGTCCTTGCTCCAAGAAATAGTTTTGGATCCTTGATGAAATATAAGTGGGCTGTAGATATTTGGGATGATTTCTGGTGTTTCTATTCTGTTCCATTTGTCTATCCATCTGTTTCTGTACCAGTACCATGCTGTTTTGATTACAACTGCCCTGTAGTATGTCCTGAAATCTGGTATTGTGATGCCTTCGGCTTTGTTTTTGTTGTACAAGATTGCTTTAGCTATTCAAGGTCTCCTGTGTCTCCATATGAATTTCAGCATCATTTTTTCTAGATCTGAGAAGAATGTCTTTGGTATCTTGATTGGTATCGCATTGAATGTATAAATGGCTTTTGGGAGAATGGACATTTTGATGATATTGATTCTTCCAATCCATGAGCATGGAAGATTTTTCCATTTTTTGATATCTTCTTCTATTTCTTTCTTTATAATTTTGTAATTCTCATCGTAGAGATCTTTAACATCCTTGGTTAAGTTTATTCCAAAGTATTTGATTGTTTTTGTAGCTTGTGAATGGGATTGATCTTAGCAGTTCTTTCTCAGCCATGGCATTGCTTGTGTATACAAAGGCTGTTGATTTTTGTGCATTATTTTTATATCTTGCTACTTTGCCAAACTCTTCTATGAGTTCCAATAGTCTCTTAGTAGAGTTCTTTGGATCCCCTCAATAAAGAATCATATCATCTGCAAAGAGGGATAGTTTGACTTCTTCCTTCCCAATTTGTATCCCTTTAATTTCTTTTTCTTGCCTGATGGCTCTGGCTAAAACTTCCAGAACTTGTTGAATAGCAGTGGTGAGAGAAGGCATCCCTGTCTGGTGCCAGATCTCGGTGGAAATGCTTCAAACTTGTCCCCATTCAATAGGATGCTGGCCATGGGTTTTTCATAAATTGCTTTGATTATATTACAGAATGTTCCTTCCATACCCAGTTTGCTTAGAGTTTTCATCATCAAAGGGTGTTGTATTTTATCAAATGCTTTCTCTGCATCTATTGAGATAATCATGGTTTTTCTTCGGCAGTTTGTTAATGTGGTGTATAACATTGATTGATTTGCGAACATTGAACCATCCCTGCATACTAGGGATAAATCCTACCTGGTCTGGGTGGATGATCTTTCTGATGTGTTGTTGTATTCCATTGGTGAGAATTTTATTGAGGATTTTTGTGTCTATGTTCATTAGAGATATTGGTCTGTAATTTTCTTTCAAAGCTGCATCTTTCTCTGGCTTAGGGATTAAGGTGATGCTGGTTTCATAGAATTTGGGAGGATTCCCTCATTTTTGATTGTTCTGAATAGTTTGAGAAGAAATGGAGTTAGTTCTTTAAATGTCTGGTAGAATTCAGCAGTGAATCCATCTGGTCCTGGGCTTTTCTTTGTTGGGAGGGCCTTTATTACTGTTTCAATTTCTGTCTCAGTTATGGGTTTATTTAGGTTTTCTATGTCTTCCTGGTTCAATTTAGGTAGATTGCATGTGTCCAGGAATCTATCCATTTCTGATAAATTTCCCTGTTTGCTGGAATACAACCCTTTGTCGTAATTTCTGATGATTCTTTTTATTTCTGTGGTGTCTGTTGTTACATTTCCTTTTTCATCTCTGATTTTATTGATTTGGGTCTTTTCCTTTTTTAGTTAGTTGAGCTAATGGTGTGTCAACTTTAATCATTTTCTGTAATAATCAGCTCTTTGCTTGGCTGATTTTTTTGTAAGTTTGTTTGGATTCAATCCTGATAATTTCTTCTCTGATTTTAATTATTTCTCTTCTCCTACTGTTTTGGGTCAGGTTTGCTGCAGTTTTTCTAGATCCTTGATATGTGCTGAAAGCTCATTTGTTTGGTGCCTTTCCAATCTCTTGATGTAGGCACCTATTGCTATGAACTTTCCTCTCAACACTGCTTTTGCCGTATCCCATAAGTTTTGATATGTTGTGTTGTTATCCTCATTTACTTCCAGAAAGTTTTTGATTTCTCTTTTGATTTCTTCTATGACCCAGTGTTCATTCAGGAGCATGTTGTTCAGTCTCCATGTGTTTGCATACTCTCTAGGGATTCCTGAGTTGCTAATTTCCAACTTCATTCTTCTGTGGTCTAGAAGCTGCATCGTCTGATTCTAATTCTTTTGAATTTGCTGAGACTTGCTTTATGGCCTAGTATGTGATCAATCCTAGAGAAGGTTCCATGCACTGCTGAGAAGAATGTAAATTCTTTTTGTGTAGGATGAATGTAAAATCTTTAGATGTAGGATTGAAAGTTCAGATATCTGTTAGATCCATTTGTGCAGTAGTGTCGATTAAATCTGCTCTTTCTTTGTTCATCTTCTGTCTGGATGATCTGTCTATTTCTGAGAGTGGAGTATTGAAGTCCCCCAGTACTATTGTATTGGAATCTAAATCTCCCTTTAAGCCCCTTAACATATCTTTTAAATAAACCGGTGCCCTGTAATTAGGTGCATATACATTTATAATAGTTACATCTTCCTGTTGAATTGAGCCCTTAAGCATTACATAATTCCCCTCTTTGTCTCTCTTAACAGTTTTTGTGTTAAAGTTTATTTTGTCTGATATTAATATGGCTACACCTGCTTTTTTTTTTTTTTTTTTTTTGGTTTCTGTTGGCATGGAATATCTTTTTCCAACCTTTCACTTACAGTCTGCATGTATCTATGTTGGAAAGATGTGTTTCTTGTAGGCAGCAAATAGATGGGTTTTGTTCCTTAATCCATTCAGCCAGTCTGTGAATTTTAACTGTAGAGTTAAGTACATTAACGTTCAATGTGACTATTGATAAGTAGTGACTTTGCCTGTCATTTTCCCAAAGATATTTTCTAATATATGGTTTGAGCTTCCTATGATCTTTTACTGGTAGGTTTTCTTCCTTTACTTTCTTTCATATTGATGACCATGTTTCTGTGTTTCTGTGTGTAACACATCTTCAAGCATCTTTTGCAGGGCTGGACGAGTGGTGACAAATCCTTTCATTTTCTGTATGCTATGAAAGATCTTTATTTCACCTTCATTCACAAATGAGAGCTTTGTAGGATATAATATTCTGGGCTGGCAATTTTTCTCTCTTAGCACCTGTACTATGTCTCGCCATTCCCTCCTAGCCTGTAGTGTTTCTGATGAGAAGTCAGCTGTGAGTCTAATTGGAGTTCCTCTGAGAGTAATCTGACGTTTCTCTCTTGCACATTTTAGAATCTTTTCTTTATGTTTCACTGTGATGAGTTTAGTTACAATGTGTCATGGTGAGGATCTCTTTTGGTCATGTTTATTGGGTGTTCTATGAGCTTCCTGTACTAGGATGTCTCTGTCCTTCTCCAAACCTGGAAAGTTCTCTGCAAATATCTCACTAAAAAGGGCTTCTAATCCTTTCTCTCTCTCCATGCCTTCAGGAACTCCTAGAACTCGAATGTTGGTTTTTTTAATAGTATCCTGTAGATTCCCAACAATATTTTTTAGATTTCTAATTTCCTCTTCTTTTCTTTGGTTTGACTGTATACTCTCCTGTGCTCTAAGTCTGATATTTTCTCTTCTGTTTCACTGACTCTGTTTTTAAGGCTCTCTAATGTGTCTGTAATTTGATCTATTGAATTCTTCATTTCATTTTGATTTCACCATCACACTTTCCTGTTCTACTAGTTTCTGCATTTCATTTTGATTCCTCCTTAAGATTTCATTTCACAAGAGAGATTTTCCATCTTTTCCAGTAAGGATTTCTGTAGTTCAAGAATTTGCTTTTGAAAACTTCTAAATGTTCTTATCATAAATTTTTTGAAATCTGTATCTTGCATTTCTTCTATCTCATCATCTTCATAATCTTGGCTTGGGGTGTTTTGTTTATTTGGATGCGTCATAATGTGTTCGTTGATCTTGTTCCCTTGGTTTCTGTGCTTATTGCTTGGCATTTTGGAGGAATTCTTTGAATTTTTCTTCCCTTACTGTGTTTTTTTTTTCCTTGTTATACTATGACTGTGTTAAGTGGACTGTGTGCTGTTGGAGGAGCCTTGGAGGCTTGAGATGGGTGTGGCCAGAGAGCTCTGCTTAGTTCTTAAGGGTTAAGGGTGTGCCAAAGGTGACAGACTCAGGTTAGGCATGGTAGATCTCTCTCTTTTTTAATTTATCATTTTTTTTTTCAGGAGGGTAGTAATACCGCCCAGCTGAGCAGAATTGATGGTGGTTAGCTTCCAATCTCTGGCTTCTTTGTGTATAGCATTCATCTGCTTTTTTTTTTCCACAGACCACACAAAGAATCTGTACTGCCCTCAGTGTGGGTTCAATTTCTCCCTGCAGTCTCCCACCAGGTTGTAGTGTCTCTGGAGAGTACTCACGTGACCTCCGTGAGTTCTCTCACCCACCATCTCTTTTTTTTTTTCCCCCGCCTCAGTTCATTAGCTCTACCCTTTCACTAAATCCTAACCTCCTGTTATTTCACCCCCTGCCCCCAGAGTCAGGTTTTTCTGTTTGACTGAGTTCGTGCTCAGCTCTGAGTTCATGCACAGCCCTGAGCTTGCACCCAGCTCTGATGTCATGCACAGCCCTGAGGACGCGCACCTTTTTACATATATCCAGATTGGCACCTGCTCTTTGTCTCTTGCTCACCTTTGCAAGGTGGGCGGAGAGAAAAACTCATTCGTACTGGTCCCCACCCCACCCCCCTTTTTTTCTTCTCTCCTGAAGTTAGTCTCATGAACTCTCCCCAGCGGGGCTTCAAGCCTAGTTCCCTCTAGGCTCTGTCTGCTGTTTCCCCTGCCAACGTCTCGGGTTACTGAGCTCACCTCCCCTTCCAGCGCAGATGTGTAGACTCAGAGAGAAGTCTTCCATCTGCTGGTTCATTCTACAAATAGCCACATGAGCAGAAGCATTCCAAAGCCAGGAGCAGGAGCTTTTTCGAGGTTCTCCCACATGGTTCCAGGCACCCAAGGAGTTGTGCCATCCTCTGCTGCTTTCCCAGGTGCATTAGCAGGGAGCTGAATCATAAGTGGAGCAGCTGAGACTTGAACTGGTATCCATATGGTGAGCCAACACTGCATGCTGGGGCTTTAACCTTTTGTGCCACAGTACCAGCCCTTAAAAACACCGTGATAACATGCCTGTGACCACAGATTTCTAGCTCTGGCTAGAAGGTACTCCTACATGTGTAGGTATTCCTACACATGATGAGTAACCTGTTATCTACTCTTCCAAATATCTATATCTTCTTCTTTTAATAGGGGTCCATTTTGTCTACTCCATTAAAATAGCAAGGATAGGTGTTTGCTAACTTTTCTTTTGATAATTTCCCTAGAACTTGAAATATACATTTACAACTCACTTAAACTTACTTTCAATTAGCAGTGCACTATTGGGCACTGAAACGATTATATTTCTATAGTTTCTTTTTAAAACTTTTACTTTTTTATTTGAAAGAGAGAGAGAGAGAAAGAGAATCTTCCAGCTCTTTGTTCACTCCCCAGATGGCTACAATAGTTAAGGCTGGGATAGGCTGAATTCAGGAGCAGGAGCTTCTTCTGAGTATCCCTTGGGAATGGCAGGGGCCCAAACAGTTGGGCCATTTTTGTTGCTTTTCTTAGGCTATTTTCAGGGATCTGGATTGGAAGTGGAGGAGTTCAGCACAAATCAGCACCCATATGGGATGCTGCCATTGCATATGGTGACTACCACTACTCCATGCTGCTTGCCCTTCTCTAATTTCTTTCAGCTATTAGAAGCTACAACTATCCAGTTCATTTTTTATATTATTGCTTTAAATAAATATTTATCCATTAGATGAAGTGGAAATAAGTTAAATATTTTATTATATTTTCTTTTTTTTATTTTTTTGGACATTTAAAAGTACTTATTAGAGGGGCCGGCACCATGGCACAGTAGGCTCATCCTCCGCCACCTGTAGTGCCAGCATCCCATATGGGTGCTGGTTCTAGTCCTGGCTGCTCCTCTTCCAATCCAGCTCTCTGCTGTGGCCTGGGAGGGCAGTGGAGGATGGCCCAAGTCATTGGGCCCCTGCACCCATGTGGGAGACCAGGAAAAATACCTGGCTCCTGGCTTCAGATCGGCACAGCTCTTGCTATAGCAACCACCTGGCGAGTGAAACAGTGGACAGAAGTCCTTTCTCTCTGTCTCTCCCTCTCACTGGCTGTAACTATCTCTCAAATAAATAAATAATAATCTTTAAAAAAGTATTTATTAGAATATAGGCCCTCCAGCAAGAGCAACATGGAATGGGAATTCCAATAGAGGAAAACCCAAAGGGGACTGGTGGCTGTTGGCTTTAACTACAATTTTGAAAAAAAATAAAAAGAAAAAAACTTGGCAACTAGATTGGCATGTTACCAGGTGGAGACAAAAACCATCAAAAGACCTCATTTACAATTCTCCATACTTGCCTGCTTAGGGTGGGAGCTCAGGAGCAGCTCTTTTGCTATTCTCATGATAAATTTGGAGATTCCAAAAGAAGGGGGGCAGCCTGTTTGTTCTTGGGGAAGGAAGCAAATATTTTATACTCCAAATTCCATTGGGCTCCCCTGACTTTCTAGTAACCCAGCTGCCTCCTCACATTCCCTCCTCCCAGATAGAAGCCATAACATCTGTTAGTGGAACTGGATGATGATGGGTCTGGCTGCCTTCTGCTGAAAAGGGGCATCTTTGGGACGGGGAGGCAAGAGAGGGCTGTAGCAGGAGACAGCTTCTCAGCAGGAGGTGGCTTCTCCAGGGGGATGCGGCCCAGCTTGCAGAAACTGCTTCCTTTGGAGGTTCCATGTGCATAGCCACCTAAAATTTTACTGTTTTTAAGTCCAGAGAAAAGAAATCTTACAAGCAGTTTAAACTCACAGGATCTAAAATCACAGGATCTAAAACCAAGGACAGAGTAATTTTTAAAGGCCCAAAGAAAAGTGTCTAAACCGTTAGCAAGTTTTTGCATGGAGAGGCAAATACAAACTGACAGAAAGGGTTTGAAAATAATCTAATGGGCAAGAGGCCTTGTCAGTTATGAGGTTCAGACCTATCTATATCTCCTGACATGTGGTACATCATAAAGGAGGCACCCTTTTGCTTTCCATTACCTAGCTGGCCTGGGAGGAGAGCTGGCTTTAAGAGAAAGTAGGTTGCATTTCTCAAAGGGAAATATTTATTAGTTAATATACAGTTCTGCCTACAATGTTGTTGACCCTACTTGTCCATCCCCTTGACAGCAGTGGTTCCTTTGGGAGTTGAGGTGAATGAAGGGCTTGGCTTTTCATCTTACAGCAACCAAGGCCTTTGGCTCTAACCTGGATTACTTTGACTCCAGGGCAGGTCGGCTTCCAGTGACCCGACTCTTAGCTGCCAGGGAACTTCATAAGCTGACTTCTGCTGAATCCTGGCTTTCCACTTCAAAAATCAATGCAGGCTGGCGCTGCGGCTCACTAGGCTAATCCTCCACCTTGCAGCGCTGGCACACCAGGTTCTAGTTCTGGTCGGGGTGCCGGATTCTGTCCCAGTTGCCCCTCTTCCAGGCCAGCTCTCGGCTGTGGCCAGGGAGTGCAGTGGAGGATGGCCCGAGTCCTTGGGCCCTGCACCCCATGGGAGACCAGGAGAAGCACCTGGCTCCTGCCTTCAGATCAGCATGGTGCGCCGGCTGCAGCACGTCCCCCGCGGCAGCCATTGGAGGGTGAACCAACGGCATAAGGAAGACCTTTCTCTCTCTCTCACTGTCCACTCTGCCTGTCAAAAACAAACAAAAAAACAAAAACAAACAAACAAACAAAAAAACAATGCAGTGGTCTGGCCTGTTGGGTATCCTTGATGGAAGATCACTGTGTAAAGCAGCCATTCATTGGCCTGCCACCTACATTTACATTGCTTCTGCAGCCCATCTTCCTCTTCTGCCTGATTTTTGTTAATGTGGCCCAGAGGAAACATTTAAGAGAATGCACATTGAGGGGGTGTGTCATGAGCCCTATTGTCATGCAGCTCGACAGTAGCAAGTGTGACATATGACTTGTCAGTCATAGGAAAGAAAGGAACACATGGACACAAGACTGCCTTTCCAATGAAAGATTCTTATTGCTCACTCACTGGGGACATACCAGGGATTTATCACACTTCTCATCTGCTTATTTATCAAGGTTAAAACATTATCAACATCAATCTATATACCTAATAATGCTAACATACCTAATATGCTCAACTCTATTCATAACAATATATTGTGCTTACTCTATACCTAACAACCTATGTCTAACAGTCTATAACTCTATACTTAACAGTCTATGGCTTAACGATCTATGTTCTAACTTAATCACTATATCTACTATAACAAAACAATCTTAACACACAGTCCTAATCATACTAATAGCAATAACTAACAATCCATAATCAGTAATCAACAATCAATAATCAAACATAAATATCACACTTAATGTTTCTACATTGATCATGAGTTAGCACATCACTGACATCATGACATTACAGTATATGCTTGCTTCATGTCTAGGTTCGTATCACTGTCATGAACGTGTTTCTCCTGTGGGGAGTGTACAATGTCCAGCATTTAGTGTCCCAGCAGGGGCGGATCTCAGATCAGTCACTTACAGTTAGTAGGCTTGGAGTCCTTGGGCAGATGGTGAAGTGCTAGGCAATGGGAAGGCGATAAAGTGGTGAGGTGAGGCAGCAGTTCGGGTGGCATGGTGACATCTCTGCTAATCAGGCTCAGCAGCAAGGTGGTGATATGATGAGGTGGCAGCTCTGCTTGTCAGGCACAGTGACAAGGCAGCGATTCAGCAACTCTGCTGGCCTCTTGATCCCATCATTGCCTTGTGCCACGTAGCAAGAGAGCTAGTGGGCTGAGTCTTCAGCTCCAAAGGAGATCCAGAGGTTCACATGCATTGAGCCCCCCCACCCCCCCCCACACACAGACAGTGGGGTTGCAGCTCAGGGACAGCTCTGCTTGTCAGCTTGTGCCACTGCCTGCTCCATGCAGCGTAGCGGGCTGCCTCTTCAGCTCCAGATGTGGGGAGATCCAGAGGTTCACACATACTGGGCCCTTTAATTAAAATTTATTAAATTTTAATTTTGTTCGGTAGCAAAGCTGAAATGTTACAGCAGTGTACAGCTAGGTTTGGTTACAGCTCAGGAATTAGAAAGGAACAGGACAGCTCATGCGGCTAAGGCCACTAATGGGTGCAGCTCAGGAAGCTGCGGCTCGGGAGGTCAGCTCTTTCTGCTCGGGTCAGCTCTCTTCAGTGGCAGCTCGGTGGCAGCTCATCTCAGCTCCACTCTTCTTTCTTCCACTCCCAGTGGTTTACACACACCAGGCCTGATCCTCGAAAGGATGGAGAGTGGTGCAAGAGCTCTCCTAATCCTCATTTTCTGGCAGTCCTCCAACTTGTTGGGTGGTCGAATAATCCAATCAATACTGTTCCCACCTTGCTTATGTTTGAACAGTCCAGTCAGTGTGGGCAGAAGGGTATTGTCCTTAGCGCACTGTTATCTGACTGCCCAGAGATGTCTGTCTGGTATGATTAGGAGCGTCTCCCTAGCAGGCGGTAGGCCAAAATCAGCTCCTGGCTATTCATGAGTGACTCCATTCTACTTTCATTTTGTGGCTGGGGTAATTTTTACTCAACGTTTTACTGTGGAGATTCTATAGTTTGCCTCCTTTTGCTAATCAGGTTAGGTGATCTGTGGCTCTATTTTTGGGGCTTTCTGTGGGATTCTCCACAGGGTGCTTTGTCCCTCATCTTTGGTGGCCTAAATTAGAAATCTGTAGTTACAGGCAAGATCTGATAGTGGTGTTCATTGAGGTGGACAATGCCCATGAGGAAAGCTATGTCAAAAATGATGACCACCTTATTTATTAAATTTTAAGTCACTAGTAAAACTCTCTCCCTTTGGTTTTTTAAAAAAAGGGAGATTTTGCCTATTTACCCTGCCCATGGCAAAGTAAATCTAGCTATGAAATCAAAATTTAAGCTCTCATTTTGGCTTTGCTATTATTACAGACAAGTGTTAGCCAACCCTTTTATAAGGTCTAAAAATCAAATTGTACATTCCAGAGAGTTCTGCAGAATAGAATTAACTTCCTCTCTTTAAGAGGAATGTGAGAACAAGTTAGGCTTCCCAGACCGCTTACTGACAATAACAATATCAAATGAAAGCTAGAAAACAATTTAAACTGTTAAGTAGCCGGTGCCATGGCTCAATAGGCTAATTCTCTGCCTGTGGCACTGGCACACCGGGTTCTAGTCCTGGTCGGGGTGCAGGATTCTGTCCCGGTTGCCCCTCTTCCAGGCCAGCTCTCTGCTGTGGCCCGGGAGTGCAGTGGAGGATGGCCCAAGTTCTTGGGCCCTGCACCTGCACGGGAGACCAGGAGAAGCACCTGGTTCCTGGCTTCAGATCAGTGCGGTGCACTGGCCACAGTGTGCTGGCCACGGCAGTCTTTGGAGTGTGAACCAACAGCAAAAGGAAGATCTTTCTCTCTGTCTCTCTCTCTCTCACTGTCCAGTCTGTCAAAAAAAAAAAAAAAACTATTAAGTAACAACTTATGAAAACATTTACCTGAAGGTCCAATGCCTTCTACAAATTTTAAGACAATAGTGTACATATTTGGAAACATTGCTTAAATATCTAACACAAGTGTAACTTGTTTGACCAGCAAACCCAAGTGCAAACATGTCAACAAATTTAAAACATCTGACACAAAAATTTAGGTCACACAAACCAAACATGTATCTTTGATTAACTTTGGATTTGAGTGATTTTTTTTTTAAAAGCCAGGAGCCAGGAGCCTCCTCCAGGTCTCCCACACAGGTGTAGGGGTCCAAGGACTTGGGCCATCTTCTACTGCTTTCCCAGGCCATAGCAAGGAGCTGGATCAGAACTGGAAATGCAGCTGCCCAGTCTTGAACTGGTGCCCATATGGGATGCTGGTGCTTCAGGCCAGGGCATTAACCCACTGCACCACAGTGCCAGCCCCAGATTTGAGTGATTTTATTTATAAGCTAATTAAAACAACTCAATAAATTTCCCATGTAGACATTTAGTACATGTACACATGTAACATAAACACAGATAATAGAACAATAAAGCAGCTTCAGTAACAGTTTCCTAAGATTGTTAGCTGATTTTTTTTCTACCATCAACCAATTAGAATTGTTTTCTGCTCTTAGCAATATGAATTAACCATACTTTTTAAAGTTGGAATCTGTCAAACATTATTGGCTTTATCTGTTTACAGAACTGATCCAGAGTATTGAAAACAATAGAGTTCAGGGAAAAAGAGATCCTTTGGAATCTGAAAGGACACATTTTAATTTTTTTTTTTATTTGACAGAGTTAGACAGTGAGAGGGGAGACAGAGAGAATGGTCTTCCTTCCATTTATTCACTCCCCAAATGAATGCCCGGAGCCAGGTGCTCCTTCCTGGTCTCCCATGCGGGTGCAGGGCCCAAGCACCTGGGCCATCCTCCTGCCCTCCCCGGCCAAAGCAGAGAGCTGGACTGGAAGAGGAGCAACAGGGACTTGAACCTGGTTCCCATAGGGGATGCCTGCGCCGCAGGTGAAGGATTAACCAAGTGAGCCACGGTGCTGGCCCCTGAAAGGACACATTTAAACACAGAACCAACAATGCTTTAACTTTATGAGCAGAAACTCTGATTCTTAAGGTTCGGAGAATACAAAGCTGAATGCAGAGGCTTTAAATAGCCATGTTTACAATTATAAACTCATTAACCAAAAAGAATAGGCTCTTGCTTATTCCAGGTAGTGATTTTTAAAGCACCTGTATGGTTTTATCAAACATTTAACACTTTTTGGCCTCTGGGCCTTTTTCATTAAGATATTCATCATGTCTGATAACAACACAAGATCATTAGAATTTTGGACATTTGTATCAGTGGCATTTTAAATTATCATAACAAAATCTACCACCGCTTCACATCTTGACAGTATCTTCAATATAATCCAAATAGCCATATTAGCTAAGGCTCAAAATTTCTGGTTGAAATAGGATCCCTTTACATCATGACATAATATGGACCAAATTGGATCACTGATACAAAATGATTACTCGGGGCATGCACCATGGTGCAGTAGGTTAATATTCTGCCTGCAGCACTGGCATCCCATATGGGTGCTGGTTTTAGTCCCAGCTGCTCCTCTTCTAATCCAGCTCTCTGCTATGGCCTGGGAAAGCAGCAGAAGATGGCCCCTGCAGTCCTCCTTGTGCCCCTGCATCCACGTGGGGGACCCGGAAGAGGCATTTGGCACCTGGCTTTGGATTGGTGCAGCTCTGGCCATTGGGGCCATTTTGGGAGTGAACCAGCAGACGGAACACATTTCTCCCTGTCTTTCCCTCTTAATGTCTGTAACTCTACCTCTCAAATAAATAAATAAAATCTTTAAAAAAATGATTACTCAAATGCTTGAAACCAAGCACATATTTAAATAACCCATAGTCTTTAATAAAAAAAAAAAATACCCAGCTGCTTTTTAAAAAAAAAAAAAAACTGGGATTTTTTTTTTTTTTATCTTTTATTTAATGAATATAAATTTCCAAAGTACGACTCATGGGTTACAATGGCTTTCCCCCCCATACCGTCCCTCCCACCCACAACCCTCCCCTTTCCCACTCCCTCTCCCCTTCCATTCACATCAAGATTCATTTTCGATTATCTTAATATACAGAAGATCAGCTTAGTATACCTTAAGTAAGGATTTCAACAGTTTGTTCCCACACAGAAACATAAAGTGAAAAATAATAGATGATTTTTTTTTTAAATCATGATGAAATCAGATCAGACCTATTGTCATGTTTAATCCCAGTGAGAGTCAAGTTGGGAATTGATAATTTCTTTTTTTTTTTTTTTTTTTTTTTTTTTTTACAGAAGATCAGTTTAGTGTACATTAAGTAAAGATTTCAATCGTTTGCACCCCCATAGAAACACAAAGTGAAATATACTGTTTGAGTACTCGTTATAGCATTAAGCCTCAGTGTACAGCACATTAAGGAAAGAGATCCTACATGAGGAGTAAGTGCACAGTGACTCCTGTTGTTGACTTTACAAATTGACACTCCTGTTTATGGCATCAATAATCTCCCTATGCACCAGTCATGAGTTTCCAAGGCTATGGAAGCCCCTTGAGTTCTCCGACTCTTATCTTGTTTAGACAAGGTCATAGTCAAAGTGGAGGTTCTCTCCTCCCTTCAGAGAAAGGCACCTCCCTCTTTGAAGACCTGTTCTTTCCACTGGGATCTCACTCACAGAGATCTTTTTGCCAGAGTGCCTTGGCTTTCCATGCCTGAAATACTCTCATGGGCTTTTCAGCCAGATCCGAGTGCCTTTAGGGCTGATTCTGAGGCCAGAGTGCTATTTAGGACATCCGCCATTCTATGAGTCTGCTGAGTATCTCACTTCCCATGTTGGATCACTCTCCCCTTTATTTATTCTATCGGTTAGTGTTAGCAGATACTAGACTTGTTTATGTGCTCCCTTTGACTCTTAGTCCTTTCATTATGATCAATTGTGAACTGAAATTGATCACTTGGAATAGTGAGATGGCATTGGCACATGCCACCTTGATGGGATTGAATTGGAATCCCCTGGTATGTTTCCAACTCTACCAATTGGGGCAAGTCAGCCCGAGCATGCCCCAAATTATACATCTCTTCCCTCTCTTATTCCCACTTTTATGTTTAACAGGGATCACATTTCAGTTAATTTTCAACACTTAAGAATAACTGTGTGATAATTACAGAATTAAACCAGTCATATTAAGTAGAACAGACAAAAAAAATACTATGAGGGATAATATATTAAGTTGTCCATTAGCAGTCAGGGCTATGCTGATCAAGTCACCATTTCCCATAGTGTCCATTTCACTTCAGGAGGTTTCCTTTTTGGTGTTCAGTCAGTTGTCACCGATCAGGGAGAACATATGGTATTTGTCCCTTTGGGACTGGCTTACTTCACTCAGCATGATGTGTTCCAGATTCCTCCATTTTGTTGCAAATGATTGGATTTTTTAAAAAGATTTATTTATTTACTTGAAAGTCAGAGTTATACAGAGAGAGAGAAAGGCAGAGAGAGGAGAGGCAGAGAGAGAGAAGTCTTCTGTCCGAAGGCCCACTCCCCAGATGGTGGCAGTGGCCAAAGCTGTGCTGATCCAAAGCAAGGAGGCAGGAGCTTCCTCCTAGTCTCCCATGTGGGTGCAGGTCCCTAGGACTTGGGCCATCCTCCACTGCTTTCCTGGGCCACAGCAGAGAGCTGAACATAAAGTGGAGTGGCCAGGTCTTGAACCAGCATCCATATGGGATGCTGGCACTTCAGGCCAAGGCATTAATCCATTGTGCCACAGCGCTGGCCCCAACAATTAGGATTTAATAGAGACATTAAGAGAATGCAGTAGATAACTTGAACAAAACACAAAATCTGTCTTTGGTCATCCCAAGAATCATAAATAAAACTTATATTAGTTTTTTTTAAAAGATTTTATTTATTTATTTGAGAGGTAGAGTTACAGTGAGAGGGAGAGACAGAGAGAAAGGTCTTGCATTTGCTGGTTCATTCCCCAAATGGCCACAACAGCCAGAGCTGCACCGATCTGAAGCCAGGAGCCAGAAGCTACTTCCAGGTCTCCCATGTGGATGCAGGGGTCCAAGGACTTGGGCCATCTTCTACTGCTTTCCCAGTCCATAGCAGAGAGCTGGATGGGAAGAGGAACAGCTGGGACTGGAACCGGTACCCATATGGGATGCTGGCACTGCAGGCAGAGGATTAACCTATTGCACCACAGTGCTAGCCTCTAAAAAACTTATATTAGCACACAGAATTATCCCATAACTTGGAACAATTTTAACAGAGTCAGAACTAGGGAAGAGCAAATAGCTTACTGAAGCTAGTTAGAAAACTGACAGAGTCACCAATTATGCAAAACTATTAAAAGAGATGCTACAGTTTTAAAAAAAAAAAAGATTTTTTTTAACTTTTATTTAGTAAATACAAATTTCCAAAGTACAGTTTATGGATTACAATGGCTTTTCTCCCCCATAACTTCCCTCCCACTCACACCTCTCCCATCTCCCACTCCCTCTCCCATTCCATTCGCATCAAGATTCATTTTCAATTATCTTTATATACAGAAGATCGATTTAGTATATATTAAGTAAAGATTTCATCAGTTTGTACCCACCCAGAAACACAAAGTGTAAAATACTGTTTCAGTACCAGTTATAGCATTAATTCACAACACATTAAGGACAGATCCCACATGAGAAGTAGGTACACAGTGACTCCTGTTGTTGACTTAACAATTTGACACCCTTGTTTATGGCGTCAGTAATCTCCCTAGGCTCTAGTCATGAGTTGCCAAGGCTATGGAGGCTTTTTGAGTTCGCCAACTTCAATCTTATTCAGACAAGGTCATATTCAAAGTGGAAGTTCTCTCCTCCCTTCAGAGAAAGGTACCTCCTTCTTTGATGGCCCCATTCTTTCCACTGGGATCTCACTCGCAGAGATCTTTCATTTAGGTCTGTTTTTTTTTCCACCAGGGTGTCTTGGCTTTCCATGCCTAAAATACTCTCTTGGGCTCTTCAGCCATAGCTGAATGTCTTAAGGGCTGATTCTGAGGCCAGAGTGCTATTTAGCACATCTGCCACTCTATGAGTCTGCTGTGTATCCTGCTTCCCATGCTGGATCGTTCTTTCCATTTTTGATTCTATCAGTATTAGCAGACACTACTCTTGTTTATGTGATCCCTTTGACTCTTAGACCTATCAGTGTGATCAATTGTGAGCTGAAATTGATCACTTGGACTAGTGAGATGGCATTGGTACATGCCACCTTGATGGGATTGTATTGGAATCCCCTGGCATGTTTTAAAAAAAAAAACAGATTTTTAATATTAGGATATTTACAAACATGAATTGCAAAAACCTTTTTGCTTTAACAGAGGATCAGATTCTAATTATATGTCAGAGAAAAATAGATTAACAGTTTTTGTATCCAAAAATTCCTTTTTTCATAACCTTCTGTGATTTCCACACACCTTCCTCAACTTACTTGAAATGTCCTATCATTTCCATTCCAGTCTAGAGTAAACTAGTAATCAGGATAAGTAATTCTTACAAACCATGTCCTTTCTTTATTCAAAAAAAAGCAAAAAACAAAAAACCTCTTTCCTTCTTAACCTTCCTTACCAAGAACACTCTTTCTATACTTGTGATGTTTTCTAACTGCCAACTTCCTTGATTTACATTTTGAAATAACCTGTTAAAAATCTCCAAATTAAGTTAACATTTTTAAATAAGGTAACACATCAAATTTCAGCCTTAGTTACTTTCAGGTGTGTTGAACTATTTTCATATGGACAGTTTATGAAAACATATTTGTTAAACAAACCCAAAAAGTTTCTGCGCAGTATATAAGGAGCTAAGAGTACCAAAGTTTACATGTAGACACATTTATCTAATTTGCTTTACCCAATTTACATTTAGCGATTACACTTAAATGACTGAAGACACTGATATTATATCACACCTCCCACATGGGTGTAGGGGCCCAAGGACTTGGGTCTTCTCCGACTGCTTTCCCAGGCCATAAGAGAGACCTGGTTTGGAAGTGGAGCAGTCAGATCCAAACCCTTGTCCATATGGGCTGCTGGCACTGCATGCAGTAGCTTTACCCATTATACCACAGCAACACCCCCCTATTTCCTTTTCTCTGTTATTATTCAATGTATTGAGTCTTATTTTTCTACCACTATTCCTCTCAAATTGCTCTTTCCAAGGTCATTGGTTACCTGTGTGGTTAAATGCAACTTATGTTTTAAATTCCTCATTTACTGGGTTCATTTCATTCACATAGCACTTCATTAAAGTTCTACTGCATGCCAAACCCTTTTCTAGGCACAGAATACAGGGGTTAATATGACAGCATGCTAATGAAAAAATATAAAATATATTTTCATTAAGTATAAAGAAGGTGTACTATTTTTGCAAGCTATAGGGAAGAGATTAAATAGTAGTTTCACAGAAGGAAAGTAATGAGATTGGAAAGTTTATGGCCAGGCACTGTTCAAGATTCTAACAAGCCCTTTAGAAAACAAGTAAGGTTTGCTTACATCCTGGTAGACTCTGCTCTCTGGAGGTGAACAGAATCCCCTAAACATACACTTGTTGCACAGATAAAAACCTGAGTATTGCATTCTCTCACAGGTGTTGGAGTCTGATATTGTATTTTGATTTACTTTTACCTAATGGCTAATGGCATTGAGATTATTCACATGTATTTTAACCACCTACACTTTTTTAAAGAAATGTATATTTAGATCCTTGCCCATTTTTAACTTTTTTTTTTATTGATTCTGAGTTTTTCTAGTACCATATATGTTCTGGATATCAATCCCTGGTCATATTCAGATTTTCAGTGTTTTTTGCCATTCTGTTCATTGTGTCTCCACTCTGATGATTACTTTGTTGTGAAGAAGTGTCTTTGATAGTAATCAAATTTATCTGTTTTTATTTTTGTTATTTGTGCTTTTCATGTCTGACCCAAAAGTTGTTGTCTTTGCCAATGTTTTACAGTTTGCTCTGTATTTACTTAGTTTTTGGTCTTATAATTTTTTTAATATTTATTTTTTATGTTAAAAACTTTATGTATTTCACATATATAAGTTTAGGAACATAGTGATTTTTCCCACCTTATTCTCTCTCCCACACACACTGCCACTCTTATTCTTCCTATGTGTTTTACTCCCATTCTTATTTTTTTACTAGGTTATATTTTCTATTAACCTTATACATGTACGATTAACCTTACACTAAGTAGAGTTCAACAAATAAAATGGGGAAAAAAAACTCTTTTCTTCAACAGTCAAGACAAGGGCTGTTTAAGTCATTGCATCTCAAAGTGTCCATTTCACTTCTATAGATTATTACTTAGGTACTCTGTTAGTTACCACAGATCAGGGAGAACATATGGTATTTTTCTTTTTGGGACTGGCTTATGCCACTAAGTATAATGTTTTCCAGTTGCACCCACTTATCTGCACATAACAGGATTTAATTTTTATTTTTGCCACTGTGTACACCAAGGTTGGTGTACATATACCATAATTTTTTTATCCAGTTTTCAACTGATGGACATCTGGGTTGATTTTATATCTTAATTATAGTGAGTTTAACTGCAGTAAACATTAGGATACAGATAACTTTCATATGCTGACTTCAGTGCCTTTGGGTAATTCCCAGATGTAGGTAGGCTCAGTCATACAGTAGTCCTATATTCAGATTTCTGAGGTATCTCCATACTGTCTTCCACAGTAGCTGTTCCAGTTTACATTCCCACCAACAGTGGATTAGGGTACATTTTCCCCACATCCTCACTATCATTTGTTGTTTCTTGATTTCTATATGAAAGCCATTGTAGTTGGAATGAAGTGAAACCTCATTGTAGTTTAAATTTACATTTCCAGATGGCTAGTGGTCTTGAGCAGTTTTTATGTGCCTGTTGGCCATTTGAATTTCCTCCCTTGAAAAAAGCCTATTTAGGTATTTTGCCCATTTCCTAACCAGATTGTGTGTTTTGTTGTTGTTGAGTTTCTTGAGCTCTATATAGATTCTGGATATTAATCCTTTATTAGCTGCATAGTGTGAAAATATTTTCTCCCATTCTATTGGTTTCTTCTTCACTTTTGCACTACAGAAGCATCTTAGTGTGAAATAATGTGTTCAATTTTGGCTTTGATTGCCTGTCCTTGTTGGGTCTTTTCCAAGAAATCTTGTCCTATTCCCATGTCCTGCAGTGTTTCCTCATTGTTCTCTAGTAATCTGAGGGTATTGGGTTGTAGATTATGGTCTTTGGTTTATTTTGAGTGGATTTTGTGTAAGGTGCAATGTAGGGGTGTTGTTTCATATTTCTTCATGTGTAGACCCAGTTTTCCCAGCATCATTTGTTGAAGAGATTGTCCTTGCTCCAGGGATTGATTTTAGCTCCTTTATCAAAGATAAGTTGGTTGTAGATGCATGGATTGATTTTTGGAGTTTCTATTATTTCCCATTGGTCTATGTGTCTTTCTTTTTTTTTTGCCAGTGTCAGGCTATTTTGATTATAACTGCCCTGTAGTATGTCTTGAAATCAGATATTGTGAGGACTCTGGCTTTGTTTTTGTTGCATAAGGTCACTTTAGCTATTTGGGTTCTCCTGTGTGTCCATATAGATTTCAGCATCATTTTTTCTAGATCTGATAAGTATGCTGTTGGTATTTTGATTGAGATCACATTTGGCTGGTGCCATGGCTTACTAGGCTAATCCTCCGCCTGCTGCATCAACACTCCCGGTTCTAATCCAGGTTGGGGCGCTGGATTCTGTCCTGGTTGCTCCTCTTCCAGTCCAGGTCTTCTGTGGCCTGGGAAGGCAGTGGAGGATGGCCCAAGTGCTTGGGCCCTGCACCCACATGGGAGACCAGGAGGAAGCACCTGGCTCCTGACTTCAGATCAGTACAGCATGCCAGCCATAGCAGCCATTTGGGGAGTGAACCAATGGAAGGAAGACCTTTCTCTCTGTCTCTCACTGTCTAACTCTGCCTGTCAAAAAAAAAAAAAAAAAAAGATCACATTCAATCTGTAAATTGCTTCTTGTAGTATGGACATTTTGATGGTATTGATTATTCCAATCCATGAACATGGAAGATTTTTCCATATTCTGTGTCTTCTATTTCTTTTTTTAATGTGTTGTAACTTTCCTCATAGTGATATATGACATCCTTGGTTAAATTTACTCCTAAAGCATTTAGCTTTTTAGGTAGTTATGGGATTCATGCTTTAAGTTTTTTTCTCAATATACCTTGTCTGTATACAAAGGCTATTGATTTTGTGTGTTAATTTTACTTCCTGCCACTTTACCAAATTCTTTTATGAGTTCCAATAATCTGTTAATGGAGTCTTTTGCATACCCTATATATAGAGTGTGTATATATATATGTATATATATGTATATATATATATACATATATATATATATATATGGGATAATTTGACATCTTCTTTCCCTTTTTCTTTTCCTTGCTGAAAGGCTCTGGTTAAAACTTCCAGAAGTCAATTGAATAGTAATTGTAAGAACAGGCATCTTTGTCCGGTTCCAGATCTTAGTGGGATTACTTCCAACTTTTCCCCATTCAAAAGATACTGGCTGTTGGTTTGTCATAAATTACATTGATTGTGTTGAGAAATGTTTCTTCTATACCCAATTTACCTCAGGCTTTTATACTGAAATGATGTTGTATTTTATCAAATGATTTTTCTGCATCTATTGAGATAATTATATGGTTTTTGTTCTTCAGTGTTTTTTGTTTTTGTTTTTGTTTTTGTTTTTATTTCCAAAGTGGAACCATCCCTGCATGCCAGGTATATATCCCACCTGGCCAGATGAATAATCTTTCTGATATGCTGTTGGATTTTATTGTCTAGTAATTGATAATCAGGGTAATTGGTCTATAGTTCTCTTTCTTTGTTGTATCTTCTTCTGGTTTAGTAATTGATGTGATGCTGGCTTTACAGAAGGAATTTGGAGGATTCTCTCTATTTCAATTCTTTTAATAGCTTGAAAAGAATTGGAATTAGTTCTTTAGATGTCTGGTAAAATTTAGGAGTGAAGTTATCTGGTCCTGGGTTTTTCTTTCTTGAGTAGGTTTTTATTACTGATTCATTCTCTGTCTCGATTTTTTTTTTTTTTTTTGCTTAGGTTTTCTATGTGTCTTCATGGCTCAATTTTGGCATGCTGAATGTGTCCAGTAATCTTGATTTTCTTTAGGTTTTCCATTTTGTTAGCCATCACATCAGATGTTCACATTTTACATTGCAGTGGTAATCAGAGTTTTGGGTACTCTACTTCTAAACCAGTTTCCTGATAATATCCCGGGGAAGCAGTGAATAATGGCTCAAATTCTTTAGTTTATGACACCTAAAGTGGGAGATCTGTCAACTAAGTGAAAGACTTGAGAGCCTAATCCAGTCACAGCTGTTGCAGACATTTACAGAGTGAACCATCAGATGGAAGGTCTCTTCTCTCCTCTCCTCTCCTCTCCTCTCCTCTCTCCTCTCTCCTCTCTCCTTTCTCCTCTCTCCTCTCTCCTCTTTCTCTCTATCCATATGTGCCTTTTTCTTATTTACTTATTTATTTGAAAGTCAGAGTTAGAGAGAGGGAGAGACAGAGAGAGATATTCCATCAATGAATTCATTCCAAGATTACTTTAATGGCCAGGGTGTTGCCAGGTTGAAGTCAGGAGCTTCTTCTGGGTCTCCCATGTGGGTGTCAGGAGTCCAAGTGCTTGGGCTATCTTCTATTGCTTTTCTCAGACTATTAACAGGGAGCTGGTCAGAAGTGGAATAGCTGGTATTTGAATTGGTACTCATAGAGGTTGGCAGTGTAACAGGTGGCAGTTTTGTCTACTGCACCACAACACCAATCCCCCTCTCTGCCTTTCAAATTAACAAAAAAAAATTTTTTTTGACAGGCAGAGTGGACAGTGAGAGAGAGAGACAAAGAGAAAGGTCTTCCTTTTGCCGTTGGTTTACCCTCCAATGGCTGCCGCCAGTGCGCTGCGGCCAGCGCACCATGCTGATCCAATGGCAGGAGCCAGGTGCTTATCCTGGTCTCCCATGGGGTGCAGGGCCTAAGGACTTGGGCCATCCTCCACTGCACTCCCTGGCCACAGCAGAGAGCTGTCCTGGAAGAGGGGCAACCAGGAAAGAATCTGGCGCCCCGACCGGGACTAGAACCAGGTGTGCCGGTGCTGTAAGGTGGAGGATTAACCTAGTGAGCCACGGCGCCAGCCCTCAAATTAACAAAATTTTTAAAAAACAAATGAAAAAGCCCTTAAGGTAATAAAAGTCATCATGACTGAGCATTGGGGAATCTTTTCATGTGATCTACTTTTTAAGATTTATTTATATATATTTATTTATATATTTGAAAGGCAGTGTTATATTGTGTGTGGGAGAGAAATTGATCTTCCTTTAGGTTTGCTCACTTCCCACATGGCTGCAATGAATGTGGCTAAGCCAGGCTGATGTCACAAGCCAGGAGCTTCTTTCATGTCTCTTACATGGGTGCAGGGGCCATAGCATTTGGCCCATCCTGTGCTGCTTTCCCAGATGTAGTAGCAGTAAGCTGGATCACCTTGGAGCATTACTGTCTATGATACTCTTCTTGCAGTTCAAGGATGTAGAACCCATCTGGCACAAAGTCTCACTTATGTGTGAGCCAAATATGACAGCTTCCAACTGTTCAAGGGTGAGGGAGGTAAGTCCTGAGATATTGTGTTAAAATAGGTTTTAAGCCATAACTCTTGGTTTAAGCTTATGTTAGCAGAGTTTTATGTTGCCAATGATAATTCCATCACCAACTTTTGTCTCTGGAATGCAACCAATGAAGGCATGCAGACCAACAGTACAATGATGTCCAGCTGAACTTAAATGGCTTTTACTGTTTATTAATAGGGTGACCTGCAGTACCCTGATATCTGGACATAGACAGTAGACATTGGAGGCCATCCCCTCTGCCACATGGAATACGCCAAGTTTTGGTCCACTATATATATATATATATATATATATATATATATATACACACACACACACACACATATATATATATGGAAGCTTTTATTTCATAAATACAAATTTCATGATTTCATAGGTACAACTTTTGGAGTATATCAGTTCTTCCCATATCCATCCCTCCACTCCTATCCCACTTCCTACTCCCTCTCCTATCTTATTCTTCATTAAGATTCATTTTTAATTATCTTTATATACAGAAGATCAACTGTATACTGAGTAAAGATTTCAACAATATGCATCCACATAGACATTCAAAGTATAAAGTACTGTTTGAAGACAAGTTTTACCATTAATTCTCATAGTACAACAAATTAAGGACAGAGGTCCTACATGAGGAGCAAGTGCACATGTCTCCTGTTGTTGGTTTAACAATTGACACTTGGGGCCGGAGCTTTGGCACAGTGGGTTAATGCCCTGGCCTGAAGTGCCAGAATCTGATATGGGTGCTGGTTCTAGTCCTGGCTGCTTCCTTTCCAATCCAGCTCTCTGCTATGGCCTGGGAAATCAGTACAAGATGGATCAAGTCCTTGGACCCCTACACCCACGTGGGAGACCTGGAAGAAGCTCCTGGCTTTGGATTGGCACAGCTGTGGTAAATTGGGGAGCGAACCATCGGATGGAAGACCTCTTTCTCTCTGCCTCTCCTTCTTTCTGTGTGTAACTCTGACTTTCAAATAAATAAATAAATGTTTGGGGGAAAAAAGCAATTGACACTCTTATTTATGATGTCAGTGATCACCCAAGTCTCTTGTCATGAGCTTCCAAGGATATGGAAGCCTTTTGAGTCCACAAACTCTGTCATTATTCAGGCAGAGCTGTAAGCAAAGTAGGTGTTTCTCTCTTCCCTTTAGAGGAAAGTACCTCCTCCTTTGATGGCCCCTTCTTTCCACAGGGATCTCACACACAGAGATCTTTCATGTAGGCCATTTTTGCCACAGTGTCTTGGCTTTCTGTGCCTGAAATGCTCTCATGGGCTTTTTGTCAGATCTGATTGTCTTTTTTGTTTTTTTTTGTTTTGTTTTTTGGTTTTTTTTGTTTTTTTTTGTTTTGTTTTTAGCATCTGTAGAATTTATTCAACATAACCACAGAGGCATTATCTTCATGCTGTCACACACACATACAAGCACAGATACAGCACAATATCCATATTTATCCCAATGCATTCCTTCTGAGGCTTATTTATATGTCTTCATATGCCACAGCCCATCATTTAAATAATGGATATTTTCAATGCCAATTCCTTTGTTGACTTTCTCGATGTCTTCTGCAGACATCTTCATGACTCCAACACACAGAGCATGCTGTTTCCCTTCAGCCATAATTGCAACAATGGTATCTACTGCTGCAGGGTAAAGCTTAGCTCCTGGAGAAGTTAAGCCCGGACACATGATATTTGCTCCACTGAGTACAAATTTGATGGTTCCTTTATCAACTTGCTGGTATGGCAGGATAAAAGGATATTTGTGAAGCAACCTTAGGGTTGGATAAAAAGGCCTTTCTCTTTGTCTAAAAAATAGTAATTCTCCATTTACTGTAAGGATTTCTATATGTTCATGGCATCGAACTATTTTGACAGGATCTTTCTTAGGCATGATTTGATTAAGCCATGGTTCAATACCTGGAAGTTGATCTATCAACTGGTTCTTAATACCCTTAATTACTGAGGTTTTCAACTGGATGCAGTTGGACACATTTTCTTTTTCATCAAATTTCTTGAACATGATCCAAGGTGAAGGGGGCGATGATAGGGAAGGGCCCGGATTGGGAAAGAAATTGAATTAGCAATGGTCCGGCAGATCCCCCTACACGAGGAAGGCTGGCTCTGACAGTCGGAGCTGGTGTCGTTACCCGTGACTGTCTTAAGAGTTGGTTCTAAGGCCAGAGTGCTGTTTAGGGTGTTTGTCATTCTATGAGTCTTTTTAATTCTATCTAATATCATTAGCAAACATTTGGTCTTATCTATGTGATCCCTTTGAAATTTATTCCTTTCTTTATGATCAGTTATGCACTTAAAATGATCATTTTAACTAGTAAGATGGCATTAGTACCTGCCAACTTAATGGTATATCCTATATTAAGGAGGCCTCAGTAGCCATGCTCCAATTTTACTCTAAATCCATGACCAAAGTCCTAGTAGACAACATGGTTTGGATAATCACAGGCTCAAAGTGTATAGGGGACTATATTTCCACTATAGCACAATTAATAGCCATCTAATTTAATTTTACTGGCACATAGCAAGGTTTCAAAAGAGGTAATTTTTTGCATCACAGCCTTTGAGAACAGCACAGATGCTCCCAAGCATTTAGGAGGCATTTGCCCCCTAGAGTTAAGACAGTGTCTATAGAATTTATTTTGACTGATTTTGGTACCTTTTGTTGGAGGGGGATCCATATAAGCTGCAATTATTTATAGCTGACAGATGGGGATAGTTGGAACAATCACATTTTTGTTAATTAAGTCTAATGTCATAAATTTTAATGCATGAAGACATTGAGTTTTGGGTTTTGGGGGGGGTGCCATCTTATTTTAGTTTGCACCCGTGGATTCTATTTTCTCTAGCCAATTTGTAACTGAAAAATTTATTTATTTTGTTACTCACTGTATTAGATCGTCTCTGATTTCAGTGAGATTTTTTGAGTATATCCGACTCTTGGGAAATTTAGGCAGTATGATAGTTAAAGTGAGATGTGCCAAGTAAATTAGTTATTTTTCTTCTGAAAAATATTTTGTAGCTTTTCAAAATTTGTGTTGAGTACCCTGCTTAACTTTAGTGGGATCCCAAAGTAAGAATGTTCTTTGAGCCACACTACAGGGAACATCTATTAAACTTTGTGAATAACTGCATATAGAACCTGGGAAAGTTGATGTATATCTTATAGTATATAGACATAAGAATCAAGGTCTTTTTATTTTTTTTTAAATTATATTATTTAAAAAGAAACCTTGGTTATGCAATTGGATCCAATTATGTACTTTTCAGAAATATATATGTGTGTATGTGTGTGTGTGTGTGTATGAACATATGTATACACACTTGGTCTTTTCTATGTGATCCTTTTGACACTTAATCCTATCTTTATAATCAGTTATGAACTTAAACGGATCACTTTAACTAGTAAGATGACATTGTTACCTGCTAACTTAATGGGATTTGGAGTCTCATGGAAAATTTTCAGCTTTACACTTAGGGGTAAGTTCAAGGGAACATATGCCAAGCTATATATCTCCTCCATCTCTTATTCCCACTCTTATTTTTAACAGGGATCAATTTTCAATTGGATTTAAACACCTAAGAATAATTATGTGTTAAGTAAAGAGTGCAACCAATGGTATTAAGTAGAAAAAGAAAATACTAAAAAGAGGGGCTGGCACTGTGCCACAGCAGGTGCCCTGGCCTGAAGCACTGGCATCCCATATGGGTACCAGTTCTAGTCCCAGTGCTCCACTTCCAATCTGGCTCTCTCCCATGGCCTGGGAAGGCAGTGGAAGAATGCCAAAGTCCTTGGGCCCCTGCACCCATGTGGGAGACCTGGAGGAAGCTCCTGGCTCCTGGATTCAGATTGGCACAGCTCTGGCCATTGTGGCCATCTGGGGAGTTAACTAGCGGATGGAAGACCTCTCTCTCGGTCTCTACCTCTCTCTGTGACTATGTCTTTCAAGTAAATAAACTAAATTTACTAAAAAAGTACTAAAAAGAATAAAATAGTAAGCTGTTCCTCGATAGGATAAGGGGTGATCAAGTCATTGCTTCTCATAGTATGTTTCACTTCTACAGGTTTCCTTTTAGGTGCTCAGATGTTTGTCACAAATCATGGACAACATATAGCATTTGTCCCTTTGGGAATGGCTTAGTTCAATACATGCAATGTTTTCCAGATTCCTTTATTTTGTTGCAAATGACTAGATTTTTTTTATTGCTGTGTAGTATTCCATGTGATACATATCCCACAATTTCTTTATCCAATCTTCCATTAATGGGCATTTAGGTTGATTCCATGTCTTAGCTATTGTGAATTGAGCTGCAATAAATATTGAGGTGCAGATAGCTCTTTTATTTGCCAATTTAATTTCACCTGGGTAAATTCTGAGGGATGGGATGGCTGGGTTGTGTGTTTGGGCTATATTGAGATTTCTAAGGAATCTCCAAACTGTCTCACATAATGGGTTTACCAGTTTGCAGTCCCACCAACAGTGGATTAATGTTCCTTTTTCCCCACATCCTCACCAGCATCTGTTGTTTGTTGATTTTTGTATGAAAGCTCTTCTAACTGGGGTGAGGTGAAACCCCACTGTGGTTTTGACTTGCATTACTGACAACTAGTAATCCTGAGCATTTTTTCATGTGTTTGCTGGCTATTTGGATTTCCTCTTGTGAAAAATGTATGTTTAAGTCCTTGGCCTATCTCTAAATGGGTTGTTTGTTTTGTTGTTGTGGAGTTTCTTGATCTCTTTGTAGATTCTGGTTATTAAACCTTTATCAGTTGTAGTATTTGCAAATAATTTCTCCCACTGTCAGTTGCCTCTTCACTTTGCTGATTGTTTCTTTTGCTGTACAGAAACTTCTCAATTTGATGTAATCCCAGTTGTTAATTTTGACTTTGGATGCCTGTGCTTCTGGGGTCTTTTCCAATAAGTCTTTGCCGGTACCTATATCTTGCAGGGCTTCTCCAATGTTCTCTAATAATGTGATGGCGTCAGGTCATAGGTTTAGATCTTTAATCAAAGTTGAGTGGATTTTTGTGTAAGGTGTATTGTAGGGGTCTTGCGTTATACTTCTAAATGTGGAAATCCAGTTTTCCCAGCACCATTTGTTGAATATGCTTTCCTTACTCCAGAAATTGTTATTAGCTACTTGATCAAATATGTTAGTTATAGAAGTTTGGATTGAATTCTGGTGTTTCTATTCTGTTCCATTGGTCTAGCCATCTGATTTTGTAGCAATATCAGGCCATTTTGATTATAAGTGCCCTGTGCCCTGTAGTATGTGTTGAAATCCAGTATTGTGATGCCTCTGGCTTTGTTTCATTGTATAAGATTGCGTTAGCTATTTGAGATCTCCTGTGTCTCCATATGAATTTCAGCATCATGTTTTCCAGGTCTGAGAAGAATATCTTTGGTATTTTGATTGGTATCTCATTAAATCTATAAATTATTTTAGAAGAATGGACATTTTGATGATATTGAGTCGTCCAATCCATAAAGATGGAAGATTTTTCTATTTTTTTGTGTCTTCTTCTATTTTTCTGTTTAACATTTTGTAATTCTCACAATAGAGATCTTTGACATGCTTGGTTAAGTTTATTCTAAGGTATTTGATTTTTTTTTTTTTGTAGCTATTGTGAATGAGATTGATCTTAGAAGTTCTTTCTCAGCTGTGGTATTGTCTATGTATACAAAGGCTGTTGATTTTTCTGTATTGATTTTATCTTCTGCTACTTTACCAAAGTCTTCTCTGAGTTTCCATAGTCTCTTAGTGGAGGTCTTTGGATCCCTTAAAGAAAGAATCATGTCATCTACAAATAGGGGTAGTTTAATTTCTCCCTTCCCAATTTATACCCCTTTGATTTTTTTTCTTGCCTAATGGCTCTGGCTAAGACTTCCAGTACTATATTGAATAGCAGTGGTGAGAGTGGGCATCCTTTTCTGGTTCCAGATCTGAGTGAAAATGCTTCCACCTTTTCCCCAGTAAATATGATGCTAGCTGTGAGTTTGTCATAAATTTCTTTGATTGTGTTGAGGAATGCTCCTTCACAACCTAATTTGCATAGAATTTTCATCATTAAAGGGTGTTGTATTTTATCACATGCTTTCTCTGCATTTATTGAGATAATCATACGGTTTTTGATCAGCAGTTTGTTAATGTGGTGTATCACATTCATTTATGAATGTTGAACCATCCCTGCATACCAGGGGTAAATCCCACTTGTTCTGGGTGGATGATTTTTCTGAGGTGTTGTTGAATTCTATTGACTAAAATTTTGTTGAGGATTTTTGGGTCTATGTTCATCAGGGAAATTGGTCTGTAATTTTCTTTCTCCATTGCATCTTTTTCAGATGTAGGAATTAAGGTGATGTTGACTTCGTAGAAAGAATTTAGAAGGATTCCTTTTCTTTCAATTGTTTTGAATAGCTTGAGAAGAATTGGAGTTAGTTCTTCTTTAAATGTCTGGTAGAATTCAGCAGTTAATCCATCTGGTTTTGGGCTTTTCTTTCTTGGAGAATGGGACTGTGAATGGGAGAGGGAGAAGGAGGTAGGGTGGGAGGGTGGGTATAGTTTGAAGAATCACTGTAAGTCCTAGTACTTATCAAATACATGAATAATTAACACTCTTATTTATGGTGTCAATGATCACCTGAGTCTCTAGACATGAGGTGCAAAGGTTATGGAAGCCTTTTGAGTCCACAAACTCCAACAATATTTAGACAGGGCCATAAGCAAAGTGGAAGTTCTCTCCTCTCTTCAGAGAAAAGTACATCCTTCCTTGATGGCCTCTTATTTCCACTGGGATCTCACTCACAGAGATCCTTCATGGAGAACATTTTTTGCCACAATGCCTTGGCTCTCCATGCCTGAATTGCTCTCATGGGCTTTTTAGACAGATCTGAATGCCTTAAGGGCTGATTCCGAGGTCAGAGTGCTATGACACTTGGTCTTATTTATGTGATCCCTTTGACAACCCTATCTATATGATGAATTCTACACTTAATATAATCACTATAATACAACATAAGATGGCATTAAAACCATCCAGCTTAATGAGATTGAGTCTCATGGCAAGTTTTTAGGTTAACCCACTGTGGGAATGTGTGCCAAACCGTACAGCTTGTATCTCTCTTATTTCCACCCTTATTTTTTACTGGGATATATTTTCTATTGAATTACTACACCTATGATTAATTCTATGTTAAGTAAAGAGTACAACCAATGGTATTAAGTAGAAAAAAAATAAGATAATAAGCTGTTCCTTGACAACCAATACAAGGGCTGTTCAAGTCATTGCTTCTCATAGTGTCAATTTTACTTCTACAGGTTTCCTTTTAGGTGCTCTGTTAGTTGTCACAGAATAGGGGGAACATGTGGTATTTGTCCCTTTGGGACTGGCTTATTTCACTAAGTATGATTTTCCAGATTCATCCATTTTGTTGCAAATGACCCATCTTCCATTGATGGTTGATTAGGTTGTTAATTCCATGTATTAGCTATTGTGAATTGGGGTGCAATAAACATGAAAGTGCAGATAACTCTTTTGATGGCTGATTTCATTTCCCTTGGGTAAATTCTGAGGAATGGGATGGCTGGGTCCTATGGTAGGACTATATTCAGATTTCTAAAGTATCTCCAAACTGTGTTCTATAGTGATTTTACCAGTTTGCATTCCCACCAACTGTGGATTAGTGTACCTTCTTCCCCAAATCCTCATCATCATTTATTGTTTGTTGATTTCTGTATGAAAGCCATTCTAACCAGAGTGAGGTAAAGCCTCATTGTGGTTTTGATTTGCATTTCCCTTATAGCTAATGATCCTGAACCTTTTTTCATGTGTCTCTTGGTCATTTGGATTTCCCCTTTTGAAAAATATCTCCTTAAGTCCTTGGCCCATCTCTTAACTGGGTTGATTGTTTTGTTGTTGTGGAGTTTCTTGATCTCTTAGATTCTAGTTATTAATCCTTTATCAGTTGCATAATTTGTAAATAATTTCTCCCATTCTGTTGGTTGCCTCTTCACTTTCAAGACTGTTTCTTTTGCCATACAGAAACTTGTCAATTTGAAGTAATCCTGTTTGTTAATTTTGGCTTTGACTGCCTGTGCCTCTAGGGTCTTTTCCAAGAACTCTGCCTGGCCAATGTCTTGCAGGGTTTCCCTAATGTTCTCTAATAATTTGATGGCATCAGGTCATAGATTTATATCTTTAATCCATGTTGACTGGATTTTTGTGTAAGGTGTAAGGTAGGGGTCTTGCCTCATACTTCTGCATGTGGAAATCCAGTTTCCCCAGCACCATTTGTTGAAGAGGCTGTCCTTCCTCCAGGGATTGGTTAGCTCCTTGGTCAAATATAAATTGGTTGTAGATGTTTGATTTCTGGTATTTCTAGTCTGTTCCATTGGTCTATCCTTCTATACCAGTCTGTTTAGATTATAACTGTCTTGTCATATGTCTTAAAGTATGGTATTGTGATGCCTCCAACTTTGTTTTTGCTGTATAAGATTGTTTTAACTATTCAAAGTCTCATATGGATCCATATGAATTTAAGCATCATTTTTTCTATATCTGAGAAGAGTGGCTTTGGTATTTTGATTGCTATCACATTGAATTTGTAATTGCTCTCTGAAGAATAGACTTTTTTTTGACAGGCAGAGTTAGAGAGTGAGAGAGAGAGAGACAGAGAGAAAGGTCTTCCTTCCATTGGTTCACCCCCCAAATGGCCGCTACAGCTGGCATGTTGAGCCTATCTGCAGCCAGGAGCCAGGTGCTTCCTCCTGGTCTCCCATGCAGGTGCAGGTGCCCAAGCACTTGGGCCATCCTCCACTGCCTTCCCAGGCCACAGCAGAGAGCTGGACTAAAAGAGGAGCAACCAAGACAGAACTGGCAACCCAACAAGGACTAGAACCCAGAGGATTAGCCTAGTGAGCCGCAGCACCGGCTAGAATGGACATTTTGATGTATTGATTCTTCCAATCCATGAACATGGAAGATTTGTCCATTTTTTGTGTCTTTTATTTCTTTATTTAATGTTTTGTAATTCTCATTATAAAGATATTTGAAATTCTTGATTAAGTTTATTCCAAGGTATTTGATTTTTTTTTTTTTGTAGCTATTGTGAATGGGACTGATCTTAGAAATTCTTTCTCAGCCACGGCATTGTCTGTGTATACAAAGGCTGTTGGTTTTTGTGTATTGATTTTATATCCTGCTACTTTACCAAACTCTTCTATGAGTTCCAGTAGCCTCTCAGTGGATTCGTTTGGGTCCCCTATATATAGAATCATGTCATCTGCAAATAGGGATAGTTTGACTTCCTCTTTCCTGAGTTGTATCCCTTTGATTTATTTTTTCCTGTCTTATGACTCTGGCTAAAACTTCCAGTACTATATTGAATAGCAATGGTGAGAGTGGGCATCCCTGGCTGGTACCAGATCTTAGTAGGAATGCTTCCAACTTTTCCACATTCAATATGATGCTGGTGGTGGGTTTGTAATGAATTGCCTTAATTGTATTGAAGAATGTTCCTCTAAACACAATTTGCTTAGATTTTTTCATCATGAAAGAGTGTTGTATTTTGTCAAATGCTTTCTCTGCATCTATTGAAATAAGCATATGGTTTTTGTTCTTCAATTTGTTAATGTGATGTATCGCATTCATTTGCAAATATTTAACCATCCATGAATACCAGGAATGAATCACACTTGGTCCAGGTGAATGATCCCTCTGTTGTGTTGTTGTATTCAATCGGCCAGAATTTTTTTGGGAATTTTTGTGTCTCTGTTCATCAGGGAAATTGGTCTGTAATTCTCTTTTTCTGTTACATTTTTCTCAGCTTTAGCAATTAAGGTGATGCTGGTTTCATAGAAAGAATTTGGGAGGATTCTCTCCCTTTCAATTTAGTAAATAATTTCAGAAGAATTAATTAGTTCTTTAAATATTTGGTAGAATTCAGCAGTGAATCTATCCAGTCCAGGGCTTTTCTTTTTTGGGAGGGTCTTTATTACTAATTCAATGTTTGTCTTTGTTATGTGTCTGTTTAGGTTTTCTATGTTTTCATGGCTCAATTTAATTATGTTGTCAGTGTCCAATAATTTATCTGTTTCTTCTAGGATAAGATGAGTAAAAATAGAGGCATACTTGTGTGCCTCACAGTAGAAAATAAAGAAATTACATGCTTACATGTCTTTATATTTAAAAATGCAATCAGAATGACAATACTTATTGCACATCTTGGAGTACCAATGGTATTTTTATGTTTTTCATATATAAAATAACCATATGATATTCAGCTTTAAAATACTAGTATGCTTGTGAGAAAGTTAGAATTGGAGTCATTACAGAAGATAACCAATTTTTTAATTAAAATATTTTAATTCTAAAATAATTTTAATTAAAATAAAGATGAGGGAAGAGGGACAGATGACATCAGGTAATAGTTACGAAAACCTACTTATATAGGAATAATCAGTTCTTAGCTTTCCCAGTATAGCAAAGTAACTATAGATCACAATAATGCATTATGTACTGTATGAACAACTACAGGGGAAGAGCTGATAAGCTTAGAAAAAAAACTATAAGGAAATGGAAACACTAATTACTTGGTTGATCTACTTATACATGTGTTGAAATATTAGATTATACTCCATAAGTTTTACGAGTACCACATGTTAATACAAAAGACAAAATATTTGTTTTCTGGGATTAAAAAAAAGCTTTATAGAGATGATGTATATGTGGGGCCAGTGCTGTGATGTACTGAGTAAAGCTGCTGTCTGCAGTGCTGGCATCCCATATGGGCATTGGTTTGAGTCCCAGCTGCTCCACTTCCAATCCAGCTCTCTGTTATGGCTCAGTAGAAGTTGGACCAAGTCTTTGGGCCCCTGTGCCCATGTGGGAGACCTGAAAGAATCTCCTGGCTCCTGGTTTCAGATCAGCACAGCTCCAGCTGTTGTGGCCAATTGAGGAATGGATGGAAGACCTCTCTCTCTCTCTCTTCTCTCTCTCTCTGCCTCTCCTTCTCTCTCTGAGTAACTCTGATTTTCAAATAAATAAATCTTTTTAAAAAAAGAACATTGAGAGTCACCATATAACAAAAACATTTAAAAAAGGATGCATATGTAATGAATATTTATAACTTTTATTTTTATTTACTTATGTATAGTATGCATATTTTTGGAAGAAATACATGACATTTATACGTACAAGAATGGATATATGTGAACACAAGCATCATTTTTACTGTAAGAGTTTAAGAGATTACCTGTCACTTCAGGATGGAATAAAATGTCTTCCCTGTATCTCTTAAAGAGAAAAACTTACACTATATTGACTATATTTTAAATTGTTTAAGGGCATTTATTTTCATTTTATCAAAAATGTTCAAAATACTTGCTGACATTCATTTTCTATGAAATTATTTTTTAAACTAATGAAATTATACATTGAAATGCTTTTAGCACATTGACTATTAATGTCTGTTGTTAATGTAAATGAATTTACTATAAATTCAAGGATAACACTTCTTTTGTCATTTTTGTTTAAATGAAAAATGGTCTTAGAGAATACCAGGGACTAACTTTTTAAAAAATAATTTTTACTTATTTATTTACACTTGGATTTTTAATATTAGTTCCTTAAAATGTAGAAATAAATTTAATGTGTCTAACATATTGACTTTTCATTAGATTTATAGGTTTTTCTTTGTTTATTTAAGTTTTTCTTTTTTGGATTATCAGATTCATATGGGTGGGGTTATGTTAATTTTGTTCACCACTATGTAACTTTAGTACTTACCATAACATCTGATGCAAATATAATCTTGGGTAATTTTAAACCTGCAAATATTTTACATTGCACTAATTAATTAATGGTTGAGTCACTCATGAATATTAACATTTTAAATAATTATTTTACATGTAAAATGGCTTAATATGTTTTACATGTTAGATTTTCAATTAAGATTTTTATTTTAAAATAGTGTTCCACTGCTGAAAATATTTCAGCCATTAGAGAGACAGATCAGATTAGAAAAAATTTTCATTAACATTTTCTACTTTCTAATGGTCTTTATCAAAGAACATGGTTCAAAAACTTGAACTTCATGGCTTCTACATAGGCGTATCAGTAAAGGGAGACCAATAACATTATGCAAAGTAAACAGATTAAAACATTTCATCTAAACCACTAGTTTCCAAACAATGATGTTTGAAGACTTTGATAGTTCCTCAGGAACTGCATGCAGTTCAGGTGTGGTGAGATTAAGGTATTATGGTTCTGAGCGCTCTCTTTGTTTGAATCAGTTGATATTATCTGCATGATCAATGAGAATTGCACATAGGGTTTTATTTTATAGAAGGGTTTGGAGAAAATGAGCTTGAAGAAAAATGTTTGGCAAACAGTGAAATAAGGATGTAAATCAAAAAATAGATCTTGTAACTACTGACATTTTTTAATTTATTTTTTATTTAGTAAATATGAATTTCCAAACTACAGTTAATGGATTACAATGGCTTTCCTCCCCCATAATTTCCCTCCCACTCACACCCCTCCCATCTCCCACTCCCTCTCCCATTCCATTCACATCAAGATTCATTTTCTATTATCTTTATATACAGAAGATCGATTTAGTATATATTAAGTAAAGATTTCATCAGTTTGTACCCACCCAGAAACACAAAGTGTAAAATACTGTTTCAGTACCAGTTATAGCATTACTTCATGTTGGACAACACACTAAGGACAGATCCCACATGAGAAGTAGGTACACAGTGACTCCTGTTGTTGACTTAACAATTTGACACTCTTGTTTATGGCGTCAGTAATCACCCTAGGCTCTAGTCATGAGTTGCCAAGGCTATGGAGGCCTTTTGAGTTCTCCAACTTCGATCTTATTTTGACAGGGTCATAGTCAAAGTGGAAGTTCTCTCCTCCCTTCAGAGAAAGGTACCTCCTTCTTTGATGGCCCCATTCTTTCCACTGGGATCTCACTCGCAGAGATCTTCCATTTAGGTCTTCCTTTTTTTTTTTTTTTTTTCCAGGGTGTCTTGGCTTTCCATGCCTAAAATACTCTCATGGGCTCTTCAGCCATATCTGAATGCCTTAAGGGCTGATTCTGAGGCCAGAGTGCTATTTAGCACATCTGCCACTCTATGAGTCTGCTGTGTATCCCGCTTCCCATGATGGATTGTTCTCTCCATTTTTGATTCTATCAGCTAGTATTAGCAGACACTAGACTTGTTTGTGTGATCCCTTTGACTCTTAGACCTATCAGTGTGATCAATTGTGAACTGAAATTGATCACTTGGACTAGGTGGTACATGCCACCTTGATGGGATTGTATTGGGATCCCCTGGCATGATTCTAACTCCACCATTTGGGGCAAGTCTGATTGAGCATGTCCCTAATTGTACATCTCCTCCCTCTCTTATTCCCACTCTTATATTTAACAGGGATCACTTTTCAGTTAAAATTTAAATACCTAAGAATAATTGTGTGTTAATCACATAGTTTAACCAATAGTACTAGAACAAAACAAAGAGAAAATACTAAAATGGATAAAGTATTACATTGTACATCAACATCAGGACAAGAGCTGATCAAGTCAGTGTTTCTCATAGTGTCCCTTTCACTTCAACAGGTCTCCCCTTTGCTGCTCAGTTAGTTGTCGCTGATCAGGGAGAACATATGATATTTGTCCCTTTGGGACTGGCTTATTTCACTCAGCATAATGTTTTCCAGATTCCTCCATCTTGTTGCAAATGACCAGATTTCGTTGTTTTTGACTGCTGTATAGTATTCTGTAGAGTACATGTCCCATAATTTCTTTATCCAGTCTGCTGTTGATGGGCATTTGGGTTGGTTCCAGGTCTTAGCTATTGTGAATTGAGCTGCAATAAACATTAATGTGCAGATAGCTTTTTTGTTTGCCAATTTCATTTCCTTTGGGTAAATTCCAAGGAGTGGTATGGCTGGGATGTATGGTAGGGTTATATTCAGGTATTGTGAATGGGATTGATCTTAGAAGTTCTTCCTCAGCCATGGCATTGCCTGTGTATACAGAGGCTGTTGATTTTTGTGCATTGATTTTATATCCTGCTACTTTGCCAAACTTTTCTATGAGTTCCAATAGTCTCTTATAGAAGGGTTTGTAGAATATGGCAGGCAATTCGCTCTGTCAGCCTATGTTCTTCGGGTGTGTGCACCTTATTAGGTGTAGTCTCAGCAATCCTTATCTGCACTAACACAGAAGGTCTCTTATGGCAATCTTGACAGCCAGAACAAGTACAACAGCTTACTGAACTCCTGGAGAAAGATCGATCTGTAAGGGCAGTTCATGACATCAAAGCCACAGATATCAGATTAGACAAATAAGATTCAATAGAGGTACATTTTGATGGATGAGTTGTTACAAGACTATTTGGAAAAACAAGATTTTTGACTAAGTGATATGTGAAATTGAAGATGGGAAACACTAGAACTAGAGACCTTTACACTTAGACATAGAAGAAATAGTGATACCTTAGGAACTGAAGTCCATAGACTTGGGAATGAACTAAAAAAAATGAAATCCTGAAGTTCCATGTGTAAATCTGGAGATATTATAAAATGATACAATGAATCACTTCGGAAGCATGTTTGCCCAGCCTCTCTGAAAAGCCATTTCCTACCCTTTCACGCTGACTACAGGGTCATTCAGAAGACACTGTTTCTAAGAAGAAGAAAATATTTTGTGTGAAGAGCAATTGAACAGTCCACAGAACCAGAACAACTTTCTAAATTCTATGAGACACTACAAGTTGGATTAATCTGAAAATGCTGTTTTTGTGATTCAGTATGGAACATTTTGGTATTTGAATTGCTTATAGTTTCTCATTTTAGCCTATCAATGTGTGTTGTACCTTGAAATAATGTTTTTTCCCTTTACATTGGTAAAACTAAGTGGCATCCCCAGGATTCTGACTTTCAGTTTTGTTTCCACTAAAGTTTTCATTCCATCAAAATCTGCCCATCTTGAATATGTTGGCTATATCTCCGTATGTGATTTTTAAACAGTCCCTGTTTCAGAGTCGAACTTTCCTCACAAAATATGTAAATTGTTACTATATACCTTGTGACTTTGACCAGAGTCCTAACAGAAAAACTATCCTAACCTAATTATCCACATTGTTCATTCCAGAAATGACTTAGTTGCTGAACTGGATGAGGTATTTCAGGACACTCTGTTAGTCCATAGTTGTTATACCTTTGTAAAATGTCTTCATTTTTTTTCCGTATTTCATTTAATTTTCCTTCTTTTATAATCCTGCCTTGACTTTTACATTGTTTTAGTAACATTCTACTGAAGGGAAAAGTTTCCCTCATCAGCTGGATGTATTAATAATTCCCAAACTATGGTTCCTAATCAAAACACACGAAGGCAGGATCAATACTTCTATAACAAGAACTATTTCACTATTTCACTTTTCTCAAATGGCCACAGCCCAAGCACCATGACTCCCAAGAATGGAGTATCTTGTCTGGTGAAAGAATAGAATGATTATGTTCTTTTACCCAGCAATTTCATTTCTAGAAATTTATACTAAGGAAATAAAAGGAATAGACCACAAAGACATCAGCACATAGTGTTCCTCTCAGTGTTTCTTAAAATAGAAACCCACCAACAGATAAGCAGGAAAACAATAGGGGAAAAATTCAAATCTCTATGAGAAAAGAATGTATAAGTCATTGTTGGAACACCCAACAGTATTAGTTTACATATTGGATCCTACAGTCCAGTGTCAACAAGAGAAGTGATCTCTTAAAATCACCAGAGACAAAGAAATATTTCATCCTTAAAATTCACTAATAGAGTCTCATTTATGTTTCTTATTTATTAGAAAAATTAAGAAATAAATTTCAATTAAAATTTAAAAATATATATATCATATATTTATTTATTATGAACAATGTGTATTTCAAGAAGTATGATGTGAGTGGGATTCAAAGGTAAGTTTATTTTGTTGCATTAAAATTTGAAATTCATTAATCCGGGGGATCTTTAAAAACTCATTGAAAATGTCTATTATAAAAATCTGTACATGGATGTGTTTTTGATTCAAAATTATCTCTGAATGCATTTTACATGAATTCCTTGAACAGCCCCTGTACCTATTGTTTTGAAATATTTATACACATTGTGCAATGGTTTAATAAAGTGAACTAACATACACATCATAATGCATATTTTTAAAAGTTAAAATTCTTGCCGGCACCGCAGCTCAATAGGCTCATCCTCCGCCTTGCGGCACCAGCACACCGCGTTCTAGTCCCGGTCGGGGTGCTGGATTCTATCCCAGTTGCCCCTCTTCCAGGCCAGATCTCTGCTATGGCCCAGGAAGGCAGTGGAGGATGGCCCAAGTGCTTGGGCCCTGCACCCCATGGGAGACCAGGATAAGCACCTGGCTCCTGCCATCGGATCAGCGCGGTGTGCCAGCTGCAGTGCGCCGGCCGTGGCAGCCATTGGAGGGTGAACCAACGGCAACAGGAAGACCTTTCTCTCTCTGTCTCTCTCTCACTGTCCACTCGGTCAAAAAAAAAAATTCCTTAAATTTTTCTCAAAGATTTTGGAGAAAACATTTTTATATATAGTCACCATGTTTCACTTTTTTCTTCATCATCCAAATCTTTCTTCTTTTATCCATTAATTATACATCTATATTTTTCTTCCCCTCATTAAAATCTTAAATTTGTTTTTCACTTCTGCAGTTTAGATGCTCTTTTCCTAGCTTCCTCATTGAAAGTTACTTCCCATTGTTATGTTTTAAGAGCATGTATTATCCATTAGTGAGGACTTTCAAACTATTCTGGCTAAAGCAACCCTTGTCCTCTCCACTGGGACCTATCACATTATTTTATTTTTTATCCAGAGCACTTCAAATATTTAAACTATTTTTACACAAAGCTATAATTTATACCACTTTCTTCAAATATGCTCTATGAGGGCAGAATTTTGCCATTCAGGCTACTCCAGAATGTCAAATTAATTAATTGAATAATCAGGTATGTGAATCTCACTAGCATCAACACAAGTTGGTATTTAGCAGGTAGCCCCATAAAGAAAAAAAAAAAAACCTGACAATCAGAGCAGTTCTATTTGCTATGAAAGATTGATTTAGAAGCAACAATTCAGATGTAGTCAGTAGTATATATAGAAATGTCTAACTTAGGCCGTCTGGTAAATTTTACCTGCTTCTCTAAAAGAAATCAAGATGTGATATATTTTAAGGGACCATAGCCCTTTTGCAGACATGGAAAGCACAGTTGATGGGCTGTGATTACTTGGACACATAAGTATAAAAAAATGGGTCTCTAATGCCTGAAGCACTAATTTACCAGTCAGTACATATGGGTTTCAGAACTGGAGATACATGCAGCCTGTGATGGAAATAGGTTGGAAACACGTGAAGGAATAAAGAGGATGCAGTAAACCAGTGCTGAGAGATAATTTATAACCTTAAATGATTATGTTAGAATAAAACACTGGAAATCAATCATTACAGCTTCCTTGTTAATTATAAATAAAACAAATCAGAGTATTGAAGAAAAGCAAAAAAAGAATAGCAGACATGTATGAAATGTTATAAAATGTACCACAAATAAACAAGGACATAATGATTTTTTTTATGAAAAATGTTAACAAAGTTAATAAACCATTAGGAAAAAACAATTAAGGAACCAATGGGGAAAGTAACACAAATAACCAGCTTAGGAATTAAAACAGAATCATTCTTTTTTAGGATTGTAGCTTTGACCAAGATACTAGAGAAAGATATGAAATTCTTAGGAGTAAAATTTGACTACAGAGATCAATATCCACCCTATTTTGAAAATCAGTTTTCCAAAAAACAAATATAACATAAAATAGAAAAACATACATGTGTGTGTGTCTTCTACTAATTACTAAGTACTAGCAAGAAACAGAAAATAATAATAAAGGACAACAGGCTGACTAAAAAAAGTGAAATTGGAGAAATGGATTAAATTTTGTGATATCCTTAAATATTCTTTAAATCAATTCTTAAAAAACCACAGATGATTCAACAGAAAAAAGTGTCACATATATGATGAAAAAGAAAGGCTCTGAAGCCAATAAACAGCCATTAAATGGTAACTGACCTGAATTAGTTTACTGCAACCTCCAAGTAGGATCCTCTCAGGAAGATACAGGTGGGAGCCCAGCAGTGAGCAGGACCAGAGAGGAGAACAATCCCACCCCTCGGTGCAGGGAGGGTGGCGCTCAAGAGGACGAAGTTTCAGAAATGAACCCAAGACTCCTTCTTGTTTCTGCCGTCCAGCAATACCTGCAGTTCTGCATCAGCGTTATGGAGCACGCTGATTGGATTCATCTTTTATGACGTGGTGTGTCCTCACAGCTACACAAGGTGTCCAATCAGGTGTGGTAGCATAAATGCTAGCAATCCCGCGGAATCTTGACGCCATAGTAGTGAACCAGTTCCATGATGGAGAGGCCCTAGGAGGGGCTCCAACACTCAGAACTCTGTAGCTCATGTCCATTGTTCTCGTACCTTCTTCCATCACAGGAAGCTGCTCACCTTGGACCTCAGAACATGGTGTGGGGGGCCGAGCTTGAGTAGAGGCGAAGGCAGAGTTGGGGGAAGTTAGAAAGGTCTGGCAGGATGTGGGCTTCCCAGAGGTTGTCGCTGGAGTCTGTAGGCCCCCTCTCCTTGCTGACAGGACCCTTCACTCAGCCCCTTCTGGTCTGCAGTATAGGGGCTGGACTGGCACCCGGGACCCCGGCATCCTGTTCCTTTCCTGCTCACAGCCCAGGGGCCATCCCTGGGCAGCTGTTGGTGGCATCCCCTTGTCTTCCCTGATTGTGCAGTGGGGACAGGATGGTCATTATGGAGCATACGGGTTGTGTGCTGGGTTCCTGCAGCGGAGAGCTGTCATTTACGGGATCCTCAGTTCCTCTCTTCTCCCTGGGGTGACCGGATTCCCCACGTTTTCTGAATAGTTCAGAAGCTGAGTCTCAGCTCGTGGACCCTGACTTTTCAGCATAGCTCTTGCTGGGAGTCTGACCACGTTTTCTGTTGGTAATAACAGTGTCATAGACCAGGTAAGTTAATAAAACAGTTTTATTTTGATAGGGTTTTGGTCTAGGTTTTAGAGGGATCAGAGGACCTGTATTTTGGTCTTGGATGCCATCTAACCTTTACATGTTCCTTTTACAGGCTGTCATCTGTCTCTGAACTTTCAAATAAGAAATTTTAGCTAGTCACATTTATAAATGGTTTTAAAACTGTTTCTGTTCCATGACAGCCTTCACAACTCCAAAGATATAAACCTAGTTTCTTAAGTTAGTTTTAATTTTTATTTTGATGTAGGGTGATTATTTTCAAAGTTGTTGGAGTATAATTGACAAACAAAATTTGTATATATTCAAGGTCTGCAACTTGATGTTTTGACATGTGAAGAGACTTTTTAAAAAATTTATGAAAATTTCACTATTTAATCCTGTTTATCACAAACCTTTTGGAGTTCCCTTGTACATATACATTCTGAAATGATTAGGACAATCAAACTAACATATCCATCACCTTACATAGTTTTTAAAGAAAACCTAATACCTTAACAAGTTGTGAGCATCTAATCATATATTCATAACATTTCTAAGCTGTACATTATCTCCTAACTGTAAATGTGTGTCATTCAACTAACATCTTCTCATTTCCTTCACTCTCAGCACCTAGCAACCACTGTTCTCTTCTTAAGTTTGACTTTCTGAGATTCCATAAATAAGGGACATTGTGTGGTATTTATCTTTCTGTGACATTTCAATCAGCCTAATGTCCATATTTACACTTTTCAATCTAGATTGTGACAAAGTATCAGAATTTTCTTGTTAAGGCTAAATGTGATTCCATTGTGTGTGTATGGCATTTTCTCTATTCATCTGTTGATGGACAATGTATATTTATATATCTTGTTCTTGTGAATAATGCTCACATAAACATGGTTGTGCAGATGTATCTTTGAGATAGTAATTTTATTTCTTTAGATGTACATCCAATAGTGGGAATTCTTTATCATTTGCTCCATTTTTAATTTTATTTGAGACACCCCCATAGTGTTTTCCATAGTGGATGTACTAATTTGCATTTCTATAAACAATTTATATTTTCCCTTTTTTCCAATGCTGGTTCAATATTTATGTTTTTTACTTTTTTATAATAGCTATTTTTACATATGTGAGGTCATAACCATTGTGGTCTTGATTAGCAGTGCTGAGCCCCTTTTCAAATGCCTGTTAGCTGCTTATGGAAAAACTGATCAGATCCTTGGCCCATTTTTTATTACGATATTTCCTTTTGAATTGAGTCCATTCTTTATATTAATCCCTTAATCAGCTATGATTTGCCAGTATTTTCTCTCATTCCTTGCTTTCACTTTTCAGCTTTTCCTTTAGTATGCAGAGCTTTTTGTTGTTTTGTTTTGTTTTGTTTTGTTTTACTTTTTTGCAGTCCTACTTCCTTATTTTTGCTTTTGTCACCTGTGCATTTCGTGTCATACCTAAATCATAAAAGTCTGGCAAAGCCACAGTTGTAGACATTTGTGAAGTGAGTCAATGGATGGGAATGTCTTCTCTCTCTCTCTTCCTCTCCCTCTTCCTCTCTCTCTCTGTGTTTGTTTCTCTGTGTGTCTCTTTTTCTTTGAAACTAATTAATTAACAAATTCTTTAAAAACTTCATGGAGTAATTGGTACCAAATCAGAGTTAGATAACAGTGAGTTTGTTGTGTTACATAATATTGTGGGTGACTATAGTCCACAGTAATCTATCTCATGTTTTATGAAAAGAAGAGGAAAGGTGCTCCAAGGCCCTGATTTTGAAGTATATTGTCAGAGAAGGGAAAATGTTGGTTACTCCGATTTATTCAGTACACATTGTATAGATGAATTAAAATCTCACACTGCAGTCTATAGGTATGTATAATTATTGTGAACAAAATAAACTCAAAACATCATTCTTGGTGTATAACATTAAGGAGTGTTAAAATGCTTAAATTAGTATCACAACTAAAATTATGATATTTGGAAGCAGTTTATTAATACAAACACAATCTAGAAATATGTGAATTGGCGTTTTTTTAAAGGTTTATTGTATTTATTTGAAAGACAGAGTTATAGAGAGAGGCAGAGAGAGAGAGAGAGGTCTTCCCTCTGCTGGTTCACTCCTCAGATGGTCGTAATGGACAGAGCTGAGCTGATCCGAAGCCAGGAGTTTCTTCCGGGTCTCCCACATGGGTGCAAGGGTCCAAGGACTTGGGCCATCTTCTGCTTTCCCAGGCCATAGCAGAGAGCTCTATTGGAAGAGCAGCAGGCAGAACTAGAACTGGCGCCCATATGGGATGCTGGTATTCAGGCCAGGGCTTTAACCCAGTGCGCCACGGCACTGGCCCCATGAATTGGCATATTGTCATTCTAAATGGAGTGATTAGGAGGCAGTACTTTACCTTAAATTGATGATTAGTACAACTTTTAAATTGTTTCATATAAGAAAAATGAAGTATTTCTTTAAGTGTATATGGAATTAATTTTAATTAGGAGAATGTCACAAGAAATATGGAATTAAATTGCAGGTTAATTTTGGTGCAAAATTTTATTGAAAAACATGCATAGTTTTTTCATACTAAACAATGTCCATGAATTGTAAGGCCTTTGTATTTATGAGTTTAAATATTTTTGTACCAAAATGAGCATATTTTGATTTCATGTTCCAGAAAATATGTGAAACGCCCTCATATTTGTTCATCTTATTTTCTTCTGTGAAGCCCAAACTCAGTCTGTCCACTCCTGTCTCATATTTTCAGTGAATATACTATGCTTTGTGCTGTGTTGCAAGTTATGTAATCATAAGCACATTCTTTTTTTTTTTTTTTTTGACAGGCAGAGTGGACAGTGAGAGAAAGAGATACAGAGAGAAAGGTCTTCCTTTTCCGTTGGTTCACCCTCCCCCCTCCCCCGCCCCGCAATGGCCACTACAGCCAGCGCACTGTGCTGTTGCGAAGCCAGGAGTCAGGTGCTTCTCCTGGTCTCCCATGTGGGTGCAGGGCCCAGGCACTTGGGCCATCCTCCACTGCCCTCCCGAGCCACAGCAGAGAGCTGGCCTGGAAGAGGGGCAACCAGGACAGAATCCAGCACCCTGACCGGAACTAGAACCCGGTGTGCCGGCACCACAGGTGGAGGATTAGCCTAGTGAGCTGCAGCACCAGACCATAAGCACATTCTAATATAAACACATTTCCATTAATCCCAAATGCTTCATATTATTTACAGCACTCCTCATTAACCATCAGCCCCAGAACAGGCATTAATATAAACTCTATCTCCAGAGATTGACCTTTCGTGGACATGTCATAATGGGAAATGGGATGTTAGAGTATATGGGGATGGCTTTAAGTTTCTTCTCTTTTTCTGTCTTTTGAATTTCATTATTTTGTGATCTGTCATTTCTTAATTAAATTTGATTGTCAAATAGTATAGCAGTATAAAAGAGATACTGAACATTGCTTTCTTTACATATCACTATTTGGGTTGCTTTCACACTTGGTTTCATAACTATTGCTTCAGTATTCATGTGCCTGTGGATTGTGTCTCAGTGGAATACCTGGCAGAGAAACTGCTAAAGCAATAAATAATCCCATGTAGAAATTGCTTGGAAACTGCCAAATTATTTTCACAGTGGCTGCAATATTTTACTGGAAATGTATGAGGGTTCCCTGTTCTCCACATCCATGTCAAAATTTATCTATAGTGTATCAGAGTCATTTGACTTACTATGAAGTGCTATCTCCCTGAGGTTTTGATTTACATTTCCACAATGATTTATATTAAGCATATATTTTTATTTTTAAGATTTATTTATTTATTTGAAAATCAGAGTTACACACAGAGGGAGAGGCAGAGAGAGAAAGAGAATTTTCTTCTTCTTCTTTTTTTTTTTTTTTTTTTTGACAGGCAGCATTAGACAGTGAGAGAGAGACAGAGAGAAAGGTCTTCCTTCCATTGGTTCACCCCCCAAATGGCCGCCATGGCTGGTGCACTGCACCGATCCAAAGCCAGGAGCCAGATGCTTTCTCCTGGTCTCCCATGCGGGTGCAGGCATCAAGCACCTGAGCCATCCTCCACTGCCTTCACGGGCCATGGCAGAGAGCTGGACTGGAAGAGGAACAACTGGGACTAGAACCCAGCACCCAATGGGATGCTGGCACCGCAGGCAGCAGTTTAACTAAGTGAGCCACTGCACTGGCCCCCAAGCATATATTTTAAAAGATTTATTTTACTTATTTCAAAGACAGAGTTACAGAGAGAGGTAGAGACAAAGAGAGAGGTCCTCCATCCACTGGTTTACTCCTCAGATGGCTGCAATGGCCAGAGCTGTGCTGATCCAAAGCAGGAGCCAGGAGCTTCTTCCAGGTCTCCTACATGGGTGCAGGGGCCCAAGGACTTGGGCCATCTTCCACTGCTATTCCAGGCCATTGCAGAGAGCTAGATAAGAAATGAAGCAGCTAGGACTAGAACCCATGCCCATATAGGGTGCTGGCACTTCAGGCCAGTGTTTTAACCTGCTACGCCACAACACCAGCCCCAGAAGCATATATTTTTGCAATATTAAAATCTCTTACTGAAATCAATGCGTCATTTAAAAATTGTATGTTATTTTTGTAATTTTTTAGTATAAAATTCAGTTTTTTCTTAAATTTCTTGTGGTATTTTACTCTTTGATGCTATCTTGAATGTTATTGTTAATTATATTTTTAGAATGATCATCACTGTTAAACAATATATTTGATACTCATATTTTTATATTCTGCAAAAATACTGAATTTAATTTTACTGTATTTTTGGAGTGGGAAGTTTTTTGTTTTTTGTTTTTTGTTTTTTTTTTTTTTTTTGGACAGGCAGAGTTAAACAGTGAGAGAGAGACAGAGAGAAAGGTCTTCCTTTTTCCATTGGTTCACACCCCCCCCAGAGTGGCCGCTATGGCTGGCGAGTTGTGGCTGTCACTGCACTGATCCGAAGCCAGTAGCCAGGTGCCTCCTCCTTGTCTCCCATGCAGGTGCAGGGCCCATCCTCCACTGCACTCCCGGGCCACAGCAGAGAACTGGACTGGAAGAGGTGCAACCGGGACAGAATTTGGCGCCCCAACAGGGACTAGAACCCAGGGTGCCAGCACCGCGGGTGGAGGATTAGCCTGGTGAGCTGCGGCGCCAGCCAGAGTGGGTGTTTAGTGACTTCCTCAGGGTGTATTTTATATACAAGACTATGTGTTGAATAAATCAAGTCAACTTTGCTCTTTTCTTTGCATTCTGGAGTCTTTTGCTTTGTTCATTTTTTTTAGTAGAATTATCTACTACATCGCTTCTCGGCCTTTTGGCTAAGATCAAGTGTAGTATCTGTTCTTATCAGAATTATCCACTACACTGTTGAATAGAAGTGTTAAAAGTAGCAGTCTTATTCCCATTTTATAAGAGTTTATTGTGAATTTCCCATGGGTGCCCTTCCTGTGGTGGAAATTCTCCTCAATTAATAGTTTATTTAGGGTTTTAATCATAAATTGAATTTAGTCAATTTTTTTCTCTATCGATGAGGTTATCAAATCTTGATTTTCTGATTATTACATTAAATATTTACACTTAATATTTTTATTTTTTAATTTGAGAGGCAGAGAAAGATAGAACCCCTATCTTCTGGTTCACTCTGCATATGTCTGCAATGACAGGTCTTGACTAGAAACAAAATCCTGGCCTCCAATGTGGGTGACAGGGTCCCAGTTACATGTCCCATCACCACAGCCTCCCATATTTTCCATTGGCAGGAAGCTGGATTCCGAAACCAGAGGTGAGAGTTGAACATAAACACTGTAGTATGCAATGCGGGTATCTTACCCAGACCAAATCTGTGCCTGTATGTCTGGTTTTGTTCAAATATCACACTGTTTAGATTATATTTGTTTTTGAATTAAGAGAATGTGAAGCTTTTAACTTTGATCTTATTTTCAAGAACATTTGGGTATTTAAATACTTTGACATTCCATATTAATTTTCTGTATAGTTTTTTAAGTTTTTGACTAAAAATAGCTATTGGGATATTATGAAGAATGTTTTGAATCTGTAGATCACTAGGAACATTGATTTATTATATATATTTTATAATCCATGAACAGAGTATATATATATTTATTTGTGTGATCTTTAATTCATTTCAGTAATCCTTTATAGTTTTCAATGTTTAGGTATTTTATTTCCTAAGTTAAGTTTATTCCTAAGTATTTTATTACCTTTGGTGCTTTTGAAATTGAGTTGTTCTCTTTATTGCTTTTATTTCTTTATTTTCAATTTTTTATTTATATAAGGTGAACAAATATCATGTGTTTTATATATTCAGATTTAGGAACATAGTGATACTTCCTACCCTACCCCCTCTCCTGCCCAGGTTCCCAACTTTCTTCCCTCTTTTATTATGATTTTACTTTTAATTTTACAACACATACTTTCAGTTTATGTTATAATCATGTTTGACCCTCCACAAAGTGAAGGATTCAACAAATAGAAAGTAAAAGAAAACCACAGTTCCTCAAGAGTAAAGAAAATGTTATAAACAATAATCTCAAAATGTAAATTTTGCTCGTACACATTTTTATACTCTGTATATTAGTAACATATATCAAGGAAACATACAATGTTTGTATTTTTTGAGACTCACTTATTTCACTAAACATGGTGGATTCCAGTTGCACCCATTTTATTGCAAAAGACAGAACTGCATTCTTTGTTGTGGCTGAGTAGTATTCATAGTGCATAGATACCATATTTTTTTTTATCCAGTCATTACTTGATTGACATCTGGGTTGATTCCATATCTTAGTTATTATGATTTGAGCTGTAATAAACATGGGCATACAGATAGCTTTAATATGCCAATTTAACTTCTTTTAGGTACATTCACAGTGTGGAATGACTAGGTTATATTCAGATATACTGTCAGATTTCAGAGGAATCTCTATACTGCCTCTAGTAAAGGTTGCACTAGTTTACATTCCCACCAAAAGTGTACTAGGGAATTCTTCCCCCTGCATCCTCACCAGCATTTATTGCTTCATATTTTTTTTTTTTATGAGAGCCATTCTAACTCTGCTAAGGTGTAATGTCATTGTGGTTTTTATTTGCATTTCCTGTCCAAGAGCCAGGAGCTTCTTCTGGGTCTCCCACATGGGTGCAGGGCCCAAGGACTTGTGCCATCTTCTATCCTAGACCATAGCCAAGAGCTGCTTCAGAAGTGTAACAGCCAGGACTCGAACTGGTGCCCATATGGGATGCCAGCACTTCAAGCCAGAGCTTTAACCTGCTGCACCACAGATTGGCACAGCTTCAGCCATTGCAGCCATCTGGTAAGTGAACCATTGGATGGAATATCTCTCTGTTTCTACCTCTCTCCAACTCTTTTTTTTTTTCTTTTTTGACAGCCAGAGTTATACAGTGAGAGAGAGACAGAGAGAAAGGTCTTCCTTCTGTTGATTCACTCCCCAAATGACCACTGCGCCGATCTGAAGTCAGGAGCCAGGTGCTTACTCCTGGCCTCCCATGCAGGTGCAGGCTGGACTGGAAGAGGAGCAACCGGGACAATATCCGGCACCCCAACTGAGACTAGAACCTGGAGTGCCAATGCTGCAAGAGGAGGATTAGCCTAGCCAGCTGCAGCACTGGCCTAACTCTGTCTTTCAAATAAATAAAATAAAGCTTAAAAAAAAAAGAATAACTTAAAAAAAAAACTGTATGGTTATATCAATAGGTGCAGAGAAACCACTTGATAAAATACAACACTCAGGATGAATAAATAAACAGTTTTCATTCTTCCATTTGTTATTATGATGTGTCACCTTTGTTAATTTGCATATGTTGAACCATTCCTGCATACTAGAGATACCACTTGGTCCAAGTGAACACTCCTATTTTGTTCACCTGTGATACGGGTTTATAATTCTCTTTCTTTGTTGTATGTTTTTCTGGTCTTCGAATTAAGGTTAGGCTGGTCTCATAGAAGGAGTTTGGGAGAATTTCCTCCATCTCAGTTGTTTGAAATAGATTGAGAGGAATTAGAATTAGTTTTTCTGTAGAAGTTAGGTAGAGCTCAGTCCTTGGGTTTTCTATGTGGGGAGGGTCTTTATTTCTTATTCAGTCTCCATCTTGGTTATTGTTTTGTTTAGGTTTTCAGTGCCTTCATGCATTAATTTTTGGTAGTTTGTGCTTATCTAGGAATCTATCCATTTCTTCTAAATTATCCTATTTGTTGACATAAAGCTTTTTTCATAATTTCTTGTGAATTTTATTTCTGTGGTGTCTGTTTAACATTTTCTTTTATATTTCTGAATTTATTAATATGTGTCATGTCCACTCTCTCTTTTTTTATTAGTTAGGCATAGGTGTATCAATTTCAATTTTTTCAAAAATAATTGCTCTTCATTTCACTGATATTTTGTTTCTTTTTTGTTTCAATTTTATTTCTTCTTTAATTTTAAGAATTTCTTTCCTCATACTAATTTGTGATTTGGATTATTGCTTTTCTAGGTTTTGAATGGATTGTTAGATCATTTGTTTGATCCTTTTCCAATTTTGAGGTAAGCACTAATTGCTATAAACTTAACTCTCAGAATTGCTTTTGCTGTATATCATAAGTTTTGATATGTATGTTGTCATTTTCATTTCTTTCCTGTAATTTTTAGATTTACATTTGATTTCTTCTGTGACCCACTGTTCATTCAGGAGCAGGCTGTTCAGACTCCATGTGCTTGCACACTTTCTAGAGTTTCTTATGTTTTTAATTTTCAGATTCATTCCATTGTGGTCAGAAAAGATACATGGTATGATTTCATTTTCTTTTAATTTGCTGAGATTTGCTTTATGGCCTAACATGATCTATCCTAGAAAAAGCTCCATGCGCTGATGATAAGAATGTGTACTCTGCAACTATGGGATGAAATGCTCTGTATATGTCAATTCTGTCATTTTGGTCCATACTGTAGATTAGCTGTCTTCTTTGATTTTTCTTTGTCTAGTTGTCCTGTGTATTGATGAAACTGTGACATTGCTGTCACCCATTACTATTGTATTGAAGTCGATGCTTCTGTTAAGATCCATTAACCTTTGTTTTAAATAATCAGGCACTGGGGCTGGAACTGTGGCAAAGCAGGTGAAGCATTCCATATGGGCACTGGTTTGAGACCTCACTGTTCCACTTTTTTTTTTTTTTTTTTTTGACAGGCAGAGTTAGACAGTGAGAGAGACAGAGAGAAAGGTCTTCCTTCCATTGGTTCACCCCCCAAATGGCTGCTACGGCCGATGTGCTGCGCCAGGAGCCAGATGCTTCCTCCTGGTCTCCCATGTAGGTACAGGGTCCAAGGACCTGGGCCATCCTCCACTGCCTTTCTGGGCCACAGCAGAGAGCTGGACTGGAAGAGGAGAAACTGGAACAGAATCCAGCGCCCCAACCAGGACTGGCACCACAGGCAGAGGATTAGCCTAGTGAACTGCGGCACCAGCCTGTTCCACTTCTGATCCAGCTCTCTGCTGTGGCCTGGGAAAGCAGTAGAAGATGGCCAAAGTCCTTGGGCCCCTGCTTCCATGTGGGAGACCCAGAAGAAGCTCCTGCCTCCTGGCTTCTGATTTGCTCAGCTCTGGCCACTGTGGCTATTTGAAGAGTGAACCAGCAAATGGAAGACCTCTCTCTCTCTCTCTCTCTGCCTCTGCTTCTCTGTAGCTCTGCTTTTCAAATAAATAAATGAATCTTAAAAAAAATGAAAAGCAATCATGCACCCTGCCATTGGGTACATATACATTTACCATAATTACATCTTTCTGTTGGATTGACCCCTTCATTAATACAAAATGCCTTTCTTTTTCTTATTTAATAGTTTTTGCTTTAAAGTCTGTTTTGCATGATATTATCATGGCTAATATTTCTCTTTTTTACTTTTTATTACCATGGAATATCATTTTCCATCCTTTAACTTTCAAAGTCTGTATGTATCTCTGTAGCCGAGATGTGTTTATTACAGGCAGTGACAAAATGGATCTTGTGTTTTACTACATTCAGCTAGTCTGTATCTTTTTTTTTTTTTAAGATTTATCCATCCATTTGAAAGTCAGAGTTACACAGAGAGAGAAGGAGAGGCAGAGAGAGAGAAGTCTTCCATCTGCTGGTTCACTCCCCTATTTGGCCACAATGGCCAGAGCTGTACAAATCCAAACCCAGAAGCCAGGAGCTTCTTCAGGTCTCCCTCACGGGTGCAGGGGCCCAAGGACTTGAGCCATCTTCTACTGCTTTCTCAGGCCATAGCACAGAGCTGGATTGGAAATGGAGCAGCCAAGACTTGAACCAGTGCCTGCATGGGATGCTGGTACTGCAAGTGGTGACTTTACCTGCTACACCACAGTGCTGGCCCCTTGATTTATTTTATTGTTTTTCTTTTGGGAACTTCATGGTTCTAAGAGTGAGTTAATCTTACTCCTTATTGTGATGCATGCTCACCATTTATCTAGACCATATATTTAATTACTAACAGTTTTTATTTGGCATAACTAGTTTACAAAAGTCTCACACACTAACATGGCATGCAAGAAGTTGTAGCTCATAATGATTATTAATACAGGACCAAGTTTAACCTGAAATATCAAATGAAGCTAAGTTAGTTTCTCCAGACTCCTTCACTCTGTATTTTGCTGTAACTTGCTACTATTCAAGGGTATTAGATTGTGACCTTTATGTTCCTGCTATTTTTCTGTGCAAGGGTATAGGAGTCAGCCCTTTATCATGAGAACATTACTCTTTATCTTAAATGGATTTAAGCAAGCAACACTCACTCGGGTTGTGTGCTTCAATGTGGTACTCTATAACAATAGATGCATAATGATAATTGTATATAATATTTATCTTAAAAAAACATTTATTTGAAAGTCAGTTACACTGAAAGAGATGAGAGAAAGAGAGAGAGAGGTCTTCCATCCACTGGTTCGCTCCCCAATTGGCCACAATGAACCAGAGCTGCACCAATCAACCCAGAGGCCAGGAGCTTCTTCCAGGCTTCCCATGTGGGTGCAGGGGCCCAAGGAGTTGGGTCATCTTCTACTGCTTTCCCAGGCCACAGCAGAGAGCTGGATCAGAAGTGGAGCAGCTGGGTATCAAATCAGTGCCCATATGGGGTGTGGCACTGCAGGTGGTGGTTTTACTCACTATGCCACAGTGCCAGCCCCTATATTTTATAAGAAGATATTTAAAAAGGTTCATGGGCAATACATATTATCATTTAATTTTATAGCCATGAAATTTGTGTGCTTTTATATAAAGCTTAGTTAAAAACTAAAAATCATTAGGATTATAGATTGTATGTATGTTAATTCCATAGAAGAGAAAAATCTACCCAACCTGGATCTCCATATCTGTTCAAGCTGATGTACCAAGATTTTTAAATTGGTATAATGATTGAAAATATTAGAGGTTCCCAAAACAAATGTACCTATTTTTAATCTGTTTGATTGTAAGTAGAATATGCAACTTATTTTGTATTATTTTTAAAATAAAATTGCAGGCCAGCGCTGTGGAAATAGTGGGTAAAGCCAGCAACCATGGTACTGGCATCCCATATGGCCACCAATTCAAGTCCCAGATAGTCCTAGTATTTAGGGTCCTACACCTATGTGGGCAGCCCAGAAGGAGCTCCTGGCTTCTGGATTTGGATCAGCCTAGCCCTGGCCATTGTGGCCATTTGAGATGAGAACCAACAAATGAAAGGTCTTTCTCTCTTTCTGTCACTATCTCTCTCTCCCTCTCTCTATATTTCTTTAAATTTCTATCTCTATAGTTATCTCTCTAATTCTTTTAAATAAATTTTTAAAATCTCTGTAAAAATTGGTTTAAATATTTTCAACTATTTTCTACAATTCAGAAGAATAAAGTACCTTTGAAGAAACATTAAAGAATTCATTTTAACATTGGATAAAATCACCTATTTTTTGGCTTTTTAAAGATGTATTGTATTCATTTGAAAGCAGATTTATAAGGATGGAGAAACAGAGTCAAAGACACTTTCCATCTGCTGCTTCACTCCCCAGATGGCTGCAATGGCCAGAGCTGGGTAAAGCCAAAGCCAGGAGAAGGAAGCTTCATCCTGGCCTTCCATGTGGATAGCGGGGACCCAATCATGTGGGTCATTTCAGCTGCTTCCCCAGGCCATTGGCTGGGAGCTGGATAGGAAGTGGAGCATCAGGACTTGAACAGGTACCCATATGAGATGCCAGCATTATAGATAGGACATAACTTCCTCAGCCACATTGATGACCTCCTAAAATCATCTATTTCTAAAGAGTTTATTTTTATTTATATTCTTTTTATAAAAGACTTATTTGTTTATTTCAAAGTCAAAGTTATAGAGAAGAGGGAAAGACAGATCTTCCATCAGCTGGTTCACTCTCCAACTGGCTGCAATTGCAGGGGTTGGGTTAGGTCAAAGCCAGGAGCTTCTTTCAGGCCTCCCACATGGATGAAGGAGCCCAAGCACTTGGCCAATTCTCTTATGTTTTCCCAGACCATTATCAGGGAGCTGGATCAGAAGTGTAGCAGCCAGAACTTGAACTGGCACCCATATAGGACTTCATTCTCACAAATGGTGGCTTAAATGCTAGCCCCTCATTATATTCCTTATATAATTACTTTTAAAATTCTCCTAAATAAACAAAAGATATCTCTATTATTTACCAAGATTATTGTGCAATTTATCAATTATCTCTATTTACAAGTCAAGCTAACACCAGGATTTGTTAGAAGACCTAAATGGGGGGCAGTGCTGTGGTGCAATGGGTTAAAGCCCTAGCGTGCAGCACCAGCATCCCTGTGGGAGCCAGTTCTGGTCCTGGCTGCTCCTCTTCTGATCCAGCTGTCTGCTATGGCCTGAGAAAGCATTGGAAGATGGCCCAAGTCCTTGGGCCCCTGCACCCATATGGGACACCTGGAAGAAGCTCCTGGCTCCTGGCTCCTGGCTCCTGGCTCCTGGCTCCTGGCTCCTGGCTTGGATCAGCTCAGCTCTGGCCATTGCAGTCACTGGGGAGAGAACCAGTGAAATGGAAGACATCTTCTCTCTCTGTCTTTCTCTCTCTCTCTTGCTCTCGCTCTGGCTCTGGCTCTACCTCTCTCTGTAACTCTGTCTTTCAAGTAAATAAAATACATCTTTAAAAAAAGAAACAAATGAGTCGTACCCCTTGGGTATAAACTCAGCTAAATCTACAGTGTCTGTAATCTGTCCATAGGAAAACTCAAGTCTGGTACATATCTCTCTTCAGCTAGACATTACTGTGTCCTTCCTTTAAGAATCAAGAACAGGGGCCAGCATTTTGGTGCAGATTAAGCAGCTGCTCGCAATGCTGGCATCCCAGATGAACTCAGGTTCAAGTCCCACTTCTGATCCAGTTCACTACTAATGTGTGTAGGAAAGCAGCAGAACATTGCTGAAGTACTTGGGCACTTCCCACCTATATGAAAGAACCAGTTGGAGTTCCATGCTTCTTGTTTTTACCTGGCCCAATCCCAGCCATGGTAGTCATTTGGGGAGTGAACCAGCAGGTGAAAGATATCTATCTCTCTTACCCTATCTCCCCCTTTCCCTCCTCTGTAAGTCTGACTTTCAGATAAATAAATAAATAAATCTTTTTTAAAAAAAGAAATCAAGAAAGCAGAATAGATTCAAGAAAAAATGAAATATTTTTAATAAAGAGTCCAGGACAGACTATAAATGTGCTACTACTGCACATTTGTCACTATGATGTGCTGAATAAAAATAATTAATATATGTTATCATGTACTTCTTTGGATGAATGATTACTGGTAATTAATAGTTTTAAAGAAAAAATTTCAAGTGACAATATTCATCTGTAGAAAATTGAAACAAAGCACTCTCTTAATTTCACAAAGTCATGTGGATAGGAGAAGTCATATCTGATTTATTCTGATCAGCCTTCCTAAAATTTACAAATTTTTTTCTGGCAACACTGAATTTGGCTTATCATAGAAAGTTCTTTGAAGGCTCTTGTTAAACTTGTTCCTCTTTGAAAAAGTAAATTTTACTGCATGATACTGCAAGAGGTAAATTTTTGATGTACAGGAAATTTGAAAACCAATTATACTTAGTCTCTAATTTCTCATTTACTTTATAGAACAGAAATTACACAGATAAATTTCACTTTGTCTAATTTTTAAAAAATATTTTCTTATTTATTTGACAAGCAGGCACAGACAGACAAGGGGAGAGACCAAGAGAGAGGTCTTCCATTTGCTAGTTCATCCCCAAATGGACACAATGGCCAGAGCTGGACCAACTCAAAGCCAGGAGCTTCTTCACACATGGGTGCAGGGGTCCAAGCACTTGGGCCATCTTCCATTGCTTTCCCAGGTCATTAGCACAGAGCTGGATTGGAAGTGGAGCAGCTCAGGCATGAACCGGCACCTGTATGGGATACCAGTGCCACAGGCAGAGGCTTAATGACTATGGCACAGCACCGGCCCCCACTTTATCTAAATTTACGGTAAACCCATGAGTTGCACCACAATGCAACTTTTCTTTTCTTTTCTCTTCTTTTCTTTTCTCTTCTTTTCTTTTCTTTTCTTTTCTCTTCTTTTCTTTTCTTTTCTCTCTTTCTCTCTTTCTCTCTTTCTCTCTCTCTTTCTCTCTTTCTCTCTCTCTTTCTCTCCCTTTCTTTCTTTCTTTCTTTCTTTCTTTCTTTCTTTCTTTCTTTCTTTCTTTCTTTCTTTCTTCCCTTTTCTTAATTTTTCTGTTTCATGAAGCTTGCACATTGCATCCAAGGACATGGACCAGGGATGATTACTGTGTGCAAGACCTCTCCTCTTGAGGGTCAAAGCATCTGACAAGGAAGCTCTCCTAGATTAAGTCTTCAAGCACCTCTCTCAATAACAAGCGAGAGAAGGTGTGCTAACTGGAGAGCATCTTTGGTTTCATTAACTCTGGGAGGTCTGAGTGTTACTGGGGTCCTTATTGGGCTATAATAATGGGTCATTAATCATTTGAATGTGACTATTCACCACTAGAGGGCTCTGTAGGATCAATTAAATTTTTACAATTACTGTCATCTGATTCCCCACTGTTGTCTCCAGCTGCTCTTTGGGGGAGGAAAATCTGCTCCATTTGCAGGATACTTAAGTCCAGCACTGGAAGAAGCATAATTGAAAGAGCCCACAGCTGAGATCAAGGCATAAAGACACTTGCTTCCATGTGAGAATGACTAAGAATACTGTCTTGGTTGGGAAAAACTTATCATGAAGAGCATCAGGGACCCCTGCATCTCCTTCCAGCTGTGAACCCAGAATAGGACATCCAAAGAATAAACAGTGATTCTAAACTTCCATGTGGTATTTCTCTGCTTAACATTGCCTGCTGAAATCTTTTTGTTCCTATTTATTTTTACCCAGCATGGTTTGTCTTAATTTTTTCACTTTCTGTCGCGTCCCTCGACCAGCAAGGAAGACACGACCCGAACTCTTCTTCCAGCAGTTTATTCAGGAACCTTTTACAAACTTCTTCTTCCGCCTCCTTTCCTCTCCCCTCCCTCTTATAGCCATCAGCACACCAATCAAAAGCAGCCAAGTGGCAAGCATTGATTGGTACAGCAATGCGGAAGCCAGAAGGGAGCTCAGCCATCTCCTTATTAGGAGTTGTTTGTTTCTTGCCAGTCCTTCCAGGAGAAAGGAGCCGGCGCCATCTTTAGGGCGCAGTGCAATGGCTCCCCACACTTCTCCCTGACAATATTTAACAATTTGCACACTATGCTCTATACCTGCACACCCTGCCAGCACTTTCTCTTGATGTGCATTATAAACCTGATAAATTGCCCTAATGATTTTTATTACTCCATCATTGTAAAAATGCCAGTATCATGTTCTTTAATAAGTTTGGCATAATACTGAAGGGTGGGTGTTTGCCATTGAAGACACTGCATTTTTGCTCACTAGTATTACCTAGATTAGGAGTAGTGATATCCTCTGATTATGCCTTCAAATTGAACTAAATTCTAAAACATGAATAGAATTACTGATAATGGAGATGAAGCTGAAGAGAAGGAAGCCAACATTGGGCACTCTGGTGGTGTGAGTGAGCTCTTTATGGGTGATCTGTTCCTTATATAAAACCTGCTGCTGCAGGTTTGCCAAGTTACATACCACTCAATAATCTTCTTTCACATATCTAAGAATTCCCAAATCTCTTCCCTTAATTTTCCTTTTACAGTTACAGAAAATGAAGTTTTGAACAAAGCTGATGATTATGGATTTCAATTATTTGCAGAAATTCTGTCTTGCTAATGTGTGAGTGACTGATGCTAAAAGTTGCTTCTTGCCTTCTCTCTCTCAGCAACAATATCTCAGGGCCCACATTACTCCTGGTGCTATAGAAACTTATGGTGTTGAAGGTGTAGTCCAAAATGGAGGCTGTCATGATGAAATTCTCTGAGTGCATTATTTTAATATCATACATTTTAAATAATCACTTATTGCATTTTTGTGTTGCTATTGACTAACTCACAGTATCATGTTATCCTTTGCCTGTTCAGCTGAGCTATACTGCAATCTTCTTTATGGACATGATCATCGCTTTTTACCCAGTTATAAGTATTCATTACACATCTCATCTGAGTTAGGCAAGTATCAAGGAATGAGGTTGTGTTGGTAAATAATTTACTTATACTGTGTGTTCTGTGTAATTTAAAGTTTAAAAGAGATAATTTATCATAACCACTGCAAAGGTCCTTTGGTACATCTTTCTGAATCAGAGATGAGAACTCCTTTGAAAGAAGAAATGAAGTAGCTGACACATGGAGCCACTACCTGTAATGCCAGCATCTCATGTGAGCACAGGTTTGAGTCCCAGCTGCTCCATTTATGATCCATCTCCCTGTTACTGCATCTATTTGGGGGATGAACCAGCAGATGGAAGATCTCTATCTCTCCCTGCAACCTTCTCTCTTTGTATCTCTGCCTTTCAAACAAATACTGTAAATCTTATTTTAAAAGAGCTTAGGGTCCAGCACTATGGCATAGTGGGCTAAGTCTCTGCCTGTGGTGCCAGTTTGAGTTCCAGCTGTTCTTCTTCCAATCCAGCTCTCTGCTTTGGCCTGGGAAAGCAGTCAGAGATGGCTCCTGCACCCGTGTGGGGGAGAAGAGTGAAGCTCCAGGCTTCTGGCTCCTGGCTTCAGATCGACCCAGCTCAGTCTGTTGTGGCTATTTGGGGAGTAAACCAGGGGATAGACCTTTCTCTCTGTCTCTCCCTGTGTCTGTAACTCTACCTTTCAAATTAAATAATAAGATCTTTTTTATTAAAAAAAAAAAGAGTTTAGCCTCATGTTTGGAACTTTTAGTAATTTTTGATGGATTGAGAGGAAATTTGTAAAGTTTGGGTACAACTGAGAGCATTCTGAGTCCTAGAATGTAAGAAGAGAATAGTGATCAGACAAGACCTAATAGGGTACAACCCATAGCATTGTTTTTCTGAAGACCATGGTAAGTCATATGGTTCTTGTTCAAAGGTCATGGGAAACCATCCACACAGTTGAAAGAGGAGTGTGACATGATGAGATTTTTTTTTAAATGGCCTTTTAATTAAGTCCTAAAGAACATTTCCAGAGAAAACATTGAAGAGTACAGATGAATTGTAAATATTCATTAATAGTAACAATATTTGATGAAAGAAATGGCACCTTTAAGGGAAATATAATTCAGGGAAGAGAGATAAGAATTAGTGAATCTATTCTCCTAGGATGGTACTTAAACCCACTGTAGATATTAGGGCCCTAATTTGGTGTGTTGAAGAGGATTCCACTAGGATCTGGAATAACTTGGGCATCAGAACTCTTAATTTAAGACTATAATACCTTTAACAAGATAAGAATCTATGAACTCATAATGATATAATACATAATGACACAATAACTAGGACAGAAGAGTGAGCCTTTAGCTTTGATGCTAAATCAAAATATTGGAGAAACAATATTGGGAATTAAAACACCAGCATTCATATAGTGTTGATGATTAAAAGTAATGAATATCAAAGGTACTGGATGAAATTTGATAGGAAATAGGATACTGTCATAATATTAGAATATTTTTTAATAAAAATCAGCACATTCCAAAAAGGAATAAAAATTTGTGTATAGCACCAGAATATGCAAATGTTGTGGTGCAGCAAGTTCTGTCACTGCTTGCCTCACCAGCATTCCACATCAGAGTGCGGTTGTGCTGCTTCAAGTCCCAGCTTCTCTGCTTTTGATCAAGCATAATGTGATTGCACCTGGAAAGGCTTCAGAACATGGTCCAAGTCCTTGGGCCCTGCCACCCATGTGGAAGACCAGGAAACAGTTGTTCATCCTAGCTTCAGCTTGACAAAGAACTTACCTTTGCAACTCTTTTGGAAATAAACCAGCAGAGATAGAGATAGAGATAGAGATAGAGATAGAGATAGAGAGAGAGAGAGAGAGAGAGAGAAAGAAAGAGAGAGATACAGCTCTCTGCTATGGCCTGGGAAAGCGGTAGAAGCTGGCCCAAGTGCTTGGACCTCTGCACCTGCATGGGAGCCCCAGAAGAAGCTCCTGGCTTCTGGCTTTGGATCAATGCAGCTCTGTCTGTTGCAGCCAATTTGGGAGTGAACCAGCAGATGGAAGACCTGTCTCTCTCTGCCTCACCTTCTCTCTTTGTGTAACTCTTTCAAATGAATAAATAAATAATTTTAAAAGATATAGATATAGACATAGATATAGATATAGATCCCTCTCTCATTGTCATTCTGCCTTCAAAATAAATAAATAAATCCTTAAAAGGTTGTATGTGAATCAATCTGGCAGAAATTCACTAAATACCAAGTTGATAGCATGCATTGTGGAATGGATGGAAGACTGGGGAGAGCCCAGCATCAGACCAGGGTGCTTCCGATGAGAATACAGGGCCCACATTTTCTCAGAAAGGAACACTGGACAGACCCAGCTTGAGTCATCTCTGCTCTTGATATCTATTAAGAGTTTACATATTAGAAAAGTGTCAAGGAGAATTCCAGAAAAATAACATTGACTCACAATGGAGAAAAGATATTTTAATACATTTGGAAAAAATGTATTGGTTCTGTGGATTGAGTTATAGTGTTGAATTAATGTTGGTTTCCTAAATTGGGGTTCATATGCTATTTATCAGGGGACCACCCTATAGTTAGCAGAAACATCTTGGGTCAGGGGCAAAGTGCTAAAAGGATACTAACTGGGCATTCTCAATGAATGGGACTCACTCATGGTATTTCTGTAAGTTTGAAATAATTTCAAAATAAACTCTTAAATGCTGGATTCTGTCCTGGTTGCTCCTCTTCCAGGCCAGCTCTCTGCTGTGGCCCGGGTGTACAGTGAAGGATGGCCCAGGTCCTTGGGCCCTGCACCTGCATGGGAGACCAGGAGAAGCACCTGGATCCTGGCTTCGGATCAGCATGGTGCACCGGCCAGATCCTGGCTTCTGATCAGCACGTTGTGCCAGCCGCAGCATGCCAGCCACAGTGGCCATTGGAGGGTGAACCAAAGGAAAAAGAAGACCTTCTCTCTCTCTCTCTCTCTCTCTCTCACTGTCCACTCTGCCTGTCAACAACAACAACAAAAAAAAAAAAAAACAAGGAAGAACATTCATACTGTTTTCTGTGGTGGTTGCATCATTTTACATTACCACCAATACTGTACATGTAGCTGAAAATCTTTATATTTTCATTAAATTATGCAATTGGGTTTTTTGTTTGTTTATTTCTTTTTAAAGAACAGGAGCAGTAGGTTGTATTGGCCATTACCAAGCCATGATTATAAAGATCCCTCTGCACAGTTATGAAGATCACTCTGCATTTGCACTCAAGATGAATCAGCATTGGGCTTCATTGTCAGTGTGGTGAAATTGCCCATCACCCAGGGAGAAGTGTATGACTCTGTTAAGTACATTTTCAACTTCCTGCAGTGGTTCTAAAGCTGGGTCTGGTGGTATGGTAACCCCATCTGGCTTTCAATACTGTTTCTGTTTTAGGTAACTTTCTGTTAGCAAGGTCAAGCACAGATTTCTGTCTGAACATTTCTCTAGCTTATGATTCACATAAAAGAAGATGAGTGCCATCACAACATTCCTCTTCCCATTCTGCCTGTCATGACCTAGAGTATAGCTCTAACAGGCTGACCCAGATTTTAACTCTTCTAATAAAGTGTTTCTATATGGGACAGGACAGCCTACATGAGGCTCCCAAAAAATACACACAAAATAGGAGGTAGTGTTGCAAAGTCCAAGTGGGATCAAAGTGGTGACCTTGCCTAGTTTCCTTCTTTGGGACAACCCTGCTACTTTTCCAAACTCTTCTATGAGTTCCAATAGTCTCTTAGTAGAGTTCTTTGGGTCCCCTAAATAAAGAATCATGTCATCTGCAAAGAGGGATAGTTTGAGTTCTTCCTTCCCAATTTGTATCCCTTTAATTTCTCTTTCTTGCCTAATAGCTCTGGCTAGAACCTCCAGAACTATATTGAATAGCAGTGGTGAGAGTGGACATCCCTGTCTGGTACCAGATCTCAGTGGAAATGCTTCCAACTTTTCCCCATTCAATAGGATGTTGGCTGTGGGTTTTTCATAGATTGCTTTGATTGTATTGAGGAATGTTCCTTCCAAACCCAGTTTGCTTAGAGTTTTCATCATCAAAGGGTGTTGTATTTTATCAAATGCTTTCTCGGCATCTACTGAGATAATCATATGGCTTTTCTTCTGCAGTCTGTTAATGTGGTGTATCACATTGATTGTCTTGCGCACATTAAACCATCCCTGCATACCAGGGATAAATCCCACTTGGTCTGGGTGGATGATCTTTCTGATGTGTTGTTGCATTCTATTGGCGAGAATTTTATTGAGGATTTTTGCATCTATGTTCATCAGGGATATTGGTCTGTAATTCTCTTTCAGTGCTGCATCTTTTTCCGGCTTAGGAATTAAGGTGATGCTGGCTTAATAGAAAGAATTTGGGAGGATTCCCTCTTCTTCGATTGTTCTGAATAGTTTGAGAAAAATTGGAGTCAGTTCTTCTTTAAATGTCTGGTAGAATTCAGCAGTGAATCCATCTGGTCCTGGGCTTTTCTTTGTTGGGAGGGCCTTTATTAATGATTCAATTTCTGTCTCAGTTATGGGTCTGTTTAGGTTTTCGATGTCTTCCTGGTTCAATTTAGGTAGGTTGCATGTGTCCAGGAATCTATCCATTTCTGATAGGTTTCCCTGTTTGCTGGCATACAAGTCCTTGTAGTAATTTCTGATGATTCTTTTTATTTCTGTGGTGTCTGTTGTTACATTTCCTTTTTCATCTCTGATTTTATTGACTTGGGTCTTTTCTCTTCTTTTTTGAGTTAGTTGGGCCAATGGGGTGTCAATTTTGTTTATTTTTTCAAAAAACCAGCTCCTCGTTTGGCTGATTTTTTGAAATGTTTTTCTTGATTCAATCCTGTTGATTTCTTCTCTGATTTTAATTATTTCTCTTCTCCTACTAGATTTGGGTCTGGTTTGCTGTAGGTTTTCTAGATCCTTGAGGTGAATTGAAAGCTCATCTATTTGGTGCCTTTCCAATTTCTTGATGTAGGCACCTATTGATATAAACTTTCCTCTTAACACTGCTTTTGCTGCGTCCCATAAGTTTTGGTATGTTGTGCTGTTATCCTCATTTACTTCCAGAAAATTTTTTATTTCTCTTTTAATTTCTTCTATGACCCATTGTTCATTCAGGAGCATGTTGTTCAGTCTCCATGTGTTTGCTTATGCTCTAGGGATTCCTGAGTTGCTAATTTCCAACTTCATTCCTTTATGGTCTGAGAAGCTGCATGGTATGATTCTAATTCTTTTGAATTTGCTGAGACTTGCTTTATGGCCTAGTATGTGGTCAATCCTAGAGAAGGTTCCATGTACTGCTGAGAAGAATGTAAAATCTTTAGCTGTAGGATTGAAAGTTCTGTATATATCTGTTAGATCCATTTGGGCTATAATGTCGTTTAAATCTACTGTGTCCTTGTTGATCTTCTGTCCTATTGATCTGTCTATTTCTGAGAATGGAGTATTGAAGTCCCCCAGTACTATTGTATTGGGGTCTAAGTCTCCCTTTAAGTCCGTTAACAAATCTTTTAGATAAACTGGTGCCCTCTAGTTAGGTGCATATACATTGATAATTGTTATATCTTCTTGTTGTATTGATCCCTTAATCATTATATAGTGTGTATAATCTCTTATATTTGCCCATTTTCACAGCAATAACATTTTGTTTCTATTTTGTTGAGTTGCTATATCATTTTTTTTAAATAGGAATCAGATGCCATCCTCTCTAACTAAAGACACTGATGACAGAGTGCAGAAGCCATGTTCAGTGTGGGTGTGGCCTGGGTTCCCTCCCTCCCAGCTGTGTTTGAGGGAAACATAATTTGGTCACCCTGGGCATCTTACACTTAGGTAGAAGAAGGTGTGCCTCGAGCTGAACAGAGAGATGTTGTGTCCACAGCCAGGGCTAAATCCTGGGGCCTGTGCATCCCCTCATAAAATGTGCACACCTGAGCCCCAACTCCTCATGCACCAACACTGCCACAGCAGGAAGAACAAGCATGACCCTTGCCCCTGCAGCAGGAGCTAGTTCTATCCTCACTTAACACTTGCACTGAAAGGTGGGGTGGATCACTCCCTGAAGAAATGCTGGGATGACGTTCTCAGTAGAAGACATGGATTTGTACCAGGGAAAAGCATCAGAGCCTGAGGACCATACAAGTCCAACCCCATTTGTGCATAACAAAATATTTCTTCTGTTGTGTTTCTTTGGAGTAGTTTTCTATTTGATTTTTTTCTTTTTATTCATTTATTTTTAAAGGTTTATTTTATTTATGTGAAAGACAGAGTTACAGAGAGAGGTAGAGACAGGGAGAGAGGTCTTCCATTTTTGGTTCACTCCCCAGATGGCCACAACAGCTGGAGCTGTGCTGATCCAAAGCCAGGAGCCAGGTGCTTCTTCCAGGTCTCTCATGTGAGTGCAGGAGCCCAAGGACTTGGGCCATCTTCCACTGCTATCCCAGGCCATAGCAGAGGGCTGGATCAGAAGAGGAGCAACTGGGACTAGAACAGGTGCCCATATGGAATGCATAACTTCAGGCCAAGGCTTTAACCCACTGCACCACAGCGTCTGCTCCTCACCATTTTCTACATCTCGAAAATTTATTGATTCTTCTTCAATGTTCTATGTGTTTTTTGAATTCCTCATTTTGTTCCCATATTATTCTTGATATTCTTGAGTTGTTCCTCTGTGTATTTTTCTAGGTTGAACAACATGCATACCCAACTTCAGAACATCAGAATATATAAGCAAATGTTGACAGCTCTGAAGGGATAAACAGAAATGGAACAAACAGAACACATCAATACTCCACTTTCAACACAGAATAGAATATCTAGGTGGGAAATCAATAAAGAGTGGTAGATTTCAACAACTTTCCATAACAGTTACACAGCATTCTACCTGACAGCATCAGAACATGTGTTCTTCTCAACAGTTGTCAAAAATTCTCCAGGTGGGATCATCTGTTAATTCAGAAAATCTGTGTCAACAACATTTAGAAAATTGGAGTCATATCATTGTCTTTCATAACTCCAATGGAATTAAAATAGAAATCAATTCCAGAAAAATGGGAAAAGTCACACATATGTGGATGTCAATCCACACAGTGTCAAACAGCCATTGGCTTGAAGAGTAAATCAAAAAGGAAATCAAAAAACATTTCAGTGGGTACATTTTGAGTTTTGAGCTGAGATCCATAGCCACAATCACAATCCTCAAGTCCAGGCTTGGGTACAAAGAGAACCCAGGTAGACATGGAAGGTTACCAGTAGAAAAGATCTTTGAACACTGAGAACCATGGGGATCTTTAAACAGAGTAGGCAGAAATCTTCTTATTGCCCACAACAAATTAAGGAGACAAGGATGCTGATGCTTATGACTGAGTTCAAAGGCAGACTGCAAATTCATATATATTTTATATACAATATAAACATCTCATAGTCAGCTGAGCTTTATTTTATAAATGGACTGATTGAACATAAGCTCCTCCATTAACATTTAGTAAATAGCTCAGTTTGTTCATTCAATAAATGATCTTCACATGTCAGGTACTAGACACTATTCTAAGTATTTGGGATGGAGCAGCAAAAAGACACGCAATCAAGAAGGCTGCTTTTTAATAGGTCACAGACTAGATATGAGATAATAAATGAAAATTCACACTGATGTTGTAATAAGTACTATAAAAACATATCTAGGTCACACTAGATATGAGAAAATGAATGAAAATTCACACTGATGCATAAAAACGTAAGTATGTACAGAGAAAGAATGGGGATATAAAGAAGCTGCTTTGAGTACTCTGAACAAATCAATCCATTTGCTCCTAAAGTGTAGTATCCCCCAGATGCTTGATCCTGAAGGGAGATATTTTAGAGATTTATTTATTTTGCTGGAAGGCAGAGTGAGAAGGAAGGAGATATACATACATAGGGGAGGAATAAAGAGGGAGAGAGATTTCCATTCACTGGTTCCCTCTGAATGGCTTCAACAGTTGGGCCTGGGCCAGACTAAAGCCAGGAGTCAGGAACCTCATCTGAGTATTTCATGTGGGTGGCAAGGAGTCAAGTAATCAAGCCATTATCTGCTAATTCCTAGGCACTGGTTAGGAGACTGGATCAGAAAGAACACAGCTAGGATTCAAGTTGGCACTCTGATTGGAGATGCAGGCATCATAAGTGATAGTTTAATGTGCTGTACCACAATGCCAGTCCCAGCAAGTGAGTTTTATGTTCATGTTCTTGATGATTATTTCCTATTCCATATTTGCACTGGAACCTGTGAACTAAACTGCAGTGCAAGGTGAAGAAAAGTCTATTTTCCTGAGAGCAAGTGTTGGTTTCACTCAGATTTGTTCTTGGAGGCTATTTAACACATCTCAGGTTGTTTCTTTGCTTGTCTTTTCTTCCAAATGTTCCAGTGTCTCAGGGTCTTTCACATATTAGTCTCCTTCTTATGTTCCGCACTCTGGATTGTCTGTTCCGAGGGCTCTTGTTTTCTCACCAATTAAAATCCTCCCACTGTCTCTAACTCCCCTCATTGTGTAAATGAGGCTTTTGACTATAGGCTTTTGATTTGATTCAGGAAAAGTGTCACACATGCTACCTTAGCAGCCTCCATGTTATATCACTTACCACTTCCAGCTTTTGCATGACATGGGTAAGCTCCAGTGCGACAAAACAGCCCAACATGGACTGACCCAACAAAAAGCCCACAGACAAGTCACACACCATTCAGCTGAGGCACATTTTTGTAGATCAAGACACTAAGCATATTGCAAACCTTCAGCAACAATGTCGCTGTGGCATCCAGAATCCTTTCAAAAGAAGGATAAGATTCTAATGATAGGACTAAGAACCAAAGGGATCACATAAACAAGACTAGTGTCTGCAAATACTAGCTGATAGAATAAAAAAGGGAGAGAATGATCCAACATGGGAAGTGAGATACACAGCAGACCCATAGAATGGCAGATGTCCTAAGCAGCACTCTGGCCTCAGAATCAGCCCTTAAAGCATGCGGATCCGGCTGAAAAGCCCATGAGAGTATTTCAGGCATGGAAAGCCAAAACACTCTGGAAAAATAAAATTTAAAAAAACCTAAATGAAAGCTCTCCAGGAGTGAGATCCCAGTGGAAAGAACGGGTCATCAAAGAAGGAGGTACCTTTCTCCGAAGGGAGGAAAGAACTTCCACTTTGACCATGGCCTTGTCTAAAAATTATCAGAGTCAGTGAATTCAGGGGGCTTCCATAGCCTTGGCAGCTCATGACAAGAGCCTAGGGTGATTACTGAGGCCATAAACAAGAGTGTCAATTTGTTAAGTCAACAACAGGAGTCACTGTGCACTTACTCCTCATGTAGGATCTTTGTCCTTAGTGTGCTGTACATTGAGATTTAATGCTATAACTAGTACTCAAACAGTATTTTTCACTTTATGTTTCTTTGTGGGAGCAAACTGTTGAAATCTTTACTTAATGTATGCTAAACTGATCTGTATATAAAGAGAATCAAAAATGAATCTTGATGTGAGTGGAAGGGGAGAGGGAGTGGGAAACGGGAGGGTTGCGGGTGGGAGGGACGTTATAGGGGGGAAGCCATTGTAATCCATATGCTGTACTTTGGAAATTTATATTCATTAAATGAAAGTTTAAAAAAAAGATTCAGGGAGATGCTCTAATTCAAGCTGTTGAAAGCATGTATCTTTCTTAGACAAATACTAAAATTACAGGAATTTCTACTATCCAGGTCTTCATCCTTCACCAACATTCACCAACTTTTAAAGTTTGGTTTACACTCTAAACTGCTTTAACATCCACTGCAGTGTCATAGTAAACGTTACTATTGTCTGACATTTTGTGACAGTGGGCATACTCAATGTGAGATTTCTAGTACATATATATCTGTATGACAGATTAGCATGGTGTCTTTGGAGTGACTGTCCAACTGCTTGTTTCCAAGAAAATATGCTTCTACGTGACATCCATAGTGAACAACAGAAATATGTGACAACAAGGGCCAGCACTGTGGTGCAAATGTTCAGCCTCAACCTGCAATGCCAGCATCTTGTATGAGCATTCATTTGAGTCCTTACTGCTCCTCTTCCAATCCAACTCCCTGTTAACACATGTGGAAAAGCACTGGAGTCATCACCTAAGTACTTGGGCCCCTACACCCACATGGGATACCTGAATGGAGTAATGGAGTCCCAGGCTTCTAGATTTGTCCTAGCTCAGCCTCAGATTACTGTGGTCATTTGGATAGTAGGCTAGTAGATGGAAGATCTCTGTCTCTCTCTCTCTCTCTCAACTATATCTCTCTGTCTCCTTCTTTGTCACTCACTCTTCCTTTTTTAATTTTTAAAGATTTATTTGTTTCTTTTGAAAGTCAGAGTTACACAGAGAGAGAGACAGAGGGAGAAATCTTCCATTTGCTTGTTCACTCCCTCCAGATGGCTACAATGGCTGGTGCTGGTTCAGGCTAAAGCCATGAGTCAGGAGATTCTTCCAGTTTCTATGTGAGTGCCTGGGGCTGAAACACTTGTGCCATCTTCTGTTGCTTTTCCCAGACCATTAGCAGGGAGCTGGATTGGAATGGAATAGTCAGAACATAAACAGATGAGATGCCTTCATCACAAGCTTTACCCATTACTCCACAATGCCAGCCATTCTGCCTTTCAAATAAATAAATAAATAAATCTTTTTTAAACGAAACCTGTATCTTCCTGATTGTGTCTGTGAAATCGTCTAGCTAACAAATGCAATGGTGTGATAACAACACTACAATGAAGGGGAACCAAGACATTGGGAGCAGGTCCTGTGCCCAGCATTTGGAATATTTGGCAGGTTTTTTAAATTCTTTTTAAAAATTTACTTATTTGAAACATAGAGTTAAGGAGAGACAGAGACAGAGAGAGAAGAGACACAGAGAGAGACCTTCCTTCCACTGGTTCACTCCACAAATCGCTGCAATATCCAGGAAAGAGCCAAACTGAAGCCAGAAGCCAGGAGCTTCATCCCGGTCTCCCACACGCCACACTAGCATGGAGCTGGATCAGAAATGGAGCATCCAAGATTCAAATTGGCACCCACATGGGAATGCTGGCATCACAGGAAGTAGCTTAACCCACTATGCCACAACAGCATCCCCCCAACCCCCAGAATTTTTTGATAGTTCTCCTTGGACAGCAAGTATTTGTCAAGGGGGTGCTATATGTATCAGACACTACAGTACCTCAACATGTTGACAGTGTTCCTCATAGTCTGAAACCTGCCACAACTGCCCAAAACTTCCTTCCTCTGAGATTCAGTTTCTGAGCAGGACACTGTTGCCACAAGAGCCCATCCATCCTCCAGGTCACAAGGGATGCTGTGATGACAGCAGGTGTCAGTTAGCAAGGGGTCATAGAAGACTTCAGCACTGGCTGGGGGTGCAAATGAACATTTAAATTTTGTAAAGACCTTGAGTCAGTGGCCTGACCCTGGAGGAGAGAGGCAGCTTTTGTGCTACTGGGAGGAAACATCACCAGATTTCCCTGCTGGGACCCCAAGTTACAGAAAGACGCTGCTGCGCCCTTTTCTGAACCTCCAGATGACAGGTTTGTCAGCTGCAGTCTCCTCGGCCTTCCTGTGCTCCCTTAACCCACATGAGCAGGCACAAGACCCAACAGACAGGTGCCAATACTTCGTTGGGTTGGAGTTTTACAGCATCATCACTGTTGCTCCCTAGAGAGTCCAGTAAACACATTTTGGTAATTTTTATTTGTGGAACACTGAAAGCAAGTTTACTCATCAGTGTATAAGCCCACTGAGAGTGGTTCTGAGTTGAGGTGCTAAGGAGTCATTGGTGTTTAGCCCCCACCCAAAAGGTAAGGATGAACCCTGGGATATATGCCATTTATGTGTGTGTTTACCTATTCAAATATCCCTAAGATATCAAGCATTATAGTTATTAAAAATATATCTTGGGGCCTGCCTGCAATGATGACATCTTATATGGGCACTACTTCATGTACTGACTGCTGCTTTTTTTTTTAAGATTTATTTATTTATTTGAAAGGCAGAGCTACAGAGGGGCAGAGAGAGAGAGAGAAAGAGATCTTCCATCCATTGGTTCACTCCCCAGATGGCCACAATGGCTGGATCTGAGCTAATTCAGGAGCCAGGAACCAGAAGCTTTCTCTGGGTCTCCCACATGGTTGCAGGGACCAAAGGACTTGGACCATCTTCTACTGCTTTCCCGGACTTCAGTAGAGAGCTGGATCAAAAATGGAGCAGCCAGGACTCAAACTGGAATCCATTTGGGGTGCTGGCACTACAGGCAGTGGCTTTACCTGCTACACCACAACACCAGCCCCTTCTGCACTTCTGATCTAGTTCCCTGCTAATAGGCCTTGGAATGCAGTGAAAGATGACCCAAGGCTTTGGGCCTCTGCACCCTAGTGGAAGACCCAGATGGAGTTCAAGTCTCCTGCTTCAGCCAGTCCCAGATCTAGTCATCACTGATAGGTTCATCTTCTCTCTCTTTCTCTGTGTGTGTGTGTGTGTGTGTGTGTGTGTGTGCATAACTGCCTTTCAAGTAAATATAAATCTTGTCAATCCAGCTATTGCCTAAAAAAGAGAAACACTCAAAATCAATGGCTGCCCTTGCGGCACAGTGGGTTAACCCACCAGTTCTGATGCTGGAGTCCCTTATCAGAGTGCTAGTTTGAATCCTGAATGATTGACATTTTGCCCAGTTCCCTGCTGTTGTACCTAGGAAAGCAGCAGAAAATGACCCAAATACTTGAGTCTCTGACACTCATGTGTGAGACCTAGTTTGTATTCCTGACTTTTGGCTTCAGCTTAGCCTAGCTTGGTTGTTTTGATCATTTGGGACATGAAGCAATAGGCCCAAATTCTCTGTAAGTATGCTTTCCAAATAAATCATAAAAATACAAGAAGAAAAATCACATGATTATTTAAATTAAATGCTAGAAAGCCTTTGATTAAATTCAGCATCTGGTTTTTAAAAAAAAAACTGTAAGCAGAGAAGTAAAATATCAGAATTTCTTTATTATAATTAAAATTGTCTGTGATGAACCTATAACAACTCGTATAAATAACATAAGACATTGAAAGCTCTTGGGGCCAGCACCAGCATCCCATATGAGTGCTGGTTCAAATCCTAGCTGCTCCACTTCTGATTCACTTCTCTGCTGTGGCCTGGGAAAGCAGTGGGAGATGGCCCAAGTCCTTGGGCTTCTGTACCCATGTAGGAGACATAGAAGAAGTTCCTGGCTCCTGGCTTTGGATCGGCACAGCTCTGGACATTGAGTCCAACTGGGGAGTGAACCAGCAGATGGAAGACTTTTCTCTCTCTCTCTGCCTCTCCTTCTCTGTCGCGAGCCCCTGCTGTCATGCAGCTGCACAGTAGCAGATGCGACGTGTGACTTGTCAGTCATGGGGAAGAAAGGAACACAAGGACACAAGACTATCTTTCCAATGAGAGACTTTATTGCTTACACACCAGGGTTTTTTTTTTTTTTTTTATCACACTACTCATCAGCATGCTCATTGAGGTCAATACACTTATCAGTATCAATATACTCATTAATCTATACTATTTAATACACTTATCAATAAACTTAACACCACTACTTAATCAAGACTTAACTACTTAACTTAGCTACTTGGCTTAACGTAACTATTTAGCTTAACTACTTAGCTTAACAAAAGATAAGGCAGTGTAGCAGCTAGAGAGACCAATGGCTACTCTGCAGCTGGATGACTTTTTTTTTTGCTCCAATAAATGATAAATATTCATATAAAAATTAAAAATGAATTGCTAAATGTCAAAGATAGATTTTTCTAAATACATGTACTCTTGGCTTCTTAAAATATATAGAAGGCATTGGGCCTTTTGGTAAATGTTTTCATAAGTTTTTAATACACAGCTGTCCAAAATTAATAAGTTTTTACTAAATAAGTTACCTACAAGATGGCAGCATCAAAATGAAGCCTTTGATGGGGGTGGTACGTGTGCCTTTAACAGATAAAGGAAAGCAATGATCTAGGTGGAAGTGATTTTATCTTCTGCTCTTTTCTTCCACATGTGCAAGGGATGAACTCTAAGAGCAGCAGCTTGACCAGCCTCTGATATTTCAGTGGATTGTTCATCTCAGGTCTCAAAGCTTTTTGGAAACCAACAGCATCACAGCCTGTTTTGGACTTCATCACACTGTTATTTTCAGCATGAAAATGTGTGGTTTGGTAGGGGCTTCTTATTCCTCAGAGAGGCACAGAGCCCAACTGGCAGAGGAAGGCTGCAGAATAGGAATGTGTGTGTTACTTCTTTCACATGCCCACAGTTAACTTTAAAATAGGAAAATAGGGGTTCTGCAAAATGGAAAATTTTAGTTTATGACTGATTTTGAGGAGTGAATTTCCTTTTCATGGACACTTAATTTTCTTCTGATGTTAATTTATCAAATTTATTTTGTGTATCAGGTAACAGCACCATTCACAAGTTAAGATTCTTGGTATTTGGATAGCTGTTAGATGCTACTAAGAAAATATAGATGAGCTTTCTTTTTAAAGCTTTTGAGGTGGTGTCATAGAATAGCATGTTGTAGATACAGTCAGCTGCTTTGTACCTTCAAACTAGGCATCTGTAAATACTGAAACTTAAGATGGCAGGTGATGTAATGTAGACACTTCTGTTCAGATTGGACATAACTGACAAAGTTCATTCTTTCTCTCAAAAAGTGATAGGGGATTTGTAGCTTAGCGGTTTTTTTGTTTATTTCTAATTTGTTGCTGATAATGTATATGAATTTAACATTCTGTGTAAACTGTCTTTGTTACTGCACAGTTTATGCAGTGCTGCTTTTCCAAGTAAAAGTTCAAAGCAAAAAAAATAAGTTATCAAGGATAAGAAATAATTTTTAAGATTTATTTATTTAAGTATTTGCAAAGCAGAATAACACACACAGAGAGAGAGAGAGAGAGAGAGGGAGAGAGAGAGAGCAGGAGAGTGCTACAATGGCTGGATCTTGCTGATCTGAAGCCAAGAGCCAGGACCCTCCTTCCAGTCTATCACATGGGTGCAGGGGCCTAAGGATTTGTGCCATCTTCCACTGCTTTTCTAGGTCATTTTGAACCAGTGCTCTTATGGGATGCCAGCACTGCAGGTGGAGGTTTAACCTACTATGCCACAGTGCTGGCCTCAATAAAAATAATTCTAACTCAACATACAAAAGTTTAGAATTTTTTAAAGTTTTATTTATGTATTTGAAAGGCTGAGTTACAAAGACAGAGATATATAGACATCTTCAACCTACTGGTTCAAGCCCAGATGTCTGCAATAATCAAGCACTGGGCCAAACTGAAGGCAGGAGCCTGGAGCTCCATTCAGGTGTCCTACATCAATGGCAGGGATCTAAATACTTGTGCCATTTTCCTCTGCTTTTCTCAGGCCATTAGCAGGGAACTTGATATGAAACAGAGCAGCTGTGTCATGTGACCATATGGGATGCCAGCATCACAGGTGGGCCTTACCCACAACATCACATTTTCAGCCCTGACTTTAAAAATGTTCAAGGGACAGCCAGCATCATAGGTTAAATGCAGTCTATCATGCCTGCATCCCATAAGAGTGCTTCTTTGAGTCCAGACTGCTCCACTTATAATTCAGCACCCTGTGAATGTGCCTGGGATAGCAGAAGATGGCCCAAGTGCTGGAACATTTACCACACATGTGGGAGAGCACATGGATTTTCCTGGTTTCTGGCTTCAACCTGTCCCAGTCACTTGGGGAATGAACCAGATGATCACTTTCTCATTGTCTTTATTTTTTTGAATTTTGTCTTTCAAATAAATTAAACTAGGATTTAGTACCCAACATTAAAGTAGTAAAGTTGTTTTTAAAATACAAATAATAATGACAAATATTTGCAAGAGGTTTTTGACATTTGATTTTAAAGTTTAATAACTTTCTAAAACACATTTATTTATTTGAAAGGCAGAGAAACAAAGAGAAAGAAGGAATGAAAGATATCTTCCATCAATGACTCACTACCCAAATGATGGGGGGTTGGGTTACGTAGGAGTCAGTAGGCAGGAGCCAGGAGCTTCTTCTGGGTCTTTTCACAAAGACTCAGGGATGCAAGTACTTAGGCCACATTCCTCTGCTTTGCCCAGGTGCATTAGCAGAGTTGGATTGGAAGTAGACCGGCTGGGACTCAACTGAGCCAGTACCCATATAAGATGCTGGCACTGATTGGGAGGCTTAACTTTCTATGCCACAGTGCCTTCCCCAGTCTAATAACTTTTTAAAACTTTGAGAGAAATAGAGAGATGGAGCGACAGTGAAATGTCTTCCATCTACTGGTTCACTCCCCAAATATCCACAATGGCTGGAGCTGAGCCAATCCAAAACAGGAGCCAGGAGGTTCTTGTGGGTCCTCAAAAGCCTTTTGGAGGCTGAACTTGTTTCATGGATCAGATCAGAAATTGTGTAGAGGATAGAGTCTATTGCACCACCCTTAAATATCTCTCCATAGTTAGATTACTTGGGAATACTTCATACTCGGCCAAGTTACGTTTTCAGGCAAATTATTCCATTTTTTGAAACATTTATCAATGGCATAAACTATAGTCACAGCCAAAGACAATTCTTTAGTCTTTGCTTTACTTGACTCTTTTGCCATCTTAAAATATTTATATACTTGAGAGAGAACAAGAAGTAGATGGAAATATATAGAGACCTTCTAAAAAAAAAAGATTTTATTTACTTATTTGAGGGGCAGAGTTACAGGGAGAGGAGAGATAGAAAGTCTTCCATCCACTGGTTCACTCTCCAAATGGTCAAAACTGCTGGAGATGGGCTGATCCAAAGCTAGGAGCCAGGAGCTTCCTCTGGGTCTCCCAGGCCATAAACAGAACTGGGTCAGAAGAAGAGCAAGTGGGGCCAGTGCTGTGGCTTAGTAGATTAAGCCTCTGCCTGCAATGCTGGCATCCCATATGGGCACTGATTTGAGTCCCAGCTGCTCCCCTAGTGATCCAGCTCTTTGCTATGGCCTGGGAGAGCAATAGAGGATGGTCAAAGTCTTCAGGCCCCTGCATTCACATGGGAGATCTGGAAGAAGCTTCTGGCTCCTGACTTTGTATTGGCCTAGCTCCAATTGTTTGTGACCGTTTTGGGAGTGAACCAGTGAATGGAAGACCTTTCTCTCTGTCTCTCCCTCTCTGTAACTCTACTTTCAAATAAATAAATAAATCTCAAAAAGAAAAAGAATAGCATCCAGGAACACATACTGGTGCCCATATGGGATGCTGGCACCATGGGTGGAGGCTTAACCTACTATGCCACAACACTGGCAGAGAGGAAGAGAGAGAGAGACATTTAATCCACTGATTCACACTCCAAATGCCCACAGCATCCAGGGCTGGAACAAAGTCATAGCTGAGAGCCAGGAATGTAGTCCTGGCCTCTCACTTGAGTTGTAGAAGCCTACTTGCTTGAGTTGTCAACACTGACTTCTGGTGTCCAGATTTCAAAAATCTAGAATTAGGAGCCAGTGCTGGAAGCACAGCCAGAAATGTTATTGTAGGACTAGGGCACTAGCTGAAATGACTGCCTCACTTCTAGAATCTTTTGCCTTGCCATAGTTGAAACTACTAGACAGCCTTCTGGAAGCTATCCTGTTTGTATCATGACATCACTGATGGTTTCTTCTCTTTTTACTGGTATCCTGTTGATTCCACTCTGCAATTCACCTTGACAGGTTTGACCCTATCTGGTCTGACGTGTCTGTTTCCTTCCAGTTTGTATTTCTTGCACAGTATGTATACCATTATATCTACTCCCTGTTGAGTGTTTCTTTGTAGCTGTCCCAATGGGACCTCATGCCACAAATTCTAAATTGAAAACCTGGGGCTGACATTGTGACATTGTGGTATAGTGGGTTAAACAGTTGCCTAGGACGCCAGGTTCTGGTTTGTTTCCTGGTTGCTCTACTTCCAATCAAGCTCCCAGCTTAGGGCACCTGTGAAAGAAACAGAAGATGGTCCAAGTGCTTCGGCATCTGCCACAGATATTTGAGACCCAGATGAAGCTTCTGGCTCCTGGTTTCAGTCTGGCCCACCTCCGGCTGTTACAGCTATTTGTGGAGTAGAGCAACAGCTGGAAGATCTTTCTCTGTCTTCTCTCTCCCAAAACTCTGTCTTTCAAAACAAATCAGTTAATCATTAAAAATAAAAAAGATGGAAAACATAATTTTCTTTTTAAATATTACTACCAAGTAGCCTTGACCCAAATCATCAAAATGAAAGTTTTCCTGGAATGCTCTTCTATCTTTTTCCCCAGAAATCTTTTAGTTAAGGAATACAAACTTCATGCATTTCATAATTAAAACTTTAAGAATGTAGTGATTCTTCCAACCATATCCACCCTCCCACCCACACTCCCACACCCTTTATTTCTCCTCCTATTTGCATTCTTATTTTTCACTAAGATCTATTTGCAATTAACTTTATACACATATGATTATACTAATTAAAGATTTCAATAAGTAATATGAAAAAAACTTCCTCAATAGTTGAGACAAGGGCTATTCAGTCATTGCTTCTCAAAGTGTAAATTTCATTTTTATAGATTACCTTACGTGCTCTATTAGTTATCACAGATCAGGGAGAACATATGGTATTTGTGCTTTTTTGGACTGGTTTATTTCACTAAGTATGATGTTTTCCAGTTTCATTCATTTTGTTGCAAATTAAATGATTTTATTTTTTAACCTCTGTCAGTATTCCATGGAGTACATGTCCCATAAGTTCCTTTTTTAAAAAAGATTTATTATTTATTTGAAAGTCAGAGTTACACAGGAGAGGTGGGGCGGAGAGAGAGTCTTCCATCCGATGGTTCATTCCCCAACTGGCCACAATGGCCAGAGCTGCACTGAGCTGAATCCAGGAGCCACGAGTTTCTTTGGGGTCTCCCACATGGGTGCAGGGGCCCAAGGACTTGGGCCATCTTCTACTGCTTTCCCAGGCCATAGCAGAGAGCTGGACTGGAGGTGGAGCATCCAAGACTTGCCAAACCAGTGCCCATATGGGATGCTAGCACTGCAGGTGGCAGCTTTACCCACTATGCCATAGCACCAGCCCTGATAATCTTTTTCATCTGAATTTCTTAGCGTGGCACTGTTTTGGTAAAACTTAACCTTCAAACATCTTTTTTGCTTGCTTTGGACATTCATAGACTTCCTAACTTTCCTTTTTTTTCTCATGGTAACCCAAATGATACTCATATTTTATGTTGTAATTCAATAGTCATAATGTCCCATATTGCACTCAAATCCAGAATATTGAATATTGCCAGGCATCCGTGTTATCCCCAGAGGTAGCTACCCTTGGTCCATAGACCTGCTAACAGAGAAATAAGTTATGTGCTTTCTGTGTACCACATGTAGAGGCTTAGAGCATGGTGGGGGGAGAGTCATAGCCATCTGCCCATTTTGGGGACAGAAGTAGGGAGAGACCTCTGAGTTCACATGAGACACTCTTCACTGAGGCCTTGATTATGCACCCTTGCTGCACATATCTCTGCCTTCTGCAGTGACCTTCCTCCGCAATCCACACTGTACCCATTGGCAAAGACTCTCAGGGTTAGATTGCTTAGGTGTTGGGTTTCCTCTGTATCACCCTTGGCCTCTCTACAGCTTAAGCTCTCCATAATTTTTTGTCAGTAACATTACTTCTGACAAAATAAAAAGTGGACTTAGATACATGTTTTCATAATTTTAGATGGGGGGATCAACATTTTGAGACATGATGTTTTAATCTTGCCTTTTATGATTTTTAAAACCATGTTTTATGTATATTTCATTCTCCTTTCCTTTGGCCAATTTTGAGCATTTGAAAGCATTTACTTGGGGTCTATTTAATCCATTCACATGTTTAGCAGTGGTTGTCATGGCCATAACCTTCAGTTATCAGTTACTTTAGAGATGACAGATTTCTCTTGAATCCCAAAGGATTGCTTGTACTTTTTATAAGAACTGGAGGAGGCAACCTTAAACAATAATATATAAAATAAGAATACTCTTTGCCTCCTGTTATTTGTCCAGCAGTGATCATGTTTCATCTTTTTTGAATGATTTATTTATTAATTTGAAAGGAAGAGTTACAGAAAGAGGAGAGAGATTCTATCTGCTGATTCATTACACAAATGGCTGCAGTGACTGGTGCTATGACAGTCTGAAGCCAGGATTCTGAAAGAATCTTCCACATCTCCTATATGGGTGCAGGGAACCATGCCCTTGGCTCATCTTCTGCTTTCTGAGATACTTTAGCAGGGAACTGGATTGGAAGTGGTGCAGAGGCTTTGTACTGGCACCTATAAGGGATTCCAGTGTTGCTGGCAGTGGATTAACCTGCTATACCACAATCTTGGCTCCAACATTATTTTATTTTATTGAACCACCCAAATAGGAGTTTTCATGGAGATTCTTTGAGTCTTGCAGGTATAAATTGTGTGCAAGTAATAATTTTTTTCAAGATTTAAAGGTTAAGCTCTAACCTGAATCCAATATGGATACCAGTTTGAGTCTGGCTGCTCCACTTCTGATCCACTTCTCCTAATGCACCTGGGAAGGCAATGGAAGATTATCCAAATTCCTGGGCCCATGTAGCCATGTGGGAGACACAGCAGAGCCTCCTGACTCCTGGCTTCAGTTGGTTCCAGCCCTGGCTTTTGCGACTGTTTTGGGAGTGAACTAGCAGATGGAAGACCTCTCTCTGTGTCACACTTCCTCTTTTTTTTCCTCACACTTCCTATTTTTTTGCCAAAGAAATATTTTAAAATATATTTTCTCAATGCTTTTGTTGATGATCATGAATTTTTTTTCAGTAGACCTGTGAATATCATTAAATATGACAGGGGTACTTAATAAATGTTTGGGAAATAGAATAAAGATGTAAGTTATTTTTGGTGCTGTAAATCTTGAAACCATACATATTCAATAAAAATTTTTTTAAAAATTTCAAAATCTACAAAGAAATCAAGAAACTCGAGCCGGCGCCGTGGCTCAATAGGCTAATCCTCCACCTTGCGGCGCCGGCACACCGGGTTCTAGTCCCGGTTGGGGCGCCGGATTCTGTCCCGGTTGCCCCTCTTCCAGGCCAGCTCTCTGCTGTGGCCCGGGAGTGCAGTGGAGGATGGCCCAGGTGCTTGGGCCCTGCACCCCATGGGAGACCAGGAAAAAGCACCTGGCTCCTGGCTCCTGCCATCGGATCAGCGCGGTGCGCCGGCTGTAGCGGCGGCCATTGGAGGGTGAACCAACGGCAAAAGGAAAACCTTTCTCTCTCTGTCTCTCTCTCTCACTGTCCACTCTGCCTGTCAAAAAAAAAAAAAGAAACTCCACAACATCAGAACAAACAACCCACTTAAGAGATGGGCCAAGGACCTCAATAGACATTTTTCAAAAGAGGAAATCCAAAGGGCCAACAGACACATGAAAAAATGTTCAAGATCACTAGCAATCAGGGAAATGAAAATCAAAACCACAATGAGGTTTCACCTCACCCCGGTTAGAATGGCTCACATTCAGAAATCTACCAACAATAGATGCTGGTGAGGATGTGGAAAAAGGGACACTAACCCACTGTTGGTGGGAATGCAAACTGGTTAAGCCACTATGGAAGTCAATCTGGGGATTCCTCAGAAACCTGAATATAACCCTACCATACAATCCAGCCATCCCACTCCTTGGAATTTACCCAAAGGAAATTAAATTGGCAAACAAAAAAGCTATCTGCACATTAATGTTTATTGCAGCTCAATTCACAATAGCTAAGACCTGGAACCAACCCAAATGCCCATCAACAGTAGATTGCATAAAGAAATTATGGGACATGTACTCTATAGAATACTATACATCATTCCAAAACAATGAAACCTGGTCATTTGCAACAAGATGGAGGAATCTGGAAAACATTATGTTGAGTGAAATAAGCCAATCTCAAAGGGGCAAATATCAAATGTTCTCCCTGATTGGCGACCACTAACTGAACACAAAAGGGGAAACCTGTTGAAGTGAAATGGACACTATGAGAAACAATGACTTGATCAGCTTTTGTCCTGTTGATATACAATGTAATACTTTATCCATTTTAGTATTTTTGTTTTGTTTTGTTCTAGTACTATTGGTTGAACTCTGTAATTAACACACAATTATTCTTAGGTGTTTAAATTTTAACTGAAAAGTGTTCCCTGTTAAATATAAGAGTGGGAATAAGTGAGGGAGGAGATGTCCAATTTGGGACATGCTCAAGCTGACTTGCCCTAAATGGTGGAGTTAGAAACGTGCCAGGGGATCCCAATACAATCCCATCAAGGTGGCATGTACCAATGCCATCTCACTAGTCCAAGTGATCAATTTCAGTTCACAATTGATCACACTGATAGGTCTAAGAGTCAAAGGGATCACACAAACAAGACTAATGTCTGCTAATATTAACTGATAGAATCAAAAAGGGAGCGAACGATCCAGCATGGGAAGCGGGATACACAGCAGACTCATAGAATGGCAGATGTGCTAAATAGCACTCTGGCCTCAGAATCAGCCCTTAAGGCATTCGGATATGGCTGAAGAGCTCATGAGAGTATTTCAGGCATGGAAAACCAAGACACTCTGGGGAAAAAAAAGACCTAAATGAAAGATCTCTGTGAGATCCCAGTAGAAAAAACGGGGCCATCAAAGAAGGAGGTACCTTTCTCTGAAGGGAGGAGAGAACTTCCACTTTGACTATGACCCTGTCAGAATAAGATCGAAGTCGGCGAACTCAAAAGGCCTCCATAGCCTTGGCAACTCATGACTAAAGCCTAGGGAGATTATTGACACCATAAACAAGAGTGTCAAATTGTTAAGTCAACAACAGGAGTCACTGCGTACATGCTTCTCATGTGGGATCTGTCCTTGATGTGTTGTCCAATGTGAAGTAATGCTATAACTAGTACTGAAACAGTATTTTACACTTTGTGTTTCTGTGTGGGTGCAAACTGATGAAATCTTTACTTAATATATACTAAATAGATCTTCTGTTTATAAAGATAATTGAAAATGAATCTTGATGTGAATGGAATGGGAGAGGGAGCGGGAGATGGGAGGGTTATGGGTAGGAGGGAAATTATGGGGAAGGGGGAAGCCATTGTAATCCATAAACTCTACTTGGGAAATTTATATTTACTAAATAAAAAATTAAAATTAAAAAAAAGATTTATTTATTTGAAAGACAAGAGTTACAGAGAGGCAGAGGCAGAGGAAAGAGAAGTCTTCCATCCACTGGTTCACTCCCCAAATGACCACAAGGGCAAGACCTGGATCAATCTGAACTCAGGGGCTAGGAAATTTTTCAGGTGACCCATGTGACTGCAGGGCCTCAAAGAATTGACCATCTTCCACTGCTTTCCCAGTCCATAGCAGAGAGCTTTATCAGAAGTGGAGCAGGGCTCAATAGGCCAATCCTCTGCCTGCGGCATCGGCACACCAGGTTCTAGTCCTTGTCGGGGCGCCAGATTCTGTCCCAGTCGCCCCTCTTCCAGGCCAGCTCTCTGCTGTGGCTGGGGAGTGCAGTGGAGGATGGCCCAAGTCCTTGGGCCCTGCGCCTGCATGGGAGATGAGGAGAAGCACCTGGCTCCTGGCTTCGGATCAGCGCAATGGGCTGGCTGCAGAGCGCTGGCCATGGCGGCCATTGGAGGGAACCAAAGGCAAAGGAAGACCTTTCTCTCTGTCTCTCTCCCTCTCTCTCACACTGTCCACTCTGCCTCTCAAAAGAAGAAGAAGAAGAAGAAGAAGAAGAAGAAGAAGAAGAAGAAGAAGAAGAAGAAGAAGAAGAAGAAGAAGAAGAAGAAGAAGAAGAGCAGCAGTTGGGACTTGAACTAGCACCCCCAGGGGATGCTGGCACTGCAGGCAGCAGTTTTACCCACTGTGCCACATAGCTGGTCCCAGATTTTTTAATATTGAGATTTTCATTATCCCTGGAATAAACATTAAAATTCCTTCTCTCCTGTTCTTTTCTTATTATGTCCTTCCCTACCAGTAGGTGTCAGAGTTTCCTCAGATCCTGTTCACATTCCTTTTCACATTATATTATCCTGTTCTTTATGATATTTCATTCACTCTGATCACTGAAATTCTGCTACTTTGATCTCTATACTGAGCTCTACCTCATATTTCTAGTTGCCCGTTGTTGATCCCGACATAATTAACAATAGAAACTTCAAACACAATGTGTCCAATTTCAGTCTCACTTCTTTTCATCATATTCCTGTTGATTTTTCCTCCAGTTTCAACATCCTGCGCCAGTGTCCACGTAGTCTTTCATGCATACATCATGGAATTGAACTCCACTTTTGATCCTTTGCCCAACCAATTAGTGCTGAATTGTGTTCTTGTTTCCTGTCTTTTCTGTTCAGTATTCTTACTACTATGTCTAATGGTCATGTCTCTCTTTAAATTCTCTTCTAGTTCTTCCTCTCTATGTGTCTATTCTCCTTTCAGAGTTTGGCTCTTAAAATGCAAATCTTCTGGGGGATGGTGATGTGACATAGGCTAAGCCTCTGAATGTGGTGCCAGCATCGCATATAGGTTCCCATTTGTGTCCTGACTGCTCATCTTCTGATCCAGCTGTCTGTGTCCTGGAAAAATAGTAGAAGATGGCCCAAGTGCTTGGGACATGCACCTACATGGGAAAGCTTGAAGGAGCTCCTGGCTCCTGGCTTCTGAGTGACTCAACTATGGCCATTGAGGCCATTTGGAGAGTGAACCAGCAGGTGGAAGACCTTTCTCTCTCTCTCTCTCTCTCTCCCTGCCTACAACAAAGCCATCCAGTCCTGGGCTTTTCTTTTTTGGGAGGGCCTTTATTACTGATTCAATTTCTGCTTGGTTATAGGTATGTTTCAGTTTTCTATGTCTTCATTGCTCAATTTAGGTAGGTTTGTTGTGTTAAGGAATCTATCCATTTTTTAGGTTTTCCAGTTTGTTGGCATACAGCTCTTTGTAGTAATTTCTGATGATTCTTTTTATTTTTGGGTGTCTGTTGTTACAATTCCTTTTTCATCTCTAATTTTAGTGATTGGAGTCTTTCTCTCTCTCTCTCTCTCTCTCTCTCTCTCTCTCTCTCTCTCTTTTTGGTTAGTCGGTCCAATGGTGTATCAATTTTGTTTATTTTTTCAAAAACCAGCATTTGCTTCTGATTACTTCTGTGTAATCTTATAATCAAGTTTTAGAATTCCATTTCTTGATTTTCTTCCATCTCATCATCTTCACAATCTAGTACTGAAATGCTGTTCTTTTGGGGGTGTCATGTTGTCTTTCTTATTGTTTCTTAAATTGGTTTGTTTGTTGTTTGGAATTTGCAAATTAAACTCTGCTGGGTTAAATATTATTTCCCTCAAATATACCTGGAATCTCAGAATGTGATTTTATTCTGAAATAGAATCTTTGCATATGTAAGTAGCTAAACCAATATTATCCAAGATCAGAATGGGCCCTAAATTTAATGTGTATTTTTAAAATATTTTTTATTTAATAGAAAGGCAGAGTTACAGAGAGGCAGAGGTAGAGGTAGAGGTAGAGAGGAGAGAGAAGGGGGGGGGTCTTCCATCTGCTGGTTTACTCCCTAAAAGGCCACAATGGCCAGAACTGTGCTGATCCAAAGCCAGGAGCCAGGAGCTTCTTCCAGGTCTCCCATGTGGGGCAGGAGCCCAGGGACTTGGGTCATTTTCTACTGTTTTCCCAGGCCACAGCAGAGGATTAAAAGTGGAGTGGCCAGCACTCGAAGTGGTGCTCATAAGGGATGCTGGCACTGCAGGTGGCAGCCTTACCTACTACACCACAGTGCTGGCCCCCAATATGTATTTTTTTTATAAGCAGGTCATATAGGGGCCAGTGCTGTGGCACAGAAGTTTAATCTCCACCTGTGGCACCAGCATCCCATATGGGCACCAGTTCTAATCCTGGCTGCTCCTCTTCCAATCCAGCTCTCTGCTAATGGCCTGGGAAAGCAGTAGAAGATGGCCCAAGTCCTTGGGCCCCTGCACCATGTGGGAGACTTGGAGGAAGCTCCTGACTCCTGGCTTTGGATCAGCCCAGCTCCGGTTGTTGCCACCATTTGGAGAGTGAACAAGCAGATGCAAGATCTTTCTGTCTCTGCTTCTCACTGTCTGTAACTCTCCCTGTCAAATAAATAAAATAAAATATTAAAAAAGAAAGCCATATGAAGACACACAGAAAGGAGAATGTCATGACAAAGGGGCAGAAATTAGAGAGATACAGCTTCTAGCCAGTGAATGCCAATGATTGCAGGCAATCATCAAAAGCTAGGAAGAGGCAAGGAGGCATTCTTCTCCAGAGCCATTAGAAGGAACGTGGCCCTGCCGACACCCTGGTATCAGACTTCCGGCCTCCAGAACAGAAAAAGAATATATTTTTATTCCATATTTTTATACATTTATTTATTTTTGAAAGGGGGAAAAGAGAGGGAGAGAGAATGGTAGAGGGATAGAGAATGAGAGGGAGAAATCATCCTTTGATTTCCTCCCTAAATGCACACAGCAGCCATGCCTGTGCCAGGTCAAAGCCAGGAGCTTGTAACTCAATCTTGGTTTCCCACATAGGTAGCAAGACCCAGCCTCACTTGCTGCCTCCAGGGATGCACATTAGCAGGACGCTGGATGTGACAGTGAAGCCTGGACTCAAGACTAGTCCCACTGATGTAGGAGGCAGTCAGCATTATAAATGGTTGGCCAAATGCCTATCCCATTTTAGTTGTTTTAAGTCTCCTAATTTGTCATGATTTTTATGGCAGCCTAGGAAATAATACACATTCAAATGCTTCCATTTTTTACTCTGAAACATCAGATTCCACATTTATTCACTAGTAAGGCATAAATCTTTCAGTCTGTCCTTCTCCAAGATAAATCTTCATTGCTTCAAATATTTTTGATGTAGCAGAATTACCACAACCTGGCTGATTCTATACCCTGCAACTCTATGGAATTCATTTTTGGATTTAATCATTTTTTAAATTTTCCTTTTTAAAGATATGTCTATTTTAGTTCAGCCACCACCTGCCATTCTGATATACCATATGCACACTGGTTAGAGAGTCCTGGCTCCTCTACCTCCTATCCAGCTTCTTGCTAATGCACTGAAAAGTCAGGGGAAGATGGTGCAGGTGCTTGGGCCTCTGCAACCTATGCTTCTGGCTCCTCAGCCATGCCACTGTAGACATTTGGACAGTGAACACAGGATCAAAGATCTCTCTCTCTCTCTATCTCCCTGTAACTCTGTCTTTCAAATAAATGAAATAGATCTTCAAAAATATTTGTTTGCTATGTTTTCTTGCTATATTTATTTATTTGAAAGGCAGTTACAGAGAGAGAGAATCAGTTCTCCCACCTGCTGGTTCACTTCTCACATGAACTGCAATAACCAGGTCTGGGACAGGCCAAAGCCAGGAGCTAGGAGCTTCTTCCAGGTCTCCCATGTGGTTGCAGGGGCCCATTCACTTGGACCTTGGACCCAGGTATATTACCTGAGAACTGGGATGGAAGTTGAGCAGATGGAACCCACATTGGTGTCTATATGAGATGCTGTCATTACAGGAGGCCACTTAACCTCTGCTGCCACAGTGCTGGTCCCTGTTTGCTTAAAAGCAGGAGACTCTGAGATAGGCAGAGACAGATGGGGAAAGAGAGTGCAAATGATAGTGAGAAAGTTTATTTTTTTAAATGGTTACAACAGCCAGATCTGGGACAGGCTGAAGCCAGCAGCCAGAAAATACATCATTGTCTTTTACATTGGGTAACAGGCACATAAGGCTTGGGCTATCCTCTGCTGCTTTCCCAGGCATACCAGCAAGAAACTGGATCAGAAGCAAAGTAGCTGGGATTTGAGCTGGCACTCTGATATGGAATGCTGGCAACACAAACAATGGCTTGACATGCTGCACAATTCGGGACACTGAATAGCTTTCTCTCATGGAATCATTACGGTTTCCTAAATACTTAAGTTCCAGTTTTATTTCTTTTTGTCACTAATTGCTCCCACTAGATGTTTCAGTCTTATACACAATTGAAGTAATGAGAGTAGACATCCTTGTATTTTTTGTTGTTATAGGAACTGTTTTTATTTTCTTTTTTTAGGATTTGTTTATTTATTTTAAAGTTAGAGTTACACGGAAAGAGAAGAGGCAGAGAGAGATAGAGGGGTCTTCCATCCACTGGTCCACTCCCCTGATGGCCACACCAGCTGGAGGTGTGCCGATCCGAAGCCAGGAGCCAGAAACTTCCTCCAGGTCTCCCACATGGGTACAGGGGCCCAAGGACTTGCGCCATCTTCTACTGCTTTCCCAGGCCATAGCAGAGAGCTGGATCGGAAGAGAAGCAGCTGGACTAGAACTGGCACCCATATGGGATGCCAACACTTCAGGCCAAGGCTTTAATCCACTGCACCACAGCGCCACCCTGGAAATGTTTATATTTTTAAGGAGTCAGGAGAGACAGAGCAAAATCTTCTATGCTCTGGTTCATTCACTTTCCTGATGGCTGCAATGGCCAGCCTTGGGCCAGCCCAAAGACAGGAGCTTCTTTTGGGTCTCACATGGGTTACAGAGGCCCAAGCATTTGGAGAATCTTCTGCTGACTTTTCCTGATTATTCAAAGGGAGCTTCATCAGAAGTGGAGCATCTGGGACATAAACCAGTGCCCACATGAGAGGTTGGCATCAGATGGTGACTTTACCCAGTATTCCACAATGTCTGCCTGAGAAGAAAAATTTTCACTGTTGACGGTGCTGTTAGCTGTGAGCTTGTCATTTATGGCCTTTATTTTATTGAGATACATTTCTTTTTTTAAAATATTTATTATTTGAAAGTCAGAGTTACACAGAGAAAGGAGAGGCAGAGAGAGAGAGAGAGAGAGAGAGAGAGAGGTCTTCCATCTACTGGTTCACTCCCCAAATGGTGGCAACAGCCTGATCTGTGCTGATCCAAAGCCAGCAGCCAGGAGCTTCTTCTAGTTCTCCCATGTGGATGCAGGGGCCCAAGGACTTGGGCCATCTTCTACTGCTTTCCCAGGCCATAGCAGAGAGCTGGATAGGAAGTGGAGCTGCCGGGTCTTGAACCAGCACCCATATGGGTGTTAACCCACTGCATCACAGCGCTGGCCCTTGAGATACATTTCTTGTACACTTAATCTCTTAACAGTTTTTTTTTTTTCATGAAAACAGAAATTTCACCAAATGCTATTTTTGCATCAATTGGCATGATCACATGTTTTTTCCATTTAAAAATTTATGCACCTATGCAGGTGCAGGGGCCCAAGGACTTTGTCACAAGCACCTACTGTCATGCAGCTCGACAGTAGCAAGTGCAACATACAACTTGTCAGTCATGGGGAAGAAAGGAACACACTCACACAAGATTGCTTTTCCTATGAACGATTTTTATTGTTTACACACCAGGGACACACCAGGGGTTTATTATATTATTCCACTGCTTAGTTATTAGGATCAATATACTCATCTATATCAATATGCTTATCAATTTTTCCATTTAACATTCTTAATATAACTGCTTAACATAACTACTTGGCCTGATAACCTAACTTAACATAACTACTTAGCACACTTATCAATATCACTAATGTCACTATCAATATTACTTAGCATAACTTATAGCTGACTTAACACACTTGCTGAATTAGCTTAACGTAACTACTTATCTTAATATATACCTCACTTAACAATATCACTTATTGGCCAGAAAATCAATATTCTTATACCACAAGTCACAACAAACACTATTAAAGTAATCTCAAGTACTAGCACAATGAACAACACAAGCACAGCAAACTATTCAATACATAACATTGGTTTGCTACATATCTAGGCTCGCATCACTGTCACAAATGTGTTTCTCCTGTGGGGAGTGTCCAGTGTCCAGGGTTCAACATCCCAGCAGGGACGGACCTCAGATCAATCATAGGCAGCAGGCCTAGAGTCCTTGGATGAAGAGTGAAGTGTGAGGCGATGAGATGGTGAGGTGGTGAGGTGAGGCGATGACTCGAGCAGCACAGTGACAGCTCTGCCACTCATGCACAGCAGTGAGGCAATGAGGCAGCGAGGTGGCGGCTTTGCTGGTCAGGCAGGGTGGCATGGTGGCAATGCAGTAGCTCCACTGGCCTCCTGATCCCATCTTCGCTTTATCGCTTTGTGCCACGTAGCAAGAGAGCTAGCAGGCTGGCTCTTCAGCTCCAAGTGCAAGGAGATCCAGAGGTTCACACGTACTGAGCCCCCCCCACCCACACACACAGAGTGGGGTATTACAGCTCAGAGACAGCTCTGCAGATTGGCTTGTGCCACTACCTGCTCCATGCAGAGTAGCAGGCTGCCTCTTCGGCTCCAAGTCCATGCTTATAAATTAGCTTTTAAATGGTCAGGGATTGAGGTAGTAATCTTAAGTCTCCATGCACAAGTCCTCCCTTGTAAGGAGGACTCTATGGTTGAGCATGACCAAAGTCCCCTGCCTCAGTTTTCTCACCTTCAAGTACACCCATAAGGTGAGAATAGATTCATGCATCTTCCATTTGCATGACACCTCAAGATTCTGTTCATTCAGCCATTCATCATCATGTGCCTGCCCATTGATGTGGCTCTGTGGAGGTCTGGTGGCATGAGAGGTTTATGCTAAGAAGACAAGACTAGAAAAAAGCCTTCCTATGAAAGAGGGAATCTCAGGGTTAAAAAGATTCTGGCTTCAAATGTGGGGAGCTCCCACAGTCCCCTCAGCCAAAGCCAGAGATGATTTTCTCTTTCTTGGTTATGCCTCTCTGCAAAGACATGGGCACTAGGATAGAAGTTGGGAGATCCCAGCCTTGTCCAGGTTGTTGATTGGTTTGACAGCCTGCCAGTCAAGATCCATGTTCTGATCCCAGCTTCAGTAATCAAACTTCTACCTACCATTTTTCTATTTTCATTTAATACAATGGTATCATTTCTAGGCTCTGCTACCTCTGAGATCTGACCCTTTTTTTTTTAAATTAATTAACTTATTTGAAAATCAGAGTTACAGAGAGATAGAAGGAGAGGCAGAGAGAGAAAGAGGTCTTCCATACGCTGGTTCACTTCCCAATTGGCTGCAATGGCCAGAGCTGCACTGCTCAGAACCCAGGAGTCAGGAGATTACTCCAGGTCTTCCCATGAGTGTGCAGAGGCCCAAGGACTTGTGCCATCTGCTTTCCCAGGCCACACCAAAGAGCTGAATCAGAAGTGGAGCTGCTGGGAATTGAACCGGTGCCCATATGGGATGCTGGCACTTCTGGGGCTGGCTTTACCCTCTACACCACAGTGCCAGCCCTGAGATCTGACCTTAACCTGATGGTTCCTGCCTGATGGGCATGGCATTCGCAAATGATATAGGTGATTGTATTGTGCACCTACAACTTTTATCACATTGTTTTTAATCATCTATGTCCTTGTCATCTGTCCACCAGGACTGAAATTGCCTTCAGGGTAATCATGATATTCACATTATTCATGTTGCATCAACTATACCCAGGAGAGTACCAGGCATAATGCAGACAAGTCATCCCTGTCTCCATTCATCCTCTGCTCCTCATTCCCACAGTGCTAGGGGCTCTTGCTCTTCTCCTTCTCCTCCACCCCTCCCTCTGCACAGCTACCACCACCATGAGACTCACACACTCCTCTACTCCCTCTGATCCCATACACTCTCCAGTTCCAGTGGACCCAAACAGAATGATATATCAAGAGTGGAGGTTTAGTTGTACTCATGAAGCGAAGCTACAGTGCTCCACTATCACTAAGTGAATTTGAATTGTAGATGTTGGCATTGAAAGCTCTGATTGTTGTGCTCAGTTCTTATGGCCCTGTGCCAACTGAGGACATGGCAGAAATTAAGGAGATGCCTGCCTGCATATTGCATTCAGTTAGGAGCCAAAGAGTCTTGTAGCATTATTGTTGGAGCCCTTTCCATTTATTCACTGCTCAAACCTATTGCTTTCTTTTCTGTTTTGTGTCCACCACTCATATCAGAGAACCCAAGACAAAGTGAGTTTTTTAATGAGTCATGATGGTTAGCCAGTGGTTAGACACCTTACTTGGACTTTATAATGTGTATTTTGGTTATTCCAGGAAATTGCATTTTTAAGGATTTGTTCATTTATTTGAAATAGTTACACAGAGAGAGAAGGAGAGAAAGAAAGAGAGGGAAAGGTCCTCCATTCGTTGGTTCGTTCCCAATTGCCTGCAATGGTTGGAGCTATGTCAATCTGAAGCCAGGAGCCTGGAGCCTCTTCTGGGTCTCCCATGTGGGTGCAGGGGCCCAAGGCTTTGGACCATCTTCTGCTTTCCCAGGCCATAGCAGAGAGCTGTAGCAGAAATGGAGCAGACAGGACATGAACTGATGCCCGTATGTGATCCTCCCCCCCGCCCCAGGAAAAAATTTTTCACTTCTGTCCTGCTTAAGTGTGTGTGCTTTAGTTTCCTAAGGTTGGTGAATATATGAATTGTGGATTAGCGAAGTATTCCAAATTTAGCTTTGAATTATATGATTTTGTGAGCTTTTTAATTTAACTTTTTTTTATAAATATTGACCATTACTATACTTTTTAAAAAATATTTATTTATTTATTTATTTGAAAATCAGAGTTACACAGAGAGAGGAGAGGCAGAGAGAGAGAGAGGTCTTCCATCTGATGGTTCACTCCCCAGTTGGCCACAATGGCCAGAGCTGTGCCGATCCAAAGCCAGGAGCCAGGACCTTCCTCCAAGTCCTCCATGCAGGTGCAGGAGCCCAAGGACTCGGGCTATCCTCTACTGCTTTCCCAGGCCACAGCAGAGGCTGGATTGAAAGTGGAGCACTGGTTCTCAAACCAGCACCCATATGGGATGCCAGCACTTCAGGCCAGGGTGTTAACTTGCTGCGCCACAGTGCCAGCCCCTGAATTTAACTTTTTTATTTAGATTGTGTTTATAGGCACTGATTATGTCTTCTAGTTTCTAAGTAACTGCATCATAATGAGGACCATTGTATATTGTAACAGTTAAAAATATTTGGCTTGATGATCAACATAAGGCTTAAGAGATAGTAGCTACCCATGAGGTTTTGTGTCCTGGATTTAGGGGAAGTTTATAAGTCAATTGAAGGTAGCCTTTTTTTTTTAAAAAAAAAAGATTTATTTTTATTTATTTGAAATTCAGAGTTCCACAGAAAGAGTAGAGGCAGAAGGAGAGAGGCAGTGAGAGAAGAGGGAGAGAGGGAGAGGGAGGTCTTCCATCCGATGGTTCACTCCACAATTGGCTGCAATGGCCGGAGTTGTGCCAATCCGAAGCCAGGAGCCAGGAGCCTCCCCTGGGTCTCCCATGCAGGTGCAGGGCCCCAAGGACTTGGGCCATCTTCTACTGCTTTCCCAGGCCATAGCAAAGAGCTGGATCAGAAGAGGAGCAACTGGGACTAGAACTGGCACCCAAATGGGATGCTGGCGCTTCAGGCCAGGGCATTAACCTGCTGCACCACAGTGCCGGCCCTGAAGGTAGCCTTTTATTACTGATGAACGTTAATGTACTGAGAACACCTTGTCTATTAAATAATAAAGTCCAAATGAAGATTTACACATGAGTTCCCTCCTGCCTCGTCTACTATTGAAATCCTGTTGTTTCTGCTTTTTAGATCTCCCTGTAATCTGTTGCCTCTTCTTCACGCTCACTGCCACCATACCTTGGTTCAGATCCTACTAAATTACCTTTGATATACTTTTTAATTGACCTATCTGCTTTTTATTTTTCTTACCTTTGTGTGAAAAGCCTTTTAGTTCATCCCAGCTTTTTCCTGACTGCTCAGGATCTCTTACTCCAATATCTAGGAAAATCATATGGCTGGTAGTTCTTTCAACTCACCACACAAAAGAATGCTCAGTAAATGCTTACTAAATAATGAATGGAATGCCTTACAAAGCTAGGGTGAACATTTAACCTACTTGTCCCTGGATGGTTTCTGTTCATACATTTCAACCCTGTGTCATTATTAATATGTCTCTTTTATTATCAAATTTGTCTCTGAGCAACAAATTATATATCCATCTAATTGTGGCAGTTATCAAATAGATATCTATTTCATTGTCTCTTCAACTAGGTAGTTCTCAGGGATCAGAAATTGTATTTGTTTAATTTTTATATCCTCATTTATTCATTCAACTAAAAGAATGACTCTATCAAGATGCTGAGTTTTCATGTCAAAGCAAACATGTTTCCTGCCCTCCTGAATTTTCAATCTGGCAAGAAAGAGCAGTCTACACAAAGAATATTGCCTGATATAATAAACATTAGTGTGAAATGAATGGATACATTTAAGCATTCCTAATCCAGCAATTCTAATCCCATGAATTATAATTGACAGAAGTAATAACAAACAGAACTCCATGTCATCCTGCTTCCATTTACATCTCTACTTAAAATCTTAAAAATCAAACACTACACATATACCTAAGAATGCATGATATTTATATGCTATCTTGATAGTAAACATGAGACAAATAACCATACAGCAATAGCAACTTTGAACCTCCTTTCTTTTTTAGATAAATTATAATCCTATGTGTTTCTCTACAGTGAAGATTAGCATTGTAGATACTCTTCCTCTCCCTCACTTTTTATTTTAGAGATGAGAAACCTGGGTTTTTAGAAACTGAGCCCCAAGATAAAAGAAATATTTCCTTTTTTAAAGAAGATTTTTTTTTATTTGAAAGGTGAAGTACAGAGAGGCAGAGGCAGGGAGAGAGAGAAGTCTTCCATCCACTAGTTCACTCCCCAAATGGTTGCAATGGCCATAGTTAAGCTGATCCAAAGCCAGGAGCCAGGAAGTTCTTCTGGGTCTCTAATGTGGATGCAGGGTCCCAGTCATTTGGGCCAACTGCTGCTGCTTTCCCAGGCTAGAGCAGAAAGCTGGATTGACAGTGGAGCAGCAGGGACTTGAACCAGCACTCATATGGAATGCCGGTGCTGAAGGCGGAGGCTTAGCCCACTATGCTACAGTGCTGGTCCTGAATTCTTAAACCAATATTTCATTTGGTTGGCCTTTAACCTAGACTTTTTAACCATATTTCCATGGGCAAATTCAATTCTAAACTCTTTCCACCTCAGCTTCCTCATGTAAATTGATAATACTGTCTCCAGAATTAATCTAAGGTATAAATGATACAAAGTAAGGCACTTACTCCATTAATCTGGCCCTGAGAGGATACTTGGCAATGTTAGTTCTGTATTTAGTTCTCCTGTTTTTTTGTTTTGGTTTGGTTTTTTTTTTTTTTTTTTTTTTTGTACTTGTTGAATTAGAGGGTGGTGTAAAATGATTTTTAAAGAACAACAAACATCAACAAGAAACAAATAAAAATTGTATTCTCAAATCTAGGTGTTAAACTACACCGTGTACACCTGTGCTAAGTTACATTGATTGTTGTCATTCATTACTTGAGAGAAGCCGTCCAGGAATAAAGCAGCAGTAGGATTTTTCTGAGGGAAACAGCGTGTGTGAGGGAACCGCGATTTGGGACTCAGCAGCAGTGGCTGTCACTTCTTAAGATTTTGTTCAGGAAAGGAAGAACAAACAGCAACTGACCCTTGAGATCTGGGGTGGGAAGGAAGGGAAGGAGGGATGTAAACAATAGCAAACGCCCTCTGGTTCCCAGCCTGTCTCCACCCACCCCACACTGAAGCCCGAGGAGAGGGCCAGTAAGTCTATCGAGGAATGCCCCGGCCTGGACTCCATTTCCCAGAGTCACCCGGTGCTGTAACGCTCTTCGCGCTGAACGCCCGTGCGTGTGAATGTGGGAGAACGTGCGCATGCGCGTGCCTTTCCCTGTGGCTCCGGGTTGGGAACGGAGGAAGTTCATTTACTGATCAGTGCGCCCTGAGAGGCCGCGCTGCGCCTTCTCCCACATTCGCTGGGAAGTCTTGCTCTGCAAGTGCAATTGCAGGCGGTTCGGGAGCACACGCCCTGGACCTGCCGCCCACTGCTTCTGTGCCTCCGCGTCTGCCACCGTGGGTCCCAAGTTCCAGCGACTTCCGTCCCACACTCCGCTTTGCTCCCCGTGTGTCCTGAAGAAAGGGGACGTGCTCCCGAGATTTTCCACGGCAAGTATGGAGAACAGGAGGGGCATCTATGCGTGTGTGGGAGGGGGTGGGCGGCTCCCAGACGTCGATCACTCGCTTCTCAGTGATCCTGGAAGCTGCTTCTGGCAGAGTCAAGGCTGGAACCAGGTGTTGTGTCTCCCACCACCGCTTCCCAGTCTCCCAACGCTCGGCCAGTCCCACGGGCTGCCTCGCTCAAATTCTCCTTAAAGTACAGTGGAGGAGGAACAGCACAAGCAGGGGAGTTGAGAGCCTGGCGAAGGGAGGAGTCCCATTCTCTGTATTTAAGTAAGCCCAGTTCTCACTTTGGGTGGGTCAAAGAATGCCTTCTGGCTGGGCATCTGGCTATATCCTATGGTAGTTCCAGCTGGGCGGGGCTTGGTGGCCCTCAGCCGGAGCCCGAGGCAGCAGAGGTGGGGTTGGAGGATCAGAGTAGGATCTGGCTCTTGGCCCCCATGCTGGACCCTGCGACACATTTGACAGCTGGGGCACTATGTGTTTGGCTGTATTTCCCAGCGGCAATGTGAAGCTTGTGCAGTAGCTTTGTGGATTGATCTCTCCTCCGTGTTTAATTAACAGACTTTCAATCTGGAGCTTGAGGCCATGGAAACGTAGCTGATTTATTTTCCTGCTTTTTGGTTTCTGTCTTCAACCCTTCTTTCTTCTCATGATATTATGGATGTCAACTGTTATTATCTGCTGCTAATCCCTTTGCAAAGTGAGAAGTGAACTGAAGTTAATGCAAGTCTACCGTGTGAGTCAATAATGAGCTATTTTAATATGGATTTTCATAAAGTGGAGAGCTATGAAAACATAAATACAGAAAAGTAACAATTTTTCTCTTCCCTCAACGCTCCGCCAAACTGATTATCTTACAATCCATACTCTTTTGATTAAGAGGGCCAGTTACTTTTTTTTTTTTAAGGTTTTATTTATTTATTTGAAAGGTAGAGTTACAGAGAGGCAAAGGGACAGAGAAAGAGAGAGAGGTCTCCCATCTGCTGGTTCACTCCCCAGATGGTCACAATGGCCAGAACTGCATGACTTCAGAGTCAGGAGCCAGGAGCTTCTTCCAGGTCTCCCACACAGGTACAGGGGACCAAGCACTTGGGCCATCTTCCACTGCTTTCCCAAACCATAGCAGAGAGCTGGATCAGAAACGGAGCAGCCAGGTCTCTATGGTTTTATCTGCTCGGCCACAGCACCAGCCTCACGTTACTTTTCTTATTCTGGGTTCTGTGTTTAACCCCATGACATTTTCAACATGGGAGGATATTAGTGATAGATTTTCATAATTTCTGTGGTCTGTGGAAGCCTTTGTACAAGGTGTTAATGTGAGGAAGGGTAAGGAAGAAATCAAATATGCCCCTCCCCCCCCAACAGAGATGCCCACACAGTAGGGTAAAAGATGTGGCTTTGGGCTAGCACTGTGGCTCAGTAGGTTAATCCTCTGCCCATGTAGCCAGCATCCCATATGGGCACTGGTTCAAGTCCCAGCTGCTCCTCTTCTGAACCAACTCTCTGCTATGGCCTGGGAAGGCAGTAGAAGATGGCCCAAGTCCTTGGGCCCCTGCATCCACATGGGAGACCCAGAAGAATCTCCTGGCTCCTGGCTTAAGATCAGTGCAGCTCTTCTGGCCATTTTGGCCATCTGGGGAGTGAACCAGCAGAAGGAAGACCTTTCTCTCTGCCTATCCCTCTCACTACCTGTAACTCTACCTCTCAAATAAACAGCATTCTTCCTCTCAAGCCCAGTGTGTTTTTTACCTTTTCTCCCATGTACTCCCTATCACAGTGCTTGTGGGTGGACAAGCAGTGATGTGTTTCTGCTGAAAAGAGTTGCTTTGCACCCAGGAAACAACTATAAGACACTTTCTCAGCAACTGTGTTGTGTGTACATTAATACGAACTTGAAAACAGCCAAGAACAGGATTCCTAGACTACTCAGCCTAACTGACTGTCCTTGGGACATCATTCCCTGCTCTGCTATGTTTCTGGCAAGTTCTTAAAAGTTTTTAGGAGAGACATGTTTCATAAGAGGGACATAACCTGGTATTGTAGCAGTGATGTCTTTAAGAAAAGGTGCCATGTGAGGAAGCAGTCTGACGTGTCCATTCATCTTCCCATTAATAACTCTCATTGATGTCTAGCACAGGGTGGCAGAAGGCAATCCTCCTTCTGAATTGCATCAAGCCAGGAGGATTCATCTAGTTTATCTGAGCTTTCTTTGTATGAGGGAATAACCAAAATATTACCTTGTATAGTTTTTTTTTTTTTAAAGATTCATTTTATTTACTTGATAGGCAGATTTAGAGAGAGATGGAGAGACAGAGAGAGGTCTTCCATCCATTGGTTCACTCCTCAAATGGCCACAATGGCTTGGGCTGGGCCAGGAGCTTGGAGCTGCTTCTGGTTTTCACACTTGTTTGCAGGGGCGCAAACACTTGGGCCATCATCCTCTGCTTTCCCACGTGAATTAGCATGGAACTAGATTGGAAATGGAGAAACCAGGTCTTGAACCAGTGCCCATGTATGGTGATGGCTCTGCAAGGAGCTGCTTAACCTACATCAGCCCCATGTGCATTTTTTTAAAGTGGGGGGAGGGGTTAAATTTTTTCTAATATGACTCTCAATATAAAGGTAATAACTTGTAGTAGATGATGATTTTGGTTATATTTTGAGTTTCATTAAATTTCTATATTTTTGAAGTTGAGTACTAGTAGTTATGTTATCCTTGCTTTGATAAACAAACTCTCTCCCATCCCTCATTTAAATGCTTTTTAAGATAGATTTATTTGGGAGGCTGGCACTGTGGCGTGGCAGGTGAGGCCACCACCTACAGTGCTGGCATCCCATATGGGTGCTGGTTTGAGATTTGGCCTTCTGCTGTGGCCTGGGAAAGCAGAGGAAGATGGCCCAAGTTCTTGGGTTCCTGCACCCAATGGGAGACCTGACAGAGGCTTCTGGCTCCTGTCTTTGGATAGATCCAGCTCTGGCCATTGAAGACATTTGGGGAGTGAATCAGTGCATGGAAGACCTCTCTCTGTGCCTCTGCCTCTCTGTAACTCTGCCTTTTAAATAAATAAATAAATTTTTACATGCTACACCACGGCGCTGGCCCCAAAACCTAATAGGTTTTCTGGGTGCTTTTCCTGGAGTTCACTTTGAGCACTAAGCAGTTATTCTGTGTGATTTAATATTTCATGTTCCTTCTTATGGAAAAGCTTTTCTCATGTTCTGAGTGTCTGGTTGGGCTACATCTGCCCATAGTGGAAACTAAACCTCCATTTGGCACTTGGAGACAGAGTGCTGAGTACTACAATCTTCTGAATGAATTTAATCAGAAAATGTGTTTTGAAACATTTGGCCTGTGGGTAGACAGGGCAGTTTTCCTGGATCCCTGTGAGAAATAATGAACTGATGATGTGTTTCTACCCCACATTATACTCTGAGATTTACTTCATTTTATTTTCTTAAGAAAACTATATTTGAACTTTGCTCCCACCTTCTGAAATTTTTATGCTTCTGTCCTTATAACCATGGACATGAGTAGCCGTTTTCCTTCTCTTTATGATGCTATAAGAGCAATGGGGACATTGCAGCTCTCTCCCCTGGCAGCACATCTTCCTCAGTATGTCTCTGAATTAGACCCTCGGTTAACTTGGCTGCACAAAAGGCATAGATTTAAACCCAGTGTACCTTTTGAATAAAAGTCATCATAAAATCAATATGCCTTGTAAACCTCTCATCTCTTGCTTTGAAATGTGTTGTGAATGTGTCTTTTATGTCAGTTCTGTAAGCCAGAGACTTCCCACTTAAGGCAGAAGGCTGCTGAGGGACAGCACAACTGTAGCCTTGCTCTGTTATTTTACTGTGGCTCCTCTCTCACCCTTTCCCTTTATTTGTTTCAAGATTGAAAAATTTTATTTTAAAGGCAGAGTTACAGAGAAAGAGGCAGGGACAGAAGGATGGAGATCTTGTGTCTGCTGGTTCACTCAAGAGACTGCAATAATGCTGGCCCAGCCTGGAAGTCCAACCAAGTCTCCACAAATGTCCACAATGGCCAGATCTGAGCTAATCTGAAGTCAGGAGCCAATAGCTTCTTCCAGGTCTCACATGTGGATATAGGGGACCAAGGACTTGGGCCATACTGTGCCACTTTCCCAAGCACATTAGCAGGCAGCTGGATTGGAAGTGGAGCAGCCAAGACCCAAACCAGTGACCATATGGGATGCAGGCCAGGGCCTCAACCAGCTGTGTCACAGCACCAGCCCCCAAAACTGACTTTCAAATAAATAAATCTTTTTTAAAGGATGGATCCTTTTTTAAAGGATTGGATTGGATCCCAGCATTTTATTTGGTGGTGGCTTAATCCACTGTGCCACAAAGCCAGACCACCCTTTATCCTTCTGATGATTTGTGTGTCCATATCTTGGTGATATCTGATGAACAAATGTTGGTATTACGTTAGACTCTTCTGTTTGGTTTTGATTCCCATTTGTTGAGTTATTTTGGCTGTCACTTTTGGGTAGCAAGCTGTGATGTCATCAGTGGCTAAAGCTGCCGTGTGTTAGGCTGGCACTGATTCTACCTTTCCATTTCTTCAAATAGAAGTGGAAAATGAAATCCTCTCAAAACTAACATGCTACAAGTAACAACTGGAAATCAAGCTTCCTTTCTTCTCACCTAACAGACCCAGCTGGTCTCTGTGTTTCTTATTTTAGTCCAAACCTATATCAGATTCCTAGAGGAGAAGGAAGCTTATTTTTTAAGGCAGAATTCATAGATGTGGCTATCCATTCACCTCTGAGAATTAAAGCCATCACTCTGCTTTTTGACTGGTTTTCAATTTGTGGTGGTGCCCTCTCTCACAGGAGGACAGATTCCTCACAGAAGAATACACCTAGGTGGAGAAAACTTTATGGAGTCGGTTTTCCAAAGTGAAATGGAATTCTGACCTGGACATCCTTGAGATCATGATCAGCAGAGTGAGGGAATTCTTAGCTATGTCCATTCACATCCTTTCCTTTTTGTTCATTGTATTCCTCCCTTACATAGTGCTCTGTGCTCTCCTTCTGTTGCACACACACAAGGCGTGTCTGTGATTGAAGCTGTTTGTGCACCACTGCAGTATCTGGAGTTGCCTTTGTCTCCCTCTCTGACCAGCAACTCAGATGCAGAGTGAGGAGGGGACTGCCAGCTGGCCACACAGGGTTTGGGCCCCTTGCTCCTTTACTTTTCTTCAGTGCAGGAGCAGCCTTAAACAGAGCTATACTGGGTAGTATTACTTCTTTTGGATTTGAGTGCTTGGATAGCAAAAGAAATATTTCTTTCTTATAGAATGGATTGAGGAGGCACTACATAAAGTCAGCAGCAACTTTCTTGGCTCCTGTTACATGTCAAGATGAGTCAGAATATTTAGGGCCATTTGTTAAATTTTTTTAAAAAATTAAAAGTATTTATTTATTTGAAAGGCAGAGTTACAAAGAGAGAGAGAGAGAGACATAAATCATTTATCCACTGGCTCACACCCCTAATGGCCACAACAGCTGGGGTTGGACTGGATTAAAGTCAGGAGCCAGTGTCTTCTTCCACATTTCCCATGTGGGAGTAGGAGCACAAGCACCATCCTTTGCAGCTTTCCTATGCACATGAAGGAGCTGGATCAGAAGTAGAGCAGGTGGGACATGAACTCATGCACAATATGGAATACCAGCATCACAGGCAGTGGCTTTCCCACTATGCTCTACTGTCTGTTTTATTATTATTATTTGAAAGGCAGAGTCAGAAGCAGAGGCAGAGAGAGAGAGGGAGAAAGGTCTTCCATCTTCAGGTTTAGTCCCAGATGGCTGTAATGGCTGGAGCTACCCTGAACTGAAGCTAAGAGCTAGGACTTCTTCAGTTATCCCACATGGGTGCAGGGGCCCAAGGTCTTGGGTCATCTTCTACTGCTTCCCCAGACCTTAGAAGAGAGCCAGATCAGAAATGGAGCAGCCGAGACTCAAACCAGCGCCCATATGGGATGCCGGCAGTGCAGGCAGCAGCTTTCCCTGCTGGGACACAGTACCAGCCCCTCTATTGTTGGTTTTATGGAAATTTTATTTAAGGGATATTAGAAGGCCATTCAGGCCCTTCCTACAAAACATTTTGAAATAATGATTGACAGTCTACAAGACTGCTTCCAAAGGGAGAGAGCTGCAGGGACAGAGAGGCAGTGATATTGAAAGGGTATGAGGAACAAGGGAAGATGGGAAGGCCATCTTGAAAAAAAAATCTTGAAAAGTATTCCAAAGGATAAAGTAATAGGACACAGGTCATTTGTGCAGGTTTCTATTAAAGGGTTTTCCCTTTTTTTTTTAAATTAGAGATAATTTCTAGCATAATTTGTGATATACTGGACTCACTTTTCAATTTTCTTCTTACAGATAAGATGTGCTTATAAGATGTAGAGGGGCTGGTACTGTGTCTTTGTAGTTTAATCCTCTGCCTGTGGCACTAGCATCCCATATGGGCACCAGTTCTAGTCCCAGCTGCTCTTCTTCTGATCTAGCTCTCAGCTATGACTATGACCTGGGAAAACAGTAGAAGATGGCTCAAGTGCTTAGGCCCCTATACCCAAAGAGGGGACAGAGAAAAGCTCCTGGCTCCTGGCTTCAGATCAGTGCAGCTCTATCTGTCATAGCCATTTGGGGAGTGAACCAGCACATGGAAGACCTTTATCTCTGTCTCTTCCTCTCACTGTCTATAATTCTACCTCTCAAATAAATACAATCAAAAAAATAAGATGCAGAGAAGTACTGTAATTAAATGCAATAGTACACTCCTAAATATGCAGTTAGCATTAAATTTTTGTTGAGAAGGTGACAAGCTTTGCTTTATGTGTGTCTTGCTTAGAGCAGAATTTTTATGACTGAATCTGAGATAATTAAAAATCAGTTTTATAACTGAAACATTGACCATTTTTACTGCTGCAGCCTCCCCCTCACTCTGTATCCCTCTGCAGATAGTCCACATGAGAGTACAACAGAAAGAGGCCTGCATATCTGGAGTAATGCAAATATGCCCTTTGCTTAAACCAGGGGATTGATCAACTGGAGTTCTTTATGATTCAGTTTGCATTTTTCTGTAGAGTGAAATATAGTGATTTGTGTAAAGTATCTTGTCTTCTAGTAGATGAATCCAATTGGCTTTCTTATCCATCTACCTGGCATCACATGTGATTCCCAAGACAAGTATTGGGCTCTATGGGGAAAAAAAAGTAGCCTCTTCAGAGTTGATGTATTTCTCCTGGAAAATTGGAGAAATATTTTGTGAGAAGCAGTTCATGGAGGATGTATAATTCCCTAGAATAGAGACTGAAGTGATTCCCTTTACTTGGCCCTCCCTGAGCTAGGTCCTGAGGCTCATTGATCAGGGAAAGAATGCTAATATTTATAGGCCAATTATGAATGATGCATGTTTGTCTTACACATGAGATGTCTACAGATCTGTTTCTCAAGGCCTTTAAGATAAAGTAAGAAAAGTTTACAACAAAAGAGAAGGTTGGCATTGCCTGTTGCCTTGGTCTAGGATCTGTGCATTTATTACCCCCTGAGTACTCTGACTCCTATTGTGAGCATCTCCTAATGGTTCTTTTTTGGCCACTCCTGTGTCCAAATTCCTTAATGGGTGACAATCTTTGACCAGACTTCCAGTCTGATAACTCAGCCCAAATTGGAGTTGACTAGTTTGTGTACCCACTTCAGGATTAAGTTGGTCCAAAACTGCCAATGACCAATGACTGGGCTGCCTTTATGCTCACTCAAGAGATAAGACTCTGGGCACAGGTTCCAAATGGCTTTGCTTGGTCCTCTTCCTTAGATCTCCCTGGAGACCAGGCTGATTCTCAGGTAGGCGGGGAACTTGTTGGCTCACAGAAGTCTCTGGATTTCTGTTTTGCACTCATCTGCAAAATATTTGAAAGTTTTCTCTTGGATCTCAAAAGTCCTGAGTAGGGAGTTTTATTTTGTAATGAGATGTGTCTTTATAAAGACAGGTGTCACTGAAGACTGTGCGTCCTCAGAATTAACTGAACTCAGCCAGGCCTGGATAGAGTTCCGGGATCCTGGCTTCAGGCTGAACATTGCCTGCTGTTGTGAGCATTTGGGGATGTACCGGAAAATGGAAGAAATCTCTCTCCCTCTCCATCTCCCCCGCCTTTCAAATAAAATGAAAAATGGATAAAAATTGGAAAAATGTTTTGCCTTGTGTCATAAGGAAAAAGATTAATCACTGTTGTTATAGGTAGAGCTCATTTGTACACTTCACAAATACTCACAAATCTCAGTTAATGGCTTGTTGATCACTGCTGGCTGGGCTGCCTACTCAGCTCCCATTCTGTAATGCATCCCCTTCCATCATCTGCAGTTCACTTTGGGTGCTCATAAATTACCAAACTGCCTCCTGACTTTGCATCCCTGTGTTCTTTATACATAGCTTGGCCATAATCTCATTTTCTTTAGCAGAATACTAATTTTTATGAGTACTTCACAGGCAAAGAATAATGGGGTCATTGATTTTCTCTGAGCTTTTGCCCTAAGTGGTTTATTTTATGAAGCGGATTCAGGGTACTGTATAGAACTTCGCTGATCAGAAATTGGGGTGCAGAGGTTGATGTTAGAGAAATAGGGCTGTCACTGCCACTTCCACCCAGCAACCCATGCTTGCCTTTGGATTCTGTTTTTAAAGTGTTGGAATGAGGCAGTAGTGATGCAATAAAGGAATGAAATTTCAATTTTTGAACATCATTATTTTTATTGCTAAAAAGAGAAGAGATTCCATGAGAATGTAATTCCATAAGAACATAACCATACTTCTCTATTTCCCCCTCCTTTCTTCCTTTCTGTTTTTAAGGATTTAAGAAATTGGATTTTTCCCTTACCTAATCACTCCTTCACCTCCAGCCTTCCTGTCCATTTGTTTCTACTTTACAATCTAGTACTTTAAGCTTTTTCCCCCTTCTTTCATGCATGTTTTACCTACTTTCACCCCAATTCCAAAAAAGGAAAAATTAATAAAAATCATGATATATTGGTTCAAAGACAGGAATCCTACCCAGAAATACAGGGGAAAAAGTTACCTGCTTTTTCTTTTTATTAAAGATTTATTTATTGATTAACATTTCTGGAAGGGGCAGCTGGTCGTTTTCCAAGGTCTGTCCTTAGAATGTGAGGGGAGCAGGAGATATTGGACAGACTCTTTACAGTCTGTTTGTTTTACTCTGAGAGCTATTGTTCCACTTGCCTGTGGCAGAAAAAAATGAGATTTCAATGATATTTTTCTGCATTACTAATTTTTATGATGAGTCTCTTCTTTTTTTAAAAAGATTTATTTATTTATTTGAAATTCAGAGTTACACAGAGAGAGGAGAGGCAGAGAGAGAGAGAGAGACAGGTCTTCCATCTGCTGGTTCTCTACCCAGATGGCCACAATGGCTGGAGCTGCACCAATCTGAAGCCAGGATCCAGGAGCTTCTTCCAGGTCTCCCACATGGGTGCAGGGGCCCAAGGACCTGGGCCATCTTCTACTGCAATCCCAGGCCATAGCAGAGAGCTGGATCAGAAGAGGAGCAGCTGGGACTAGAACCTGCACACATATGGGATGCCAGCACTTCAGGCCAGGACATAACCCACTGTGCCACAGTGCCGGCCCCAATGAGTATCTTCTTTATCAATGGATAGAGACCTGTCAAATTCGCCATGAGAAAAAATTTCACAGACACAGCTGCCTCCAGAGGAGATGCATGCCTCTCCATTCCCGTGTGGCCTTCCCCTGAGAGCTCCAGGTGGCTTCCCTTGGTCTGCCTGAAGAAGCAGAGAAGATTCCAACCTCAGAAAAAGTTCACTACGACTCTGGTGTGTTTGCTTGGAAGTTTCTGTCCAAAAAGTAATCATTTAAGAACACCAGGGGGCATTTTACTAGTTCCACAGGACTCTTCATCCTGGCTTCAGTGGAGAGGAAAAATAACCTAAGTCGAGGCATGGTTCTAGGCAAAGCATAATCATAACAAAAATCCTCATATTTTTCTTCACATTGTTAGTCTTACTTGGGTTAGAACTCTCTAATGTTAAAAAGTACAAGAATTAAAAATTGCTATTTTATGCTCTTATAAAGCTCCAAAAGCTAATATTGTGCATTTCTGGGTGACTTGAAGATTCTAAATTTGAAACTAATTACATTGGCTGGCTTTGCAGAATAGGAAGAAAATAATTGGTTTGTTAATTATTTATATAGAGAGACTATGAGAGAAAACTATTCGTTGGTACCAATTGTCTATGACAAGCTTTAGTGTTTATGAAACTATGATTTATTTTATGAGCTATGTCCACTTGAAGTTGTGAAAGAAAGCATACAATAGTGGTTTCAATTCATTTTAAAGCAGAAACATTTATTTCTGACTCTTTTTTATATATTTATGAGAAAATGATGTCCAATTTCTTTTGAAGTTCTCTTTTGTTCTTTGATTATTTTGTATGTATAGTTTCTTAAAAGGACCTGCATTGTTAATATCTACAGTTAGGCCAATGAAGTCCTGACAGGGCACACATGTCTCTAGAATTAGAAGAGTGCTCATCATTCTCATATATGTTTTGTTGCTTTCAGCTTGTGACAGCGAGACATGTAAACAAAATACCAGAAATTCAGCATGTGGTTACCCCATAAGTAATCTTATTTTATCTGCATCTGAATAATTTTGATAGCCAGGTGTTCTTAAGTTGCTAAATATTCTCCTAGTTTGTATTTATTTAAAGACTGTTAACAGTGCCACAAAATTTTTGTTACAATAAGTTGATTGCAGATAAGAAATTTACAAATTCATACCTTGACTACAAATTTTACTTTGTAACCATCACAGACTAGGAGGAGTCATTAATCATTAATCCTCATTTTTCTAAAATAAGAGGTTGTAATTAATATGAATATATAAAGAATTTATTTTTTTTTAAGATTTTATTTATTTATTTGAGAGATAGAATTACAGACAGAGAGAAGGAGAGACAGAGAGAAAGGTTTTCCTTCCATTGGTTCACTCCCCAGATGGCTGCAACGGCTGGAACTGCACCTATCCGAAGCCAGGAGCAAGATGCTTCTTCCTGGTCTCTCATGAGGGTGCAGGGGCCCAAACACTTGGGCCATCTTCCACTGCATTCCCAGGCCATTGCAGAGAACTGGACTGGAAGAGGGGCAGCTGGGACTAGAACCAGCACCCATAAGGGATGCCAGCACCACAGGCAGAGGATTAATATACTGTGCCACGGCACTAGCCCCAACTATATAAAGAATTTAGAACAGAAAATCTACCTACATCATGGAATTTATCTCCCTTTCAAAACATTTAATAACCTTTGGGATAGAAAATGCTAACTTGAGGTGCTGTAATTAAATTTACACACAAATAAAAGATGTTTTAGGATGTTTTACTTTATAATTTAAGTTAGATACTGTTAGGAAATTCTAAATTATTTTGTGGATAAATTGTAATTTCTTTTCACAAGTGCATTTGAGTAGAAACACAAGCTTCTATAATCAATTATGTTTTAAACATGCTCATGTATGTTTTGTATTAAAAATAACAAATTTTATAAAATTCAGATACACCTTGTTCAATACAAGCCTATACTTTTTTTTTATGTTTTATCTAAAAGGAATCTTTTTTTAAAGATTTATTTTATTTATTTGAAAGAGTTACAGAGAGAGGTAGAAGCAGAGAGAGAGGTCTTCCATCTGCTGGTTCACTCCCCAGATAGCCACAATGGCTGGAGCTGTGCTGATCCCAAGGCAGTTGCCCAGAGCTTCTTACAGGTCTCCCATGTGGGTGCAGGGGCCCAAGGACTTGGGCCATCTTCTATTGCTTTCCCAGGCCATAGCAGAGAACTGGATCAAAGACGAGCAGCTAGGACTAGAACCAGTGCCCATGTGGGATGTCAGTGCTTCATGCCAGGGCTTTAACCTGCTGTACCAGTCCCAAGAATCTTTGTATTTATTTTTTTTAATGAAGCAAAGCAAATGACATAGTAAGTCCATAATTTTCCACAAAATTCATAAACTTAACATCTTAAGTCATATAAGTCTTCTAAGTCATTCACAGTTGTGCACTCTATGAACCTATTCCACAGCAGCTGAGAATCTTAACCTAAAAGCACCAAGTCTTCAGCGATCTTTACAGATCTCTATTTTTCATTCTCTAAGACATGCAGTCAGGCTGCTGATGCAGCAAATACCAATTCACTTTAAGTTTAATGGATAAGGAAAAGCATTTGGGAAACCAACACCATTAATTAACATTATTAAGTCTGAAACATTTCTACCTCTTTACTGAATGACTTTTCCTTCTGTTCACTTTAAGGAATAAGAATTGAGTTTGAACACTTTAGGCATTTGTATTTGTTTTTTAAGTCTAAATGAAAACAAAAATGTAATCTCTAATCTAGACTATTCTGGAATCTTTTATTAGATTTAGAATTTTACAGCAAAGTAACATGATCTGTTTGTCCAAGCATAGCTTTTAAGAAATTCTCTTCATGTATGTAATTTAATAAAGCTTATTTCCAATATATACTTCCTTTGTTTTCATTTGCTGAAGCAGTGTTCAAAGGGTGTTTTTAGGATCTTGCCAACATCAGCCCTATGTACCCATAAACTATTGGAGCCATTAAATGGACAATAAAAACTGGTTGAGGCTACTGATGAATGCTTCAAAAAGAATCTAATACACACAGATTTTATCATATTCAATTCAACTGAAGTCTTTCTTAAAACTGTACTCTTGATAGGCTGAAGATAGAGTAATGGAGTTAGTTCTTTATGCCAAAAATACATGGATCTGTTGTACAAAGGCTTCATTCTTTGTCAGTCATCAGTAACTTGAGGTCTTTCTGTAGATTCTGAATAGCAGTGCTTACATCTTCATATTGCAAAGCACTGCCAGCATATTTGCAGCATTTCTGAGCTATCACAAAGTCCTCCAAAGGGATGAGGTGGATATTGCCTTGGGAAACTGTACTGAAAAGTGCAAGATCAATGGCTGGAATGGTCTATAGAGTAGGTTGGATAGTATTCCTTGTTACACCCATGCTATTAGGCACTTTTGCTGGTGTGTTGGCTGGGGCATGTGCACCCAGAGGAATCTGTATTCAACTATAGCTACCTGATGGCATGCTGCCTGGGTCAAATGCTGAAGATGATTATGGCTTCTAACTGATCTGTTAATTTTGATAAAAATTTATGAAACTCAGGAGTTTTACTATCAATCTTCATTCCAGTTTGCATGGCAAATAAACGACTCCCTTGATGAAATACATAATGATCAAACAATGGCTGCCAACAACCACCCCACAGGTCAGTTCTTGAGCAACTGTTCAGTAATAGGCCACCACAGGGTCCTGCTTGTCATGCTCCTAAGCCATCAGGTGATACTGTATTCTCTTAAACTGTGGGGAGAGTGGGGACAGTGGAGCACGCTCTGCCATCTCCACTCTAGAATATCACCACTTCCTCAAGCCTATACCTTTTTCAAGTACATATTCTTACATTCACAGAAAAACAGCTAACACCATACTGTTGTAAAAATAAATGGTTGCAGAGGTCTGCTCATACAACATTTAAAATTGTTCAATAAAATACTCTGTGATTTAAAAAAGGATTTATTTATTTATTTATTTGAATTGCAATTTTACAGAGAGAGATAGATCTCTGATGGTTCACTCCCCAAATGACCACAATGGCCAAGGCATGGCTAGATTGAAGCCAGGAGCCAGGAACTTTATCCAGGTCTGCCACATGGGTACAGGGTTCAAAGCATGTGAGCTGTCCTCCACTGCTTTCTCAGGTTCATTAGCAGAAAGCTGGATCAAAAGTGGAGCAGCCAGGACTCAAACCAGCACTCACATGGGAAGCCAGTACTGCAGGCAGTGGCTTAACCCACTAAGCCACAGTGCCTGCCCCAAAATGACTTTTGGTTTCTATATGATAACCATACTAACTGGGGTGAGGAGAAATCTCACTGTGGTTTCTATTAGCATATCCCTATGGCTAGTGATCCTGAGCATTTTTTTATGTGTCTGTTGGCCATTTGAATTGCTTCCTTGGAGAAATGCTTGTTAAAACTGCCTGTTAATATAACAGGAAAATGGCTGTTGCCCATTTCTTGAACTGCATTGTTTTGTTGTTAAATTTGTTGAGGTCATTGGAGATTTTGGATATTTCTACTAATAGTTTGTGAATATTTTCTTCCATCTGTCAGTGCTTCTTTGTTGGATTTCAGAAGTTTCTTAGCTTGATATAATCTCCTTTGACTATTTTTGCTTTTATTGCCTGTGCTTCATGGGGTCTTTTTCCAAAAGCATTTGCCTATGACAATGTCTTGCAGAGTTTCCCTGATATTTTCCCCTACTAATCTGATGGTATCACATAGATTTAGATGATTGATCCAATTACAGTTAATTTTTGTATAAGTTGTAAGGTGGGGATCTTGTTTCATACTACATGTGAAGAACAAATTTTCCCAGCACCATTTTTGAAGATTGTCCTTTCTCCAGAGATTGCTTTAAATTTGTCACAAACTAGTTGGTTATAGATGTGTGGATTAATCTGGGGGGATTCTATCCTGTTTCATAGGTCTGCATGTCTTTTGGGGTGCCAATAGCAAGCTATTTTGATTATAACTGCCCTGCAGTAGATCTTGGATTCTGGAATTGTGATACCTCCAGCTTTGCTTTTGTGAAGATTGCCTTGGCATTTCATGACAATTTTAACATCATCTTTTTCCTAACTCTGAGAAGAATATTGTTGGTATTTTTATTGAGATCATATTGAATCTGTAAATTGCTTTTGGGGGTTTGGCACTGTGGAATAGTAGGTTGAGCCTCTGCCTGTGTCATTGGCATCTCATATGGATGCCAGTTTGGGTCCCAGCTGCTCCTCTGATCCAGTTCTCTGCTCATGGCCTGGGAAGGCAGTGGAAGATGGCCCAAATGCTTGGACCCCTGTATCCACCTGGGAGATGAGGAGGAAGCTCCTAGCTCCTGGGTTCAGATCAGCCCAGCTCCAGCCATTACAGCCATTTGGGGAATTAACCAGCAGATAGAAGATAGCTCTTTCTGTCTCTCCCTCTGTCTATACCTGCCTCTCAAATAAATAAATGATTGTAAAAATAAAATTAAATTAAAAGCAATTTCTTTTGATGGCATCCGTTCTTCCAATTTATGAACATGGAAGATTTTTCTTTTTGAGTGTTTTCTTCTATTTCTTTAATGTTTTGTAATTTTTCTTATAGAGATCTGTCACACCTTGACTAAATTTATTCCAAAGTAATAAAAATTTTTATGGGTGTCATGAATGACACTGATCTGTTAAGTTCTTTTTCAGTTCTGACATTTTTGTATATATAATGGTTATTGATTTTTGTGTGTTGATTTTATATTTTACAACTTTACCAAACTCTCTTATAAGTTTCAATAATCTCTTAGGGGAGTCTTTTGGTTTCCCAATATATAGGATCATGTCATCTGCAATCAGATTGTTGGACTTCCTCCTTTCTAATTTGTTTTCCTTTGATTTCTATTTTTTGCATTATTACCATAGCTAAAACTTTTAGAAGTGTATTGAACAGCAGTGGTGATGGTGAGCAACTTTGCTTTCAGATCTTAGTGGAAATGCTGTTTCTTTGAAATGTATTTACCAAACCAGGAATTAATGAGGAAATAGAATATTAGGTGAGTACTTCATGTGGTTAGACGAGTTTTGATGTACCCTCTCTGTATCCTAAGAGGTTGGTTTTCCAGCAAATTGCTTCCTAATGGGGGTGTGCACTGTTTTATGGGGAAGGTAGCTTCATCTGCCCATGATGTCAACAGGGAAAGATGATAGAAAATCTCCTTTGTTTTCCTTCTCAGTATATGCCATTGCAACCACTCCCACCATCGTTAGAGAATTTCTGGTCCTGAAGCTGTCCTCTTTTTGCTCAAGAACTGTGTGATTGGTTTCTATGTCTGTGAATGTTAGTGTGGGGGTAAAAGAAACTGGAGAGCAAGACAGGTTCCTGTCTCTTGGTGGCATAGGTGCAATTGTAGATCAGAGGCATTATAATGTCTCATTCAGGTTCACCCTATAGATCTTGGCTGGTTCAGGAAGGGATCCCAGTGGTAGGTCCTCAGTTCCAAAGCAATAGAAGGGATGAATAATGTTGCATTTTCAGTAATTTATTTTGTCAGAAGATGATGTGTCTGACAGAAGACCAGTGAGTCTTCAGGTATACAGAAAGGAGTTCTAAAATTTCTGTAGACAGCTGGTCTCATACAAGGTGGCCAAGGAATGGAAATGGGTGTTCAGACCATTTGAGCTGAATTGTGTATGAGCTGAATGTAGGTTGCACCTCTGTCACTGTTTACTCATCTCTAAGATGAGTGTAGCAGCAATACTAGTGAAATGTCCTTACTGTGAGATGTGTGCAGGCTGACTTACACTGTGTTGCAACTGCATTTATGGGGTTTCTGGTGTATCTTCTTCAAGTGAAGTTTCTGGTATCCTGCACTCCATAGCCTGCCCAGTACTACTCATTTGAGGTTACAGAACTTATACAATACCTAGTTTCTGGGAACATGGAAGTTTGGATACTGTGGGACAGTCCCATTTCCTTAGGAAGTGAGTAGTTGTTATGGTATTTGAAGAAGGGGGCTCCACAAATAAGAATCATTTCTAACAGAATACCACTTAATGCTCTCTGAGACAACACCTTAAGGCTCTGAGAAGAGACAAGAGTCATTGAAATGTAAAGATCCTGGTTGCATGGTCCAAGCAGTTACGGATCATATTGATCAGAGTGAACAAGAGGTGCATGCTATTAACTTACCTCATCCATTAGTTTTCAAGACTTGGTGGTACTCAAAGTTCTGGACCAGCCTTCAAAAAAGAGCTGTGAATGGATTAGAAAGACAGTGGTCTTAAGGGTGCAGCCTGCGGTGGAGGGATAACCTCTCCTATCTGAGAGTCACCATCTGCATTGCTTCCTACCACATGCCCATTACTTCACTCCACTATCAGGATTTCTAGAAATGGAGGTCTGTGAAACCTAGTCTGTCATATTTGGTACCTGGGCTATGCTGCTGCCCCCTGTATTCTAATAGTCTTTCCTGGTAGCTCAAGGAGGTTTTTCCAGGAGCTCTTTAAAAAAAAATGAAACAAATTGTATTTCAGGAGAAAAGTGGTTTGAGTAGTGTCACATGATTTGTAAATGCCCAGCACCCTAACTTCTGTCTAATGTTCTCTATCTTGCCACACTTAATTAAAAAACACATTTATTTTCAGATCCATTTCAGAAACTGTCACCAGTTCCAATAGTACTGCTTGAGAAATCTCCCCTGAGCATGCCTTCCCTTTTGCTCCTAATGCTATGTATGGATTGTGTGTCTTCAAAAAGCATGTCATGGGGCTGGCGCTGTGGTGCAGTGGGTTAACTCCATGGCCTGAAGCACCAACATCCCATATGAGTGCCAGTTCGAGATTCACCTGCTCCACTTCTGATCCAGCTCTCCAGTATGGCCTGGGAAAGCAGTAGAAGATGGATCAAGTCCTTGGGCCCCTGCACCCACATGGGAGAGCCAGAAAAATCTTCTGGCTCCTGGCTTCATATCAGCATAGCTCCATCCATTGCAGCCAATTGGGGAATGAACCATTGGATGGATTTCTCTCTCTCTCTTGCTCTTTCTCTCTGCCTCTCCTCTCTGTATAACTTTCTTTCAAATAAATAAATAAATCTTAAAAAAGCTATCAAATTTTCTCCCTTTGTTTTTGACTGCTGTATAGTATTCTATAGAGTACATGTCCCATAATTTCTTTATCCAATCTACTGTTGATGGGCATTTGGGTTGGTTCCAGGTCTTAGCTATTGTGAATTGTGCTGCAATAAACATTAGGGTGCAGACCGCTTTTTTGTTTGCCAATTTAAACTCCTTTGGGTAAATTCCAAGGAGTGAGATGGCTGGGTTGTATGGTAGGGTTATATTCAGGTTTCTGACTGACTTCCATAGTGGCTTAACCAGTTTGCATTCCCACCAACAGTGGGTTAGTGTCCCTTTTTCCCCACATCATCTCCAGCATCTATTGTTGGTAGATTTCTGAATGTGAGCCATTCTAACCAGGGTGAGGTGAAACCTCATTGTGGTTTTGATTTGCATTTCCCTGATTGCTAGTGATCTTGAACATTTTTCATGTGTCTGTTGGCCATTTGGATTTCCTCTTTTGAAAAATGTCTATTGAGGTCCTTGGCCCATCTCTTAAGTGGGTTGTTTGTTTTGATGTTATGGAGTTTCTTGATTTCTTTGTAGATTCTGGATATCAACCCTTTATCAGTTGCATAGTTTGCAAATATTTTTTCCCATTCTGTCGGTTGCCTCTTCACTTTCCTGACTGTTTCTTTTGCAGTACAGAAACTTCTCAATTTGATGCAGTCCCAAATGTTAATTTTGGCTTTGACTGCCTGTGCTTCTGGGGTGTTTTCCAAGAAGTCATTGCCGGTACCTATATCTTGCAGGGTTTTTCCAATGCTTTCTAATAATTTGATGGTGTCAGGTCATAGATTTAAGTCTTTAATCCATGTTGAGTGGATTTTTGTGTAAGGTGAAAGGTAGGGGTCTTGCTTCATGATTCTACATGTGGAAATCCAGTTTTCCCAGCAGCATTTATTGAATAGACTGTCCTTACTGCAGGTATTGGTTTTGGATCCTTAATCAAATATAAGTTGGCTGTAGAAGTTTGGATTGATTTCTGGTGTTTCTATTCTGTTCCATTGGTCTATCCATCTGTTTCTGTACCAGTACCATGCTGTTTTGATAACAAGTGCCCTGTAGTATGTCCTAAAATCTGGTACTGTGATGCCTCCGGCTTTGTCTTGTTGTACAAGATTGCTTTAGCTATTCGAGGTCTCCTGTGTCTCCATATGAATTTCAGCATCATTTTTACCAGATCTGAGAAGAAGGTCTTTGCTATCTTGATTGGTATTGCATTGAATGTATAAATTGCTTTTACTCTATAGAATACTAGACAGCAGTCAAAAACAGTGAAACCTGGTCATTTGCAACAAGATGGAGGAATCTGGAAAACATTATGCTGAGTTAAATAAGTGAGTCCCAAAGGGACAAATATAATATGTTCTCCCTGATTGGCGACAAATAACTGAGCACCAAAGGGGAAACTTGTTGAAGTGAAATGGACACTATGAGAAACAGTGACTTGATCAGCTCTTGCCCTGACTGTTGATTTACAATGTAATACTTTATCCATTTTAGTATTTTTTTTTTTGTTCTAGTACTATTGGTTGAACTCTGTAATTAACACACAATTATTCTTAGGTGTTTAAATTTTAACTGAAAAGTGATCCCTGTTAGGAATTTGGAAAACATTATGCTGAGTGAAATAAGCCAGTCCAAAGGGACAAATATCATATGTTCTCCCTGATCAGTGACAACTAACTGAGCACCAAAAAGGAAACCCGTTAAAGTGAAATGAACACTATGAGAAATGGTGACTTGATCAGCTCTTGCCCTGACTGTTGATGAACAACTTAATACATTATCCCTCTTAGTATTTTTTTGGTTGTTCTACTTAATACTTTTGGTTGAATACTGTAATCAATGCACAGTTATTCTTAAGTGTTGAAACTTAACTGAAAAGTGATTACTGTTAAATATAAGAGTGGGAATAAGAGAGGTAAGAGATGTGCAATTCAGGACATGCTCAAGCTGACTTACCCCAAATGGTAGAGTTAGAAACATACCAGGGGATTCCGATTCAATCCCATCAAGGTGGCATGTACCAATGCCATCTCACTAGTCCCAGTGATCAATTTCTGTTCACAATTGATCATAATGATAGGACTAAGAGCCAAAGGGAGCACATAAACAAGACTAGTGTCTGCAAATACTACCTGATAGAATCAAAAAGGGAGAGAACAATCCAACATGGGAAGTGAGATACACAGCAGACCCATAGAATGGCAGATGTCCTAAACAGCACTCTGGCCTCAGAATCAGCCCTTAAGGCATGTGGATCTGGCTGAAAAGCCCATGAGAGTATTTCAGGCATGAAAGCCAAGACACTCTGGCAAAAAAAAAAAAAAAAAAAAAAAAAAAAAAAAAAAAAAAAAAAAAAAAAAAAAACAACAACCTAAATGAGAGATCTCCGTGAGTGAGATCCCAGTGGACAGAACAGGACATCAAAGAAGGAGGTACCTTTCTATGAAGGGAGGAGAGAACTTCCACTTTGATTACGACCTTGTCTAAATATGATCAGAGTCGGTGAACTCAAAAGGCTTCCATAGCCTTGGCAGCTCATGACAAGAGCCTAGGGTGATTACTGAGGCCATAAACAAGAGTGTCAATTTGTTAAGTCAACAACAGGAGTCACTGTGCACTTGCTCGTCATGTAGGATCTCTGTGCTTAATGTGCTGTACATTGTGATTTAATGCTATAACTAGTACTCAAACAGTATTTTTCAGTTTGTGTTTCTATGTGGGTGCAAACTGTTGAAATCTTTACTTAACATATGCTAAACTGATCTTCTGTATATAAAGAGAACTGAAAATGAATCTTGATGTGAATGGAAAGGGAGAGGGAGAGGGAAAGGGGAGGGTTGCAGGTAGGAGAGAAGTTATCGGGGGGGGGGAGCCATTGTAATCCATAAGCTGTACTTTGGAAATTTATATTCATTAAATAAAAGTTAAAAAAATTTCTCTCTTTCAGTAATTTCTTTTTGAACAATATAGAGTATTCATGCAGCTACAGAAAATTACTGTGAACCTTTATCCTGTTCTGAAATAGTAACATTATACTAAGTCAGACTTCATGTGATCATAAGTTCCTTAAAATATAAGCCAAAAGAGCACCATGACCGTATATAAGCAGAAATTTGAAGAACAACCTCATTATCTCCACATAATTTATTTTTATTATTCCCAGAACTTTTTTTTAGTGTCAGCAGCTTTCCTAAGGTCTAATTGATAGGCAAAGATTGTGTGTATATGAGCTTTTTCCTAAGTTTTTTAAAAATTTATTTGAAAATGTTATATATAGAGGAGAGACAGGTCTTCCATCTGCTTTTCTTATGCCAACAGCAGGAAGCTAGATCAAAAGTAGAACAGCCAGAACATGAGCCAGTGCTCATATTGGGTGCTTGCATTGCAGATGGCAGGTTTACTTGCTATGTGCCAATGCTGGCCCTGTTTTATGAAAACTTCTAAATGAAATTTTGAAGTTGTATGCATTGTAGTTTGCATGTAATTCAACTTTCTGCCATACTTACTGGTATGTATCAGCACTTGATGTAGGACAAACCAGAAAACACAATGGCTTAACAAATAGCCATTTGATTTGCAGTTCTGACTCCGTGTTATGGGCTGCACCCAGCTGCACAGTTCCTATGATCAGTCCAGGAGCAGAAATGAGAGTTTAGTCATTTGGGGAACTGATTGAGGCTTCACTTAAGTGTCTGGGGATTTGTGGTGAACCTTGGCTATATATAATCTCTTCCACAGGCAGGCCCCAGGGTTTTTCAGAAGATAACTGTCAGAAAAAGAAAATCTGAGAAGGCAAATACTTTACAAATTGTCTATTTCTGGGGCTTGTGCTGTGGTGTAGCAGGTAAATCCACCACCTGCAGTACCAGGATGCCAGTTCTAGTCCTGGATGCTCTACTTCTGATCCAGCTCTCTCCTATGGCCTGGGAAAACAGTAGAAGATGGCCCAAGTCCTTGGGTCCCTGCACCCATGTGGGAAACACATTAGATCCAAAGCCAAGAGCCAAGAGCTTCTTCTGTGTCTCCCATGCAGGTGCAGGAGCCCAGGGACTTGGACCATCTTCCACTGCTTCCCTAGCCATAGCAGAAAGCTAGACTGTACATTGAGCAGCTGGGACTTGAACCAGCTTCCATATGGAATGCTGGCACTGCAGGCAGCAGCTTTACCCATTATGCTACCGCTCTGGCCCCCAGAGTTCTCTTTGAACTCCTTCCATTCACCTTCTCTTCCAGGTATGATTCTGGGTCCTCCACATATTTCTATGAGCAAAGAAAATTAATATATCACCTACAGTGGTTTTTTTAATTATTTTAAAATTTTTTTTAATTATTCCCCAGCTTGTTATCAGTTCTAATTTTAGGAGATTAACACTAGTTTATTTATTTTTTTTAAGATTTATTTATTTATTTGAAAGAGTTACAGAGAGGCAGATTGGGAGAGAGAGAGAGAGAGTAAGAGTCTTCCAATGGCTCTTTGGAGTTTCTGCAGCCCGTGGCTTTGCGTCTGTTTTGTCCGTACACAACACTGTTCAAACACGCTCTGCCGCCCTGTGTCTTTGTCCCAGCTCAGGGTGTGCGCTCAGGGCCAGTGACCCAGGCCTGGGCTGTGAATAGGGAACGCGGGGAGGCCTGCAGAGCCCCCAGGATCGCCGTGTGGCTGTTTGCAGAAGCGAGGGCAGAGCTGGCTGGAGGCTCTGAGTTAGAAACGGGCTCCTGTCGGCTGGTGTGGGCAGCGGTGGCCTCCCGCCACCCGGGACCGGCCTGAGAATGTCACTGTCAGGTGTGTGAAGTCCCAGAGCAGCGTGGGATGTGCAGCTCGCGGAAGGCAGCCGCTTCCTCGGGGCCCAGCTGTCAGGAGGAGGCTGGGCGTGCAGCAGGCCAGCTGGTCACCCCCATGTGATGTCCACCCCCAAGCAGGGTGTCCAGGCAGGTCCTCTCCAGTGATCAGGCCGCGGGAAAGGGCGGGCGGTGCGGACATGCCCGAAGGCCTCCTCTTCCTCCAGCATGTTGTGGGAGAGTCGCTGGGGTGCATGATGTCCACACAGAGTGCCCGCTCTGCTCTGCGGTTACAAACCCCACAGCCCCCACGGGCACCTGGCTGCCTGTGCTCACGTGATGTGCTTGGGGAACAGAGATAAATAAAGGATCTTGCTGAAAAAAAAAAAATGGCTGGAGCTGTGCTGATCCAAAGCCAGAAGTGAGGAGCTTCTTCTGGGTCTTCCACAAGGGTGCAGGGCTTCAAGGACTTAGGCTGTCTTCTACTGCTTTCCCAGGCCATAGCAGAGAGCTGGATCAGAAGCAGAGCACCTTGGATTCAAACTGGCACCAATATGGGATGCCACCACTGCAGGCAGTGGCTTTACCTGCTATACCCCACAATGCCAACCCCAGTATACTAGTTAATTAAAATGGAAAAATAAACATACAATTTGTTCTCAAGGAATGTACAGAAATAAATGATTAATTTGGCATGATTATGAAACATTACTGTTATCTATAATAATGCAATTTGGTCTCTTGTCTTTCTGTTGCCAGAGAAAAATATATATTTGTTACATGTATTGAATTGAAACAAAGAGCACAAAATGCTACATTTTTGGGGCCATGATGTCTGAAATAGTCTTTATTGTCACATAGATGATGTACTGAGCAGTGTTTTAGTGCTACCTATGAAGTAAACACTTAGCATTCTGCAAGAGCAAGTTACCTAGTGCTAAACACAAATCAGTTAAGTTTAGTTTTGAATTGTTAGACTAATGGAGTCCTTAATACCTTGGAGAAGCTGAATTGGTTTCAGGAATAGGATAAGAAATGTGTGGAGAAAAGAATCTACTGGAGGCTCATTTATTTTTTAAGATTTATTTATTTATTTGAAAGGCAGACTTACAGAGATTGGGAGATACAGGGAGAAACAAAGAGATATCTTCTATCCCACAATGGCTGGGACTGAGCCAGGCCAAAGCCAGGAGCCTGGAACTCCATGTAGGAAAATCCAACGTTGACACTCTGAGGTCCCATATTGGTGGAAGGGTCCAAATACTCAGGCCATCTTTCACTGCTCTTTCAGTCACATTAACAGGGAGCTGGATTGGAAGTGGAGCAGCCAGGACTCAAATCCTTTGTTTACATGGGATGCCAGCAGTGATGGTGGAGGCTTAGCCTGCTGCATCACAATTCTGGTGACTATTGCAGGTTCTTTTATTTTTATTATTTAATAAATGTGAATTTACAAAGTGCAATTTTTGTATTGTTGTGCCCCCCAGCTCCCTCCCTCCCGCAGCCCCCTACTTCTCCCTCTCCCATCCCACCCTTCATCAAGTTTCATTTTCAATTACCTTCAAATACAGAAGATCAACTTAGTATACACAAAGCAAGGATTTCAACAGGCTGCACTCACACAACTGCACAAGGTATAGGGCATTGTTCAACTAGTAGTGTTGTTTTTAAGTTTCATAGTAAAACACATTAAGGACAGAGATCCTACATGGGGAGCCTGTGCTCAGTGACTCCCGTTGTTGATTTAACAATTGGCACTCTTATTTATGACATCAGCAATCACCCGAGACTCTTGCTATAAGCTGTCTAGGCTATGGAAACCCCTTGAGTTTTTCTGTGAGTCACAAACAGATTGTACTGCAGACATTCCCAGGTTCCTTTTTTTGGAAAATAATTCCAGTGCTTTCACTTTAATTCTTTGTAATTTTATTTCAAATGTTTATCATTTGAATGTTTTGAGCAAGTAATTCCATTGTTTTCACTTTAATTCTGTAAAATGTTATTTCAAATGTTTATCAGTAGAATAATCATAGACTAGGGCAAAAGCTAATTTCTATTCTTTGTCTTTTACCTGTATCTTCTCTCTTACTTAAAAATATTTATTAGCTTGATAGAGAAAGAAGTTGATGGACTGAGAGATAGAGAGCTTCCACACATTAATTCATTCCCTAAATAGCCATAGCAAGCAGAGGTGGGGCAGGACTGAAGCCAGGATTGAGGAGTGGAATCTAGGCCTCCTTCATTGGTGACATCACCACTGCTTCCCCAGGTTTGCATTATCTGGGAACTAAAAACTGGAGCTGACATTGAAAATCCAATGTTGACACTCTGAGGTGGCATCATAAACACTAAGCTAAATGTCTGCCCTGTTTTTTAATATATTTTTTTGACATATTAGAAGTGATGTGCATGGTGTTTTCCTAGAAATTCTTTTCTGTTCATTCTTATCATAGTTTCACTGATTTTTTTTTTTTTTGCCTTTTTTCCTCAATGCTTCTACATACTTCTTCCTAACATTGCCCATTCAAGAGTCTATATTGCCCCTCTTTTAGCCTGCTGTGCAATTCCCCTTGACAGATGTGGCCTTTGTAATTTGAACTTCCTGTTTTCCTCAAGCTGGGCATTTTTCACAGCCTGTAGATCATAGGTTTGAATCCTTTGTGTGGCTTTCTAAACACTCAACAAATCTAATGTGAAACCACATCCTTTCTTTTTTCCTTCATATCCATACACAACTGTCAATGTCAGAGTTAATATGCTGACTGGAAGTGTACTGTTACAGGTGATGATAGCATTTGAAGACCTGGCTGTGTACTTTACCTGGGAGGAATGGCAGAAAATGAACAATGCTCAGAAAATCCTATACAGAGATGTGATGCTGGAGATCTACAGCAGCCTGTTCTCCTTGGGTGAGTGACACCAATCACATGCCCAGTGATAACATTTTCTTGCTATTGACAAATAAGTGAACACTTTATAAAGTTTAATAATGGGCAGGTATAGAATTTGAGTCCATGCAGAATCAGCCCTTAAGGCATTCAGATTGGGCTGAAAAGCCCATGAGAGTATTTCAGGCATGGAAAGCCAAGACACTCTGGGGAAAAAAAAAAAAAAAAGAAAGAAAACCTAAATGAAAGATCTCTGCGAGTGAGATCCCAGTGGAAAGAACATCAAAGAAGGAGGTACCTTTCTCTGAAGGGAGGAGAGAACTTCACTTTGACCATGGCCTTGTCTAAATATGATCAGAGTCAGTGAATTCAGGGGGCTTCCATAGCCTTGGCAGCTCATGACAAGAGCCTAGGGTGATTATTGATGCCATAAATAAGAGTGTCCATTTGTTAAGTCAACAACAGGAGTCACTGTGCACTTGCTCGTCATGTAGGATCTCTGTGCTTAATGTGCTGTACATTGTGATTTAATGCTATAACTAGTACTCAAACAGTATTTTTCACTTTATGTTTCTGTGTGGGTGCAAACTGTTGAAATCTTTACTTAATATATGCTAAACTGATCTGTATATAAAGAGAATCAAAAATGAATCTTGATGTGAATGGAAGGGGAGAGGGAGTGGGAAAGGGGAGGGTTGCGGGTGGGAGGGACGTTATGGGGGAGCAGCCATTGTAATCCATAAGCTGTACTTTGGAAATTTATATTCATTAAATAAAAGTTAAAAATTAAAAAAAAAGAATTTGAGTCCATGAATAATCTGAATATTTACCATCTAGCAAAAGATTCAAATCGGAACATTTGTTGCATAGCTCCTGGACCAAGCTACAGTCCTTTAAATAACCCAAGGTAGTGATTTCACAAAGTCTTACATTGTTTCCATTAATAGGGCCCTGCATTACCAAACCTGACTTGATCTGCAAGTTGGAGCAAGGAGCAGAGCCATGGATGGTGGACGAATGCCTGAATCAGAGCCTTTCAGGTCAGTCTGCATGTAAGGGACAGGCAGGCCAAGGCAGAAAGTGTGCAGATCCTGATGACAGCTGGTTTTGTGCATCAGACACAGGTATTCTAGACTATTTAGAGATACCAGTATCTTTCTAACTCATTTGTTCTTGGTTAAAAATGTTCTTTGATTTAAGAAAAATTCCAATCATTTTCTGATGTTACTAAGGCTTTTATCTAGGTTTGATGCATTCCCCAAATTCTAACATGTCCTTCTCTACACTTTCATACCTTTTCCTTCATGCACTTATTAGTTCCTTCAGTGCTTGTTAATTAGGCATCTACAGAAACCTATTTCTTTTTTTAAGATTAATTTTTTTTGGTTTTTTTAAGATTTATTATTTATTCGAAAGTCAGAGAAAGACAAGAAGGAGAGAAAGAAAGAGAGAGAGAAAGAAACAGGTCTTTCATTTACTGGTTCACTCCCCTGTTGGCTGCAATAGCTGGAGCTGTGCCGATCCAAAGCCAGGAGGCAGGAGCTTCTTCATGGTCTCCCACATGGGTGCAGGGACACAAAGACTTGGGCCATCTTCTGCTGTTTTCCAAGGCCATAGCAGAGAACTAGATTGGAAGTGGAGCAGCTGGGACTCGAACTGGCATCATATGTGATGCCAGCACTGCAGGTGGTGGTTTACCCCCTACACCACAGTGCCAGCCCCAGAAACATATTTCTAACATATTGCTCAGATTGAGTTCCCACTCATGATTTTGCCCAGGCACAGAACTTGCTGTTTTAAGCATATCAGGACTGAATCAATAAATGTGAATTCTCTTTCTTAATCTCTTTCTCTCTCTTTATTTTTCCTCTGTGCCTCTCAAATAAATAAGAAAATGGTAGTTAGAAACATTGAGCCTGTGGCTGCCAAACCTGTTTCATTCTCTCTATCTCTCATTGTGTCTCTCTGACTCTCAAGTAAGTAAACATTTAAATGCTAAAAGATGGTCATGAGCAAGCCTTTGTGCATGACATCAGAAATTATGAAGCTGAGAATGGCACTGTACTGAGACATCAGAAATTATGAAGCTAGGAATGACACTGTGGTGCAGTGTGTTAAAGCTCCCCCTGCAGCACTAGCATCCTATATGGGTGCCAGTTCAAGTCCCACTGGTCCTCTTCTAATCCAGCTCTCTGCTAATGCACCCAAGACAGGAGCAGAGGATGGCCCAGTTCCTTGGCTCCCTGCACCCATGTGGGAGACATGAAAGAAACTCCTGGCTCCTGGCTTCATCTTGGCCCAGCCTTGGTTGTTGTGTCCATGTGGGGAGTGAACCAACAAATAGAAGACTTCTCTCTTTTTCTTCTACTTCTCTCTATAACTCTAGCTATCAAATAAATAAAATAAATCTTTTTTTAAAAAAAATAAAACTAAGCATGAACTTGTATAAAAACATGAAAATAAGTGATCCTCGACTCACCAAGAAAGTAATGAGATTCTGAGACCCAAAGTCAAGTAGCCTCATGGGTTTATGTTGAGTGGCTCAGATTTCTTTAAGGGTGGGGTATAAATTATGACTTCTTTCTCTTATTTTTCAGTATCATTGAAAAACAAGCAAACAAAAAAGATAAGAAAGGCATAGGAAATTAAGCTTTATGTGAAAATAAGAGGCAACTGATCAAAAGCCTCCAGAATTCAAATTATAACACAGAATTATTTATAGAAAGAATTGAGAGGAGATAACCAGCATTGATGATTTCAGAATGAGCTAGAAAACACTTTTCAAAGAAGATGAGCACATCCTGGTTTGCAGAAACAAATTCTTCAAACTGATTGGGAGTGTATAACTCAGGTGGTATATTGGGACTTTTCTGTACCTGTTGTACTTCTGAGAAGCTGAAGGTGTCGGGTGTCCTTAGGAATTTGGGGAAGCTGTCATAGAGTAAAAACAAAGTAGTTTTTCATTTGATAAATCCCACAAATGATGTTTACCTAGGAAACTGAACATGATAAAATCATAGATTCAAATCCTATTCCTTAAATATGGTCCTGCTTAAAGTACAGACGCATTTCACTCTTCTCCACCTGCAAGTAAATGATCCAGTGAAACTTTCTCGTGTTTATGGTTGAAATATCAGAGAAGCACAAAACACACAATTTCTATAAAAATAAACTGGAGAAAAAGGACAGGGAAAAAACTGGTTGCTAGATAGTGGGTGAATATTTTTATTAAATATTTGTCCATTCTTTAAAATATTTTATAGTTATTTCATCTTTGTGAAAGGCAGTGATAGTGAGAGGAGAAAGAGAAAGAGGTCCTCTATTAGTTCACTCCCCAGATGCCTACAACACTTAGGTCTAACTAGTCTGATGCTGAAACTTTGCTGAAACTCTAGAATTCCACCTAGTCTTCCCTGGTGTATCACAGGTCCCCTGGTGTATCACAGGCACATGAACCATTATCTTCTGCCTCCCAATTTACATAGGCAGAGAGCTGTATTGAAAACAGAGTAGCCAGGGCTCAAACTGACACTGTTTTGAGATTCAGGTATCCCACACATCTTAGCACAAAAGTCATTCTGCCATACTTGAAAAATTCTATTAGTAAACAGGTTCATGTTTGAACATTGGGAAACCTTATGGTACAGTTTAGTATATTACAGTATTAAGGAGAAAAACCATATAATGGTCATAAATATCTCGTACTGATTTTGTGAAAATCTTATACCACTTGGATAACAAGTAACTTCATTCCCTTTATATGAGCATGCCAGGAGAAACAGTTATATGTGATTCAGTGACATGATTGCTTTTTTCTCATTTCAGTTGGCATGGAAAGGGGTGACCTGATTAGGATCAACCAGAAAAGTCAGGACAAAAATCTGAATCAGGATTTTATGAAAAATAACAAGACATCAGCCTCCAAGAGAGTTGAATTAAAAAAAACACTTAGTTTAAATTCAAGCCATATTCCAACAGTGATTATTAAAAAGGGAACCTATTCAGGATTGAAGCCTGAGGAATGCAATATATGTAACACTGTGTATCCCTGCAATGGACCTGATCAACTACCGGCTAGAGAGAAATTTGGTAACACTGAGGTACCTGGAAATTCTCTCCAGTTCTGTGAGCCTCTTGGTCAGCATGACAAGATTCACATCATGAAGCAGCCATTTGGACCCATTGGACAAGGAAAAGTCTTCACAAGGAAGATGTTCTGTAAATCTGAGAGGGTTCATATGGGAGAATACTGTAATAAGGTAGCTGTCACTTTTGGAAAAGCAACTCATATAGAAAAAGCTATCCATGAAAATTCTAGCCTCAATATGCATCAACAAACCCACACAAAAGAGAAATTTTATGAATACATTAGGTATGTTGAACCTGTCATTCACCAATCATATCTTGCAATAAATCAGAGACCACATATAATGGGAGAACTCTACACATGTAAACCTTGTGGAAAATCACTAATCTCTAATTCACCTTATGAAAGTAATGACTGTGGAAAAGCTTTTGGACAAAAGCCAAACCTCATAAAGCATGAGAGAATTCACACAGGGGAGAAACCTCATGAATGTAATGGCTGTGGAAAAGCATTTGGCCATAAGTCAGCCCTCCTCATACATCAGAAAATTCACACAGGAGAGAAACTTTATGAATGCCTTCATTGTGGAAAAGCCTTTGGCCGTAAGTCATCCCTCCTCATACATCAGCGAATTCACACAGGGGAGAAACCCTATGAATGTAATGACTGTGGAAAAGCCTTTGGACAAAAGTCAAACCTCATAATACACCAGATAATTCACACAGGAGAGAAACCTCATGAATGTAATGACTGTGGAAAAGCCTTTGGCCATAAGTCAGGCCTTATGAAACATCAGAGAATTCACTCAAGTGAGAAACCTTATAAATGTAATGACTGTGGAAAAGCCTTTGGCCATAAGTCATCCCTTCTCATACACCAGCGAATTCACAGAGGGGAGAAACCTCATGAATGTAATGATTGTGGAAAAGCCTTTGGCCGTAAGTCAGCCCTCCTCATACATCAGCGAATTCACACAGGGGAGAAACCTCATGAATGTAATGGCTGTGTAAAAGCCTTTGGACAAAAGTCAAACCTCATATCACACCAGCGAATTCACACAGGGGAGAAACCTCATGAATGTAATGACTGTGGGAAAACATTTGGCCGTAAATCAAACCTCATGATTCACCAGAGAATTCACACAGGGGAGAAACCTTATGCATGTAATGACTGTGGGAAAGCCTTTGGACAAAAGCCAAACCTCATAATGCACCGGAGAATTCACACAGGAGAGAAACCTCATGAATGCAATGACTGTGGGAAAAACTTTGTACGAAAGTCAGAGCTCATGAAACATCAGCAAATTCACACAGGGGAGAAACCTCATGAATGTAATGACTGTGGAAAAGCCTTTGGCCATAAGTCATCCCTCCTCATACATCAGCAAATTCATACAGGGGAGAAACCTCATGAATGTAATTACTGTGGAAAAGCCTTTGGAAAAAAGTCAACCCTCATCATGCATCAGAGAATTCACACAGGCGAGAAACCATATGAATGTAATGGCTGTGGAAAAGCATTTGGACAAAAATCAGACCTCATGAAACATCAGCAGATTCACACAGGAGAGAAACCTCATGTATGTAATGACTGTGGAAAAGCCTTTGGCCATAAGTCAACCCTCATAGTGCATCAAAGAATTCACACAGGGGAGAAGCCTCATGAATGTAATGACTGTGGAAAAGCCTTTGGACAAAAGTCAAATCTCATAGTGCATCAAAGAATTCACACAGGGGAGAAACCTCATGAATGTAATGACTGTGGAAAAACCTTTACACAAAAATCACACCTCATAAGCCATCAGCAAATTCACACAGGGAAGAAACCTCATGAATGTAATGATTGTTGAAAAGCATTTGGCCATAAGTCAGCCCTCCTCATACATCAGCAAATTCACACAGGGGAGCAACCTGTGAGAAACATACATGTAATGACTGTGGAAAAGCCTTTGGCCAAAATCACACCTCCTATCACATCAGAGAATTCACACAGGGCAGAAATCTCATGAATGTAATGACTGGAAAAGCATTTGGCCATAAGTCAACCCTCATCATGCATCAGAGAATTCACCCATGAGAGAAACCTTATGAATGTAATGACTATGGAAAGCTTTTGGCCATAAGTTCCAACTCGGAATGCACCTAGAGAATACACACAGGGAAATAACCTCATGAATGTAATGACTGTGGAAAAATCTTTTGCTATAAATTGTACCTTATGTCAAAACAGAATTCCCACAGGGCAGAAACCTTATGAATCTAATGAGTGTGGGAAAGCATTTTGTTATAAATCATAGCTCATATCATGGCAGAGAATTCACACTGAGGAGAATCCTCATGACTGTAGAAAAGCCCTTGGCAATAAGTCACATCTCAGAATGCATCAGAAAATTCACATGAAGAGAAACTTTTTGGACATAATGACTTGAAAAGCCTTTTCCTCATTGCACATAATCTAATTCATGTAGGGGAAAACACTTTGAATATAATACATATGGAAAGGCCTTTATCCATGAGTAACACCTCATAAAATTTCAGAGAATTCACGTGGGGGGAGAAACTTTATGAATGTAAGGAGTATTGGAAAATTCTGTCAAAATCACGCCATATAACATCAGAGAATTTATTACAAGGTGGAAATCTTGTAATAAATGTGGGAAAGCCTTTTGTCAGAAGCAATACCTCATAACACATGGAATTCACATAAGATAGAGAACTTAAGAATATAATGAATGTGAAGGACTTTTTCCAAAATCAATGTGACCATGTGACAGAGTCTTTTGCTGGAAATCACATCCCATACAATAGGCACTCCCATAAAGAAGAAAGGCCCGAAATTTTATCAGTGTGAAAAAAGCCATTTGTCAGAAATCAATCATTATATATCAGAGAATTCACACTGGGAGTTTCTTAGCAGTGTAATGAATGGAAATATATATTTCCTGGAATTCAGGCTTGCATAAATATAGAACTCAAAAAAGGAGATATCCTTCAAGTACAGCAGATATGAAAAAACCTTTAGCCAGAAATTAAACATCAACAAACACCAGAGGATTCATACAAAAAATATTGTCGCTCCCCCTCTTCGTGGAGGAACAACACAGGACCCTGCGCTGTTCTTTCGTCTGCTCGGCCCTCCCCGGGTTTGCTGCTGGTTCTTCCCGGGTTGGCTACTATCCCTTCCACCTCCGTGGAAGGGCAGTTCCCCCTGGCCACATTCCCCACTTCCGCAGGGGAGCGGCACACCGCCGGCCGGCTTTCTCGGGGGCTGCACGGGTTCCCTTAGATGTTCCCCATAGATGTTCCTGGTGCATGCCGTCTCTCTCCTCCTTTATAGTCCTCCTCCGCCAATCCCAACTCGGCTGCCCACACGCCGAGTACACTGCTCTCCAATCAGGAGCAAGTCCTACAGTTTATTGGTTGAACTGGAGGCAGCTGTGCGGAAGCTGTTTACTTCTCTCCCAGCGCCATATTGTGGGAGAGCAGATGCATAGAATAAGTCTTAATTCCAGTAACTCAGTCCAGTCCGGTTTGCTCCCCACAGATCCCCCTTTCTTTTTATTTTTGGCGTTGATACGCGCCTGTCTTCGGTGCCCCGCGGCACACACTCTGCTCTGCTTGCTAGAGTTGCCACAGGTTCTTACAAGTCCTATCAAATCAGGCAAACCGAATCCGGGTCCTCTTTTCACCATATTGTGAGGAGGTTTTTAGGCGCTGATGCGTGCCTGTGTTCGGTGCCCTGCAGCGCATGCTCTGGTCGAGCCTGCAGGGGCTTACAAGCCCTATCAGGCAAACCGAATCCAAGCCTTCTCATTGCCTTTTTGTGGGGAGGCCTTACTGATGTTAATTCGTGCCTGTCTTCGGTGACCTGCGGCGCATAAGCTGCTAGCCGCCCAGGTGCTCATCGCCTCACTAATCGGGCAGACCGAATCCAAGCCTTCTAATTGTTGTATTGTAGGGAGGCCTTTCTATTTCTCTATTTCTCTATCTCCGGGCATTCCTATTTCTCCCATTTTACTTCTGTCTGCCAACATTCCCATTTCTCTCACTCCACTTCCAAACTTCTGTTTCTCCCCGCAGCTTCCCGCTGCCCGCCCCGAGGCTACTTCTCGGCAGCTTCCCAGCTGAGCCGCTTCAGCCCGCGCCTCTTTCATCTGCACAGCTTCCCGGCTTTGCGCGGCTTGGCTTCGTGCACTCCGCGGTCTCCACGCCCTTCGCGTCTGCACCACGGCCTCGCGCCAGCCCCGTTCCCTATCTATTCACGCCCCGTGCTCTCTCTGCACGCGGCGGCTTCCGCGAGTAACACAGCGTAGCTTACGTGTCCGCCACTAGCATTCAATCTAAGTTCCCCGGGCTAGCCTGGCGAATTCAACCCAGCATACGTCTCCGCCCCACGGTTTGGCTTCCCGTCCTTTGCTCCCCGGGCTAATCAGACGGATCCCAATCTGGCTTACGTTTCAGCTTCTGGTTTCAACTTTTCGCCCCCTATTCCCGGGCTAACTTGAGAACCCCAAAGTGGCTTTCGTATCCGCCTCGGCCTGCACTCCACGGCTTCAATTTCCCTAACATTTTTCTCTACCCGGTATGTTTCCCCAAACTTTCCTCCAATGATATTCCTCCCTCATTTCTCCTGGCCTCTCCCCACAGTCCGCGTCCGAGTCTGTTCTAGCTTTCACTTTCGCTTTCGACCTTAGAGATTTCTCCCAGCTTCCCCCCGTAGTCCGTATCCGAGTCTATGCCTAGGCTTTCAATAGCTTCTTCCGGCACCTTTTTCGTCCGGCTTTTCCCTAGGCTGTTTGCTAGTCTCTCTCTCCAGTATTTTCCCTAGGCTGTTTGCTAGTCTCTCTCTCCGATATTTTCCCAGTTCTTCCCGTTTCTTCCCTCCTAAGTTTGCTATCCGTTCTAGGTTTCCTATCCGAGTCACGGCACCATTATGTCGCTCCCCCTCTTCGTGGAGGAACGACACAGGACCCTGCGCTGTTCTTTCGTCTGCTCGGCCCTCCCCGGGTTTGCTGCTGGTTCTTCCCGGGTTGGCTACTATCCCTTCCACCTCCGTGGAAGGGCAGTTCCCCCTGGCCACATTCCCCACTTCCGCAGGGGAGCGGCACACCGCCGGCCGGCTTTCTCGGGGGCTGCACGGGTTCCCTTAGATGTTCCCCATAGATGTTCCTGGTGCATGCCGTCTCTCTCCTCCTTTATAGTCCTCCTCCGCCAATCCCAACTCGGCTGCCCACACGCCGAGTACGCTGCTCTCCAATCAGGAGCAAGTCCTACAGTTTATTGGTTGAACTGGAGGCAGCTGTGCGGAAGCTGTTTACTTCTCTCCCAGCGCCATATTGTGGGAGAGCAGATGCATAGAATAAGTCTTAATTCCAGTAACTCAGTCCAGTCCGGTTTGCTCCCCACAAATATCAGTTTAATGAATGTGCAAAATTCTTCTGCCACAAATCAGTTCACATGAAGAGACTCAGAAATGAGAAAACATGCATGCATAGAAAAGTTATGTACCATAAGTCATCTCTCAATGACAATTCACACAAAGGAAAAAATCCTATGACCGTATTGTAATGGGATTATATTATTATTATTAGGCAAACTTCCACAAAACATAACAAGATTACAGAGAAAAGTCCCTGAAATGTGATGTGTTTGGAGGAATTCTTTGGAATCACATCATAGCAAGTATTGGGCAGTTTGCATGATGAATTGTTACAGAGAGTGGTTATCCATTCTTCAGAAATTTTTTCTCTAATACAACCTGTCGTTCTGGTTTCTCATTTTTGTGAATGGGACCAAATATATGAACTGTGCTCTCATGTGTAAATTTTGTTAATAAATATTTAAAGTTGCAACAGGTGAATAACAGTTATTGCAACAGTTATTTGGAATACCATCTTTATCAATTATAAAGTTTTATAGCTGCTTTGTTGTCCACCCAGGATTCTTTCCCCACATTATTGTAGTGCAAACCAGTCATGTGACCATAGGAATGTCAAGTGCAACATGTTCCAGCCATCATAGTGTACTCTAGCCCTGGAGGGTAAGTGTTGTATGCAGCAAAAGGGAATGAGCTTCTGGTGACCTATATACCTGTCGCTCCCCATCTTCGTGGAGGAACGACACAGGACCCTGCACTGTTCTTTTGTCTGCTCGGCCCTCCCCGGGTTTGCTGCTGGTTCTTCCCGGGTTGGCTACTGTCCCTTCCACCTCCGTGGAAGGGCGGTTCCCCCTGCCATATTCCCCACTTCCGCGGGGGAGCGGCACACCGCCGGCCGGCTCTCTTGGGGGCTGCACAGGTGTTCCCTCAGATGTTCCCCTTAGATGTTCCTCTTAGATGTTCCCGGTGCATGTTCTCTCTCTCCTCCTTTATAGTCCTCCTCCGCCAATCCTAACTCGGCTGCCCACACGCCGAGTACGCTGCTCTCCTCCAATCAGGAGCAGGATCAGCTCCTGAAGGTCATCACTCAAGTTGGCAAGAGGCAGCTGTGTAGAAGCTGTTTTCTCCTCTCCCAGCGCCATATTGTGGGAGAGCAGATGCATAGAATAAGTCTTAATTCCAGTAACTCAGTCCAGTCCGGGTTGCTCCCCACAATACCCATAAGAAATTTCAACTTATCTGTGTATATATCTGAATTAGACTCCAGTACCCAAGGTCTATTTGAATACTCAAGTAGATGTTGTCCCAGACATCACCCTCATTCTTCAAAGGGACAATGTCAAATCCTATAAATTGCAACACTACTTATCTCCTGAATTTTCCTGTATTACTGAGTGCATAATCTCTCTTTCATTCATGATTCCCCTTTTCTACTCTTCTTCATTCAATTCCTAATTGCCTAGAGACAAGAACTTGGAAAGATGTCTATCTGGGTGGTGCCCATTGCAACAGAGAAGCAGGACCATAAATGTAGTACACTTTTGTATTAATGTAACTTTACAATGACTTTTACAGCACTTTTGGTTGTATTATTCCTCACTCCTACAGGTGACCCTCATTTTTATTATCTTCCAATTTACAAAGTCCTTTTTTGATTTACATAAATCTGATTTACATTCAGCTCATTCCTCAGAATACACTCAGGATGAACAATTTACCTAGGTTGCATAACCATCACTTGGTAACAGGTCTACAAATGCTATGATGCATCTAGCTGCAATAGCTCTTTTATTTCCCATCTAGATAATAACTGTGCAAGTAGTCCATTCCACCTCTATTACTATTCATTGAGAATAGCTCTTCATCCCTAAGTCCCCTCAGCTTCTTACAAATGTTCATCAAATTAAATCTCATTATAAACAGATTTAATAGAATATGGTGTGACTGCTGGTAGTTTCAGTGAGGCTGAGTGATTTGCTGGACTTCTGTTTTGTCTGGGTTAGCTTCCATATTACTTAGAACTAATTTTTCACAATATTACATGCCTGAGCACTTTTTCTAGGCTCCCAGCTAAACTGGTGTTTGAAGACTAGTTTAATGTTAATTCCCATAGTACAACTTATTAAGGGCAGAGGTCCTACATGGGAGCACAAATCCTTTTTGTTGGCCTTGGGACAGAACAAATATACCCACTTGATCTAGCACTCAGGCACTGAAATTCATTGAAGTGAAGAGCTCAGCTGAACAGAATATAACTCCTTTTTGATTGAAAAAAGATAATATTTACCACAGTGAAACATAAAGAGAAGATTCTAACATGTGCAAAAGAGATACACCAGATTATTTTCAGAGAATCTCCAATTAGACTCACAGCAGACTTCTCAGCAGAAAGCCTGCAGGCTAGGACAGAATGGCAAGATATAGCCCAAGTCCTAAAAGAAAAAAACTGTCATCCCAGAATATTATACCATGCAAAGCTCTCATTTGTGAATGAAGGTGAAATAAAGACCTTTCATAATAAACAGAAATGTAGAGGATTTGTCACCATTTGTTGAGCCCTGCAAAGATGCTTGAAGATGTGTTACACATGGAAATATGGCATTACTTATCAATAGTCACATTGAATGTAAATGGCCTCAACACTCCTGACAGCAGCAGCGGCGGCCACAAAGGAGTTGGAGTTGTGCAAGGATGGCTCTGGATGCACGTGCCCTGCACAGGGTGGGTACTGTTGCTGGCAGCATCCACTGGGGCAGCATGGTGGGAGGTGGCCAATCAGTTCAGGGCTTTGCAGCTACAACCTCCAGCCCAGTGGGCCCCTGTGGGGTGGTGTCTTGCTGAGCCACCTGCCTGCCCTGGGTGCCTCACAGAGGGAAACTCCCAACTTTATGAATTCTAAGTTTCTGTTGCTTCAGACCATGGATGAGCAATCACAAGGAATGCAAGGGCTCTCTATTTCTCAGTTCCAAACATAGAAAGCCTTATGACCAGATATGGGCTATTACACATTAGCCAACTTTTGAATAGAAAAGAAAATTGGGGACAATTTAATGAAGTTTATAGAGCAGTCTGTCTCTTGGATGGAGTACCGGTAGCTTTTAAAAAAAAAAGTACAGATATTGGATTTGATGTATGTCAAAGCACTTGCTGATTGCATCAAAGAAATAGACCTCCTTAAGCAACTCAACCATCCAAATGTAATTAAGTATTATGCATCTAAAAGGCCCATGAGAGTCTCACAGGCATGGAAAGCCATGACACTGTGTCAAAAACAACCTGAATGAAAGGTCTCAGTGAACAAGACCCCAGCAGAAAGAACAGGCCATCAAGGAAGGAGGCACCTTTCTCTGAAGGGAGAAAGGAACCTCCACTGTGACTGACTAAACAAGTTCAGAGTTGGTGAACTCAAGGGGCCTCCATAGCCTCGACAGCTCATGACAAGAGCCTCGGGTGATTAAGACATCATAAATAAGAGTGTCAATTGTTAATAATGGGAGTCACATGCTCCCCATGTAGGATCTCTGTCCTTAATGTGTTTTACTATGAGAGTTAACAGTAAAACTACTAGTCAAACAGTACTCTATATCTTGTCCGGTTGTGTGGGTGCAGTCAGTTTAAACCTTTGCTTAGTATATACTAAGTTGATCTGTATATAAAGATAATTGAAAATGAAACTTGATGAAGAGTGGGATGACAGAGGGAGTGGAGATGGGAGGACTGCGGGAGGGAGGGTCGTGGGGGGGGAAGCCGCAACAATGCAAAAGTTGCACTTTGTAAATTCACATTTATTAAATAAAAAATATTATGCATCATTTATTGAAGATAATGTGTTAGATATGGTTTTGGAATTAGCAGATGCTGGTGGTCTATCCAGAATGATAAAGCATTTTAAGAAACAGAAGAGGCCAATTCCTGAGAGAACTGTGGAAGTACTTTGTGCAGCTCTACAGTGCCTTGGAACACATGTATTCTCGAAGAGTCATGCATAGAGATATCAAACCAGCTAATGTGTTCATTATAGCCACTGGAGTGGTAAAACTTGGTGATCTTGGGCTTGGCTGGTTTTCCAGCTCCAAGACCACAGCTACACATTCTTTAGTGGGCACATTTTATTGCATGTCTCCAGAGAGAATACGTGAAAATGGATACAACTTCAAATCTGACATCTGGTCTCTTGGCTGTCTACTATATGACATGGCTGCATTCCAGAGTCTTTTCTATGGTGACAAAATTAATTTATACTCACTGTGTAAGAAGATAGAACCGTGCAGCTACTCACATCTGCCTTCAGAGCACTATTTAGAAGAATTACGGCAGTTATTTAATATGTGCATCAACCCCGATCCGGAGAAGTGGCCGGACATCACCTATGTCTATGACGTAGTGAAGAGAATGCATTTGTGCACCGCAAGCAGATAAGCATGCACAGTATTTTGAAGAATTAACCAAAATAATTTAAAGTATTTTGTGCAAATCATACCTCCTCATTTGTCTGGGTGTTAAGATTATTATTTCAGAGCTTTTGTGCTTTGAATCCTTAACCAGTTTTCATGTAAGTTTCTTTTGTACCTATATATAAATCACATTCTTGAAAACTCCAAATGCCTTTGAAATAATTGAATTGCATGTTAGGAGAGTAAAAGAAGCATGATGGTTTTTGATGGCTGAAGGGTTTTAGAATTACTTAGTGTTTTCTGTTGATAAATTGTGTTTCAGTAGACTGCCAGTGCCAAATAGTGAAGGTAAAGCTTGACACGTATCAGGATAGACTTAAAACCCGAGAACTATCTGAACACATGACTTGTTTGCATTTTAGTGATTTATAGACATTTAGGTGTACTCATTGTGAAGTTTTTGTGATTTTTAAAAGTTTGAAGTATGTATTTTGTTAGCAGTACATTATTCAAATATTATTTATAATAAATGTAGATGTAGACTGAGAGGCATTTAAAATTCTTAGCTTATACATTCAAAATTCAATTTTTTAATGTGAAAATATTTGGAGACAAATTATGAGTCAGACACTGAAGAGTTTTTTGTTTTGTTTCAATATCTTTCATAATCTCTGCATTAAAGTGGTATAATAAATCTATTTAAAACATGGTTAAGGATTTGGCTGGTGTGATAGTTTTAAAGTTGCACTTTGCTCAAAGCTTTTATGTTTTAATTACTGTTTGTACATTTGAAAAATATTTTTTTTATTTAATAAATGTAAATTTATAAAGTGTAACTTTTGCATTATTGTGGCTTTTTCCCCCATAACCTCCCTCCCACCCACAGCCATCCCATCTCCCACTCCCTCTGCCATCCCACTCTTCATCAAGTTTCATTTTCAATTATCTTTACATACAGAAGATCAACTTAGTATATACTAAGCAAAGATTTCAACAGACTGCACCCACACAACTGCACGAGATATAGAGTACTGTTTGACTAGTAGTTTTACTGTTAACTCTCATAGTAAAACACATTAAGGACAGAGATCCTACATGGGGAGCAGGTTCACAGTGACTCCTGTTGTTGATTTAACAATTAACACTCTTATTTATGACGTCAGTAATCATCTGAGGCTCTTGCCATGAGCTGTCAAGGCTATGGAAGCCCCTTGAGTTCATCAACTCTGAACTTATTCAGTCAAAGCCATATCACAGTGGAGGTTCCTTCCTCCCTTCAGAGAAAGGTGCCTCCTTCCTTGATGGCCTGTTCTGAAAAATATTCTTTGAATAATCTTATAGTACTATATTTCAGTTTCTTTATAAATTTAAATGCATATTAACTCATCATTGTACATTATAACATAAGCATATGTTTTTATTCATAGATTTTATTGAAGTTCTGGTTGGACCCCTTCAGAAATTTTTATATTTAAGTTACTTTTATTTATATTGTATATGCATTTTACCCATTAATGTTTCAGATTTTCTGAGAACATAATACCCTTTTAAAAGATACTTGGTGTACCAACACTTCCTGCATTGAAACTTTAATTTTTTAAAATTTGGACCACCCTGTATACATGTATTTTTGTCTTCATAGAGAGGATGAAAGGATGTGTGTTACACTGTACCTATGAATGTGGATACAGTTTCAATTCATTTGACAAGGTTGTAACTTCAGAATATGTTTTGAGAAATGTAAACTGGCTGTTACTGCAGCCACAGTAGCTATGAGATCAGCGTTTCTGTTGAGCAGCTTTTGAACAAGTGCTGGAAGTGGTCTATTTGTAATTAATAAAATGTGGTGGGATACTTTGAAGCTGTAAACTGGACAGAGATATCAGAGATGTCCACACACAAAGGAAAGAACAAGAGAACACACAGCATGAAAGTGACCATCTTCAAATCAAGGAAGTAGGCCTTAGAGGAAACCAGACCTTACTTTGATCTTGGAATTCTAACCTCCAGAACTGTTAGCAAATTTCTCTTATGGAAGTTGTCCAGTGTACATTTTCTTATGACCTCCCTAGCAAACTACTATAGTAAAGAAGTTACTTGGGGTTGGCACTGTGGCACAGCAGGTTAATGGCCTGGCCTGAAGGCTGGCATCCCATATGGGCACCAGTTCTAGACCCAGATGCTCCACTTCCAATCCAGCTCTCTGCTATGGCCTGGGAAAGCAGTAGGAGATGGCCCAAGTGCTTGGGCCCCTGCACCTATATGGGAGACCCAGAAGAAGTTCTTTGCTCCTAGCTTCAGATTGGCACAGCTCCAGCCATTGTGGCCAGTTGAGGAGTTTACCATCAGATGGAAGATCTCTCTCTGCCTCTCCTCTCTCTAACTCTGACTTTCAAATAAATAAATTATTTTTTTATAGTGAGAGAGAGACAGAGAGAAATGTCTTCCTTCCATTGGTTCACCCACCAAATGGCCACTACAGCTGGTGCACTGTACCAATCCGAAGCCAGGAGCTTCCTCCTGGTCTCCCATATGGGTGCAAGGCCCAAGGACTTGGGCCATTCTCCACCGTCTTCCTGGGCCACAGCAGAGAGCTGGACTGGAAGAGGAGCAACAGGGACAGAATCTGCTGCCCTAACCAGGACTAGAAAACAGAGCACCAGCGCCGCAGGCAGAGGATTATCCTAGTGAGCTGCAGCGCCAGCCTAAATAAATCTTTTTTTAAAAAAAGAAGGTACTTCTTCCTGAGACACAATACGTCCCTAAGCCTTGTATTATGCTAGGTTGTAACTGAGTAGACCTGGTGGTAACCGAATGGCTCTACTCAGTCAGGAAGAGAATGATCATCTTTTGAAGATTCTACTCCTGGTGATGTTTGGGTTTTCTGAAAAAAGCTAGTCTCTTGGACACTTGACTGCAAATTATTTCTGATAAGAAGATCACAAAGTGATTAAGGGGTTTGATATTGTGAGTTTAATCTGGGTCCAAATGAGATGTTCTAATTCCAAATATCATTATCTTGCTCTTTTTCAAGAACCCCTATTTGGATCTTTTTACTTTGGGCATATATTTTAGAATATATGTATGTTAAAGAATCACCACAATATCTGCCGCGTGAAAGCGGGCCCATTGTGGGATAGTTTGTTAACAGTTAGGAAAGCTAAAGTGGTCAGTATTAATGTCTAGCCCTACCAAAAATAGCCAGTAGCATCTGAAGATGAAAAATAAATAAGTATCTCCAGGAAACAGTCTGGCTTAACTATTTTTGAAAAAATAACTTTCCCCTCTCTGCTGCTTTAGATGTAGCTTTACATAGAACCAGAAAATGGAGTTTCTTAGCTAGAGCATTTGCGCCTGTTTCATCTAATCAAGCAGAGCTAAAATGTTCATATCAAATAAAATTATAATATTAATAAATTACAAAAAAAAGAACCCCTATAACTTTCACATGAAAAACAGCAAGGCTGAGAATTCAACTCTCATCATAATTCTGCAACCTGATCAGTTTTGTGGGTTTTTTAAAGCAATTTCAATCCTGTGACTATAAGAAATGAAAGACTTTTCCAGGATTTTCATGAAAATATTCTGTTCTTCAGACTGTGACTTGAGTGGAGTTAAGAGAGTGAACTTATCAGTGTATTTTGGTAAGTACTCAAGAGGCCAATAAATCCACCCCATACAACAGTCCTTATGAAGGATCATTATTGCCACAATGATCAAATATAAATATTTGGTTCCTGATGCATGTGTTTTACTTGGCACTAACTACATCACTATCAACCAGAACTTGGTTCATTGTGATGTTGCTGCAGGTCATGGACTTCTAGTACTCAATCCACCATCATGGACTCCACACTATAGTTAAGTCTAAAGGTTTAGTAAAAGAATAGACTAGATCTTTGCAGCACAGATATAAGGGATCATTAAAAGTCAAGGCCAAACTAATTTCCATACTCCATTTTTACTGGACTGTTTCCTGGAATGAATTCTGTTATGATCAGTATCTAATAAAGAGACATAGCACAAATATAATTTCAATACAGAAAATTTAATGTAAAATTATCTGTAATGTGACTACGGTTACACAAAATTGGCTGCTAAGAAATACAGGTCATGTAAATGTCATTGGTATGGTATCGAGGAAGAAAAATTGTTATTCCTAATGACTGGGATAGAGTCCCCAAGAGTCAAGGCTAAGGTTCATATCTGCTGCATAGGGTATAGCTGTGATTCATTGAATATCAGAATAATTGTTATGATGAAGGCCTAGGACTAGCACATGGCAAGTAAGGCATGGAGGGTGTAAAACATGAAGAGACACTCATTCTCATGTGTCAACTCTACCATTACTGTGTGAATGAATGCCTTTGCTTTTAAATCTAAGTCTGGCATTATCTTCCTATTCTCTTTGTTTAAATGTTTGTTTTATTTATTTGAAAGACGATTTACAGAGAGAGGTAGAGAGAGAGAGAGAGAAAGAAGTCTTCCATCAACTGGTTCACTCCTCAAATGACCGTAATGATCAGAGCTGGTCCCATCTGAAGCCAGGAACCAAGAGCTGCTTCCTGGTCTCCCACATGGATGCTGGGGTCAAAGGACTTGTACAATCTTCTGCTGCTTTCTTGGTCCATAAACAAAGAGCGGGATTTGAAATGGAGCAGCCAGGACTTGAACCGGCACCCATAAGGGATGTCAGAACTGCAGGCCAGGGCTTTAACCCATTGAGCCACAGTGTGGGCTCCTTTATATTCTCTTTAAATGAAAATTCCATGGACTCTTTTTTTGCTGGAAACCCATATTTGTGCTTCTCACTTTATAAGTAATTATGCCAAATTAGTATTATGGGGCAGAAGATCAAGCTGCACTATGTAGTGCCAGCATCCCCTGTGAGCTCAGGTTGAGTCTTTGGTGCTTCACTTTAATCTATCTCCCTCCCTCATAAGATTGTCCAAGTATTTGGGACACTGCCATCCATGTGGGAGAACCAGAAAGAGTTTCAGGCACCTGACTTCAGCCTGACTCAGTACAGGATTTTGTGGTCATTTGGAGAGTGAACCAAGAAATTGAAACACGCACTCTCTTTCTCTTTCACTTTGCTTTTCAAATGAATAAAATACTTTTTAAAAAAGATAATTAAAATAAATACTATAATGACTACATCCTTTTCAAATTTTGCTTTGTTGTTGAATTATTATCACCTAGGTATATCATTAGATAACCAGTTTATGCCAAGCCAGATGTAACTTAATTTATTAGTAGGCACTATCATTGTGATCTCATCAAGTAACTCATTTCTGTGAATTGCTATAGCAACTTTATTTTATACAGCTCCCTAAAACTATGTACAAGTGGGATCATTAATTTTTATAGGCACATATTAATTTTACAATTCCTTTATTTTATGTTATTCAACTTTAATCATTGCCTTGAGATCTACTGTTATTAAGGTTGGGACATTATATCATCTTTTACATTATTCTAGTAACAACAATAATATTTTTTCCTTTAGTTCCTCACCATTAACATTCTTCTGTGTGCTATGTACCTGTAATATTAGGCATTATTCTTTAAATATATGCACATATATTTCTGTGTGTTTATTAATATTAATACCATATTAATCATTTTACGTATGGTAATCAAATTGCAATGTGAGGGGCCAGCGCCATGGCTCACTGGGGCTGGCACTGTGGCTAACTTTAGTAATCTTCCACCTGCGGTGCTGGCATCCCATATGGGTGCCGGGTTCTATTCCAGGTTGTTCCTCTTCCATTCCAGCTCTCTGCTGTGGCCTGGGAAGGCAGTGGAGGATGGCCCAAGTGCTTGGGCCCCTGCACCCCATGGGAGACCAGGAGGAAGCACATGGCTCCTGGCTTCAGATCAGCATAGTTCTGGCCGTAACAGCCATTTGGGGGGTGAACCAACAGAAGGAAGACCTTTCTCTCTGTCTCTCTCTCTCTCACTGTCTAACTCTATCTGTCAAATAAATAAATAATAAAAACTGCAATATGAATCATGAAATTGGTGTCCCTTATTTATTTTCCTTTATGATTCTGAATTTATCACTGTTATCTGTGTATATCATTAATAATATTTTCATGGGTAAACTATGACCATCCTGATTTGTATTTTTTTGTGGAGACATCAATACCCTGAATATTCTTGTAGAATACCATTTAATTTTTTTGTATTTTGTTTTAAATTACATATAGCAAAAAAATATATGCAATTGAATATTTGCCTTTAAACTCTGTGATCATATTTTTGTATTTTTGCATGCTCATCTTATTCAAAATTCTCTAAGAAGCCTGAGTAACTTTGATGTACATATATTTCTCAAAATCATATTGATGTCAAAATTTTCAATACATGAGATTGAATCTCTGGTAATACTACTTCACAACTTTTCTACAAATAGCTTGAGCTTGTATAGACTTAAGATACTTTAATATTTCTGAATTCTATTGTAATAGATGATATAAATATTTTTCAAAAATATGCTCTGTATCTGCCTGGAACTCTATTATCAATACTTGTAAGTTATTTTTTTCTATGCTCAATAATAACATTTAAACCAATTTTATCTTACTTTGTCTTGGCATTGATTATTACCACTTGTGTGACAAGATCATTTACACCTCTGTAGTGCTTGTGTGTATCATTACCAAACTATTTTGCTGCAGTTTTAAAATGAGGATCCTGGGATCACTCTAGCTTACTTTTTCACTGTGTGGTCACCATCTCATATCCTTCTTGAAATGTCTGAGTAACTTCTATGCTCATAATTTTTGAGAAGTAACTATACACAGGTGTCTTATTCTATATATATGTGTACAAATATGTATGTATACATATATATATATACATACATGTATATATATATATAGTAATTTGTGGACTGTATGGCTATTTTGTCAAAAGTGAAATTTTGTATACTTTCACTGCATTAACTTGAATTTGTTATGCTTTAAATTATGATGATTTTCTTTGTATTCTTAAGAGTTCATTTAATTGATATGTTCATTCATATCCTGTATATGTGTTTGTTACTTGGTTAATGCTCCTACCAAATGACTCAGTTCTATTCACAGGAAATCCAAAAAAAATTATCATGCTATGTGTATCACAGCCTCAATTCTTGTTTCATATTACATTGAATCATTTTTCACCTACATTTATCATCTGTCTTCCTTAAAAAGCAAACATCAACTTGCCATTTGTTATTGTGAGTCAATATTTCAAATAAAATTCCATACAGCATCTTAGAACTTCCATGTGTGCATTTCCAGATCCATATTAAAATACTGGACCCTTTCACTTTTCCAAGAATACATGTGTTTTAGAACATTTCATGGTTTTAATGGTACACATAATTCAATGTTGACCTCTAAAATTTCTACATGCTAGATTGACACACTTTTATCTTTGCTTCAGAATTACTATGCTAAATAAGAACTGGTCTGGATTCATATTCCTGCAATTATATAGACTTTTCCATAAATATAGTCTTAGAACTATTTTTCAAAAATTTTCACCACATCTTCATAGAATTCTACTATGGCTCTGTAGATAAGTGGACTGTCTGCTTTCAGTGAATCTCTAGAGGCTTGTAGTGGATGTAGCCAGAGAGCTCTGTTCATTTCTCCAGGGTTAAGGGCATGCCTATGGTCACTCACTGAGGTTTCATATGTTAAATCTTCTCTCTCATTTTTTTAATCAGAAGGGAAGTATATTCTGCTCATTTGGGCTCTTCTCCTCAATGGAGACCAGTGCCTGAGTGGTAGTCCCAGTGGGTATAATACTCCTCTGCTCTGTCCCACGAACCACACAAAGGATGTGTGTAGTCTTCAGTGCAAGTTCAGATTCCCCAGAGATGCCTCTCACCAGGTAACTAGGAACCCCCAAGCTTGTGGTGACTCCCACTGGGAGTTCTCAAAGTCCCAGCCACCCTGTGAGTTCTCCCACACACCCTCAGTTTTTTATTTTTTCACAGTCCCAGTTTAGAAGCTTCACAGTCACAAGCTCCTAGTCTCATTATTTCTCCCCACCAGTGTCAGGAGTCTTCATTTGGCTGATTGCCAGGTGCAGACAAGCGCTGTCACAACTGTTACCTATGTCCAAAGTGGCACCTGCTCTATCAGCTTGTATGCCTTTGTGAGGTGATGGAGAGAGAGAAACATGTCCGTATTGTCCTTTTTTATTTTCTCCTCTTGTTTGGCTGCTACACTTTCCCCCATGGGGCTTCAATCCTCGTTCCCTCTAGGTACTTCCTGCCACTTCTTTGCCAGTGGCTCAGGATACTGTGGTCTTGTCTCACCTCACTTTCCATAGCTGGTGCATAGGCTCTCAGCTGTTGGAGTCCTGAACCATGTGTCCCATAACCTTCATGTGGGTCAACCATGTCCCTCTAATGTCAGCAGTTTCCTCTGCCATTTTTTTCCTAACTCTTCCCTGAGACTACACTATCTCCACTTTTTTTAACCTATCATCTCTTGGGCTAGAGCAGTAAGTTTCCCCCTTATTCTGCCATCCAATTATTAGCCCATCTCTAGATGATTATGACTCTGTTTCTACCAGATTACTAATTTATACAGCATATAATCAAAATTAAATACCTTCCATGGAGTGCATATTTATTTTGTCCTAGAATTTACTACTGTCACCTAAATGTATAATGCATAACCTGATTTGTGATATTTCTAACACAGGGAAGTGATGGGTGCCATGGTTCAGTTTATAACTGTGTGGTCATCACCTCACTCTAAATGCTGGAAGTTGTCCTAGGAACTGTAATGTGTATAGGATTTGAGCACATTGCAGTGCCAGCACCATCATAGTCATCAGCATAGGATACATTTTCAATGTTTCTGGATGCTCCTGGGGCTATAAATAATTTTCTGATTGTGGAAATTTTCCAAACTGCATGTCTGTATCATACTGTAATTTTTCCAGTTTATTCTGGATTCTTTTTTCACCAAATACCCATCCACATAATTGTTTTTAATTAGGCTCACATTAAAATAAATATTGTTACTAAGGGCAAAGGAAAGTTTTACCTTCCATGTGCATCAGATTTCTATTTTTCATTTTGTCTTTCACTTTATTAATTTCATCTGAGTATATAAATATACACCTGGAAACCAGTCTTTCTTAGCACTGCCAAGTTATGATGATTCTTTTGGGCACTTACATTTTCATGTCATGAATGCTCTAAATAATGTTTAAGTTGTCTTAGCAACCTCCATTTTTATGGTCTATCAAATAATTTTTTTCTTTTATTTCTCAAGTTTAATGCACATTTAATACATGATGGTTAATTCAATTCTCTTGTATGGTTTGTCATGCTATTATTGCTCCTATGTTATTTCTGTCATTTCCAGTAATAAGAATATAGGTTAAATAATAAAATGCACATTTATTTTAATTTTTATCTTTTATTTCTATGATAAATACACATCATGATGTAATGTATACCAATCCTAGTACAGAGAACTGTAGCCTTTCCTGGTTAACTTCTTCACTCTAATTTTGTCAATTTGATGAAAATTCTTTATGTTTATTTTTCAATGTCCCTTGATTTAAATTCCTTGAATTTAAAAATTTTCTGATAATAAAGTAATTTACTAGGTTATTGTTCACCAAGTTCCTTTGTGTCTACTGATCACTCTATTTATTATCCTAATTCTAATTACAATTATTCAAATGCAATTTATATCATAAAATTTGCATTATATTTATTGTCTTAATTCACTAACATGACCTGTTATACGGTCAATATCCAATTATGGGGCCAGTGCCATGGCACAGTGGGTTAACACCCTGGCCTGATGCACCAGCGTCCCATAGAGGTGCTGGTTCAAGACCTGGTGCTGTTCCACTTCTGATCCAGCTCTTTGCTATGGCCTGGGAAAGCAGTGGAAGATGGCCCAAGTCCTTTTGTGGGAGACCAGGAAGAAGCTCCTAACTCCTGGCTTTGGATCAGCACAGCTCAAGCCATTGTGGCCAATTGGGGAGTGAACCACAGGATGAAAGACCTCTCTCTCTCTCTCTCTCTCTCTCTCTCTGCCTTTCCTCTCTGTGTAACTCTTTCAAATAAATAAATCTTTTAAAAAATCCAATTATAATCCAATCTTACTACTATTAAACTTAGTCCTTCATTTTTTATCAAAACATTTTATATAAGGAATACAGACTTCATGAATTTTATGAGTACAGCTTTAAGAATATAGTAATTCTTCCCATGGAGCCTAACCTCCCACTCACATTCCCACCCCTCTTCTTCCCCCTCCTATTCCCCATCATATTTTATACTAATTTCTATTTTTAATTAACCTTATACACCAAAGATTAAGTTTATAGTAAGTGGAAAGTCCAAGAAACACAAAAAGGAAGACAAGGGCTGTTCAAAGTCATTGCTTTTTTCAAATTTAATTTCACTTCCTTTTTTTGAGAAACTTTATAAACTTTAAAGAAGCACCCAAGAATGATAACATCTTTTGTGAGCACACAGAAATAATTTTAGCTTATGAGACATAAGGATATCCTTCACTTAATACATTAGAAGAAAGTAAGTCTTTGGGAACAAGTCTTAAAATTAATTAAAGAAGCACCTAAGAAAACAAGCAAAGAATTTGGATACTTTGACATAGCTAAAATTTATGAGACATAAGAATATCCTCCACTTAATATACTAAAATGGAATAAATCTTTGAAAACAAGTTTTACTGCTAATTCTCCTGACACAACACTTTGAGGGCAGAGGTCTTGCATGGGAAGTTAGTGCACAATGACTATTGTTGTTAATTTAACAATTAACACTCTTATGTATGACATCAGTGATCACTGAAGGCTCTCGACATGAGCTGCCTAGGCTATGGAAGCCTTTTGAATATACAAGTTCCGTAAGAATTTAGAAAAGGCAATAAGCAAAGTGGAAGTTTTTCACAAAGAAACCTTTTATTTAAGGAATACAAATTTCATAAGGACAACTTTAGGAATATAGTTATTCTTTCCACCATACCTGCCCTCGCACCCACACTTTGTCTGTGTGGGTGCAAACTGTTAAAATCTTTACTTAGTATAGAGTTGATCTTCTGTATATAAAGATAATTAAAAATTAATCATAATGATGAATGGGATGGGAGAGGCAGTAGGAGGTGGGACGACTTGGCGGGAAGAATTGCTATATTCCAAAAGTTGTACCTATGAAATTTATATTTATTAAATAAAAGCTTTCTTAAAAAAAATGAAGATATAGGGTGTGTTCCCTAAGAAGCTAAAAGGGCCTGATATCTTTCAGACTAACCTTAGCATTTAAAGCTCTGGCTTTGTTTGAAATTAAATGACTATATGTGCTTGAAGATCCTCCCTCTTAGTTCCTTGAGTGGGAAAAGAGAATTCTAAATTCTAACTTTTGCAAGTTGGATTGTGGAAATGAGGGTTGTCACTGATCTGAAAATAACTGCAGTGCAGCTGTCATCCTACCAGTATCAGTCAAATCCTGCACTTGGAGACTGCATGTATCCGACGTTCTCCCTTTGTGTATCTATTCCTTTGGATATGTGCAGCCATATCTGTCCATCTGTCCATCTTTTTTTTAAAGATTAGTTTACTTATTATATTGAAAGGCAGAGTTACAGACAAAGAGGGAGGGAGAAGAAAAAGAAAGAGATATCATAAATTAAAAAAACAAAAAACATAGAGCCACAAAGAAATAGATCCACTATGGCCTTTTTTATGAAATGCATTTTTCATTCTCATAACGCCATATTTTTCAAGATTTTTGCAACTATTAACCTGTTTATATTTTCATAGCATGAAAATCATTGGTGTTCATTATTTTCTTTGAGTTCAGATATAAATATTTGAAGAAAGAAACTATTATGGCAAATTAGGTACAGTTTTTATGCTTGAGGGATTTTAGTATGTTGTGTATATTCAAATTTCTACAGCTTCATGCCTCTTGCTTCTGAAGCAGTGTATGGTGAGTGCTTGAGAGAGACTGTTATGCATTTGTATGTGTATTTTTAATATAAATATGTAACTTCCTTTACAGTCAATGTTGCTAAGTCATAATTCACATGTGTGGTTATCCTATTAATAATGGGCCTTGTAAGCTTTGAAGCATTTGCAAATAATAAATATGTATGGCTGCATATTAGTAATGCTTACTTTTCTTATATTTACTTCTCTTATAAAGACCAAACATTATACATTCTTATGTAATATTTGATGCATACAAAAGAATATAACTGATATACTGAGATATAAAACACAACAAACTAGCACTCCAAATCACTTAAGATTGGCACTGTATTTGCTTTTGGCAAGTGCTTGTTCTTTTATTATATACATATATGTATATATATATACATATACATATAAAACCTTGTACATTTGGGAAAAAATTCCTTAAATGACATCTGATTTCCTGTTCCTTCTACTTTACTGAGCTGGCATGGAAAGGGATCTCAGCATTTCTTCACTCCTCCCATTACTGGCCCTTGCCAAGAGCATTTGGTTGTAAAATGAAAGCAGCATACCCCTGAAAACATAAAATGTTGCAGAAAAGGAATCTTTTCTGTAGTGGAAACAAGTCTGGGAGACATCTGCTGGAAAGGAATGAAAAGCACAAGTGAGCTCCACCTCTTACTGAATTGGGCAGGTTTTGCTATTGAGTTCCTCAGTTTTCATGAACTTACAGTTCAGCAGCAAACAAATGATAATGTCAGTCACAACACACATTTTATATTATATGAATTCATGGTTGAAAGAAATTTCTACAAACATTTTTGTCAAAATATTGTGGTTGCTACCAAAATTAAGCATCTAAAAGTGAAACTGTCTAAACCTTGTATTATGTATTTAAAATAAATACTCAGGTGAATTTTTGCAAACAGCATTTCAGTTACTCTGGGTAAATATAATAAATCTCTGTAATTCCATAGCATCTGGTTTCAGAGTCAACACAAAATCAGAAAATTAAACTGCCATGTACACAATAGTGAATCCATTCAAGAAACCAGCACTGCTTTCTATGAGGCAAGTGGTGGGAGCAGGGAGGCATCAGGTCCCGTCCTGCAGCACAGACGTTGGCACCTGGGGAAATCTGTCAGAGCCTGGCAAGATGAAGCACCCTAGCCTCCAGGACCCATTGGGAGGCTGAGATACCTGGCCAGCCCCCAGAGTTCTCAGGTCTAATCTCAGAGCTGGGCCTCATTGCTGATCTTGGTGCCTTCAGTTCCAGCATCTAAGGCAGCCCACAAGGTGGCCAATGGTCCAGGTGACTTCCTGTGTCCCCATGCCAACCCACTTCCCAAAGCCAATGCACCAGGAGAAGATAAAAAGATAAAGTTATTTTAAAATGGACAGTTTTGAGAACAGGAGCAAAGTCACAGCACCATTAAATCACAAACAGATTTAGGTTTGCGCACTGTTTCTTAGTCCTCCCCTTCCTCTCTTCTCCCATGACTGCATATTTTGCTGCTACTCTGATGGTTTGAAGAGTTATGTAGAGCTGGACTTGGGATCAAATCCAAGGTTTTTTTTCCTGTGGAGTGTTTGAGCCATTACATCTAAATGCTTGACTGTGAGCATCACTTTTCCAGGCCTCCCTGAGAGGGTGCAGTTTATTTTCACAAGTACTACTCAGATATTATCTTTCATCATAAAGCACAGCCACTGTTGGCATTCAGCTCATTTTCTTATTTGTAGACAATAAAGTTCATTTGATCTGCCTTCTATATTTGATTTTTCCACTTACTATGTGTCAAATGATACATTTTCAGTGTTTTGTGTTTTCCTCTTGTTACAAATTTTACACTAGGACAGGAGGGCCAATCCATGGCAGTTTCTCATAAAGCCTCTATTAGACTTCAATAACTGACTGATGTTTTCTGAATTTTTTTTTTGCCAAGTTGCAGTTTTTCCTCATCCTAACCCACAAGCCTTCCCATTTGTATCACCACAGTGACACCTAGAAGTTTAACAATAGTTTGCTTGAAAATGGGGCGTTTTCAGAATGGGTGACTAATGATGGCACAAATGGGCTTGGGCTCTCTTGCTGTTTCTCTGACCATTTCAGTTACTCAAGTGTACATAAACCCTGACAGCTCATGTGAATGCAAATTCTGACATTTAGGGTTAGAAGTAAGTGTAGGGCTAGATATAGGATGAGTGTTAGGGTTAGTATTAGGACTAGGATGAGAGTTAGGATTGGTGTTAAGGTTTAGAATGAGCATTATTATTAAGGCTATTGTTAGGGTTGGGGTTAGGGTAAGATTTAGAGCTAGGTTTACGTTTAGTGTCAGTGTTAGTATTAGGCTTATGGCAAGAGTTGGGGCTAGTTTTAGGATTAGGGTTCTGTTAAGTTTAGGCTTAGGTCTAGGGTTAGATTGAAGCCATGGTTATGGTTATGGTTAGGGCTAGGCTTAGGGTTAGTGCTACACATAGAGTTATGTTTAGCTTTAGGGTTAGAATAAGGATTAGGTCTAGGACTAGGGTTATACTTAGGATTAAATTTGTGATTAGAGTTATAGATAGGGTTAAGGCTATTGTTGGCCTAGGGATAGAGCTAGGATTAGGGATAAGTTTAGGTGTAGGGCTATGGATAGTTAGACCTGTGATTTTATTATATATACATATATACGATTATATATATCTATATATAATACATAGAGAGAGCTGTGGTTATATATTATATATATAATATACAGTTATAGTTGAAGTTAGGGTCATCATCACCAGGATGAGGTCTTTGGGTTAGCATGATGGTTAGTTTAAGGCTAGTGTTAGATATAGCATTAAAGTTGGCATTAGGACTATGGTCAAGTTAATGCTGAAGGCTAGTTTGCTTTAGGGTTAGGCCTAAGCAGAAAGATAGAATTAGTGTTGGGGTGAGATTTAAAATTAGTTTAAGATTAGGGTTAGATTTACTTCTATGGTAAATTTTAGAGTTAGAGCCAGAGTTAGGACTATGGTTAGAGCTAGTGTGATAGTTAAAGTTAGGACTATGGATAGGTTTTAGGCCAGGGTTAGGGTTAACGCAAGGTTAGGTTTAAGTTTTGGTATTAGTGTTAGGGTTAGAGTTGGGGCTCAGATTAGGATTAAGATTAATGCTTGAATTATTAAGGCTAAAGTTATGGATAGGATTAGTGCTAGTGTTAGAGTTTAGATTGGGTTAAAGCACCATGTTGAGGATACAATTAGGATTTTGGCTAAGTATAGAGTTAAGGTAGAGAGAGTTATGGTTAAGATGAGGGCCAAATTCGAGGTTAACGCTTTGTCTAGGTATAGACTTAGTATTAGGCTACAGAATTGGTTTAGACCTAGGGTTAGGTTTAGGGTTAGGGCTAGGACTAAGGCTAGGGCTATGGCCAAGGTAAAGATTAGGGCTTGGACTAGTGTTATAATTTGGTTTATTTTTATAAAATAAAAAGCAATAAAGACATAGTAATATGAATAGCAATCACATTTAAAAAAAAACTTCCTCCTAATAAATTTCATGTTGATTCTGAAACTGAGGTGAAAGACTGGAATTTAGGTGGATCTACAGAACAGGGACACAGGGACAGACCAGATCATCCCAAACTGGCTACTGCCTAAAAATAGGTGTTCAATTCCAAGTTATTAAAGGACATTTTAAAACTAACCAATGGCAGAGATATCTAGATTAACATATCCCAACTATAATTAAACTAAGGAGAGAATTTCTTGGTTACCTCCCAAGAATCTTTAGTAAACTGATTATAGTTGATCTTTTTGAATATTTGCTCTTCATTATGGTAGTTCAGTTAATTCCTTATGAACTATAGAACATTTGTTGAACCAGATAAACTAGAAAAGATAATGTAAGGGCAGTTTAAAAGGTTTGCAGAAAATGGAATTAAAAGTTGTTTATTTTGTGAAATTATTTTTAAATCTAGGCAGTTTTCTCAAAGTAAACATTTCCATGAACTTTCTGAAGCATCCTCATACATCTTAAGATATACTCTTCCAGAAAGATACATCAACTCCACTGACTCATGTTACACATCCACAGGAGTGCAGATGCAACCTGTAGGTCATATCATCTTGATGTTTCTGTATGCCTTATACCACACAAAGAAGATCCCTGTCTGTTTCTTTCTTTATTTTTTTTTACTTATTTGACAAGCAGAGTTAGAGAGAGAGAGAGAGAGAGAGAGGGAAAGGTCTTCCCTCCATTGGTTCACCCCCCAAATGGCAGCTACAGCCAGCACTGTGCCGATCTGAAGCCAGGAGCCAGGTGCTTCCTCCTGATCTCCCATGCAGGTGCAGGTGCCCAATCACTTTTGCCATCCTTCACTGCCCTCCCAGGCCACAGCAGAGAGCTGGACTGGAAGAGGAGCAACCGGGACTAGAACCTGGAGCCCACATGGGATTCTGGCACCACAGATGGAGGATTAGCCAAGTGAGCCATAGCGGCGGCCTAATCCCTGTCTGTTTCTGACAGGATAATATTAATCTTATTCTCCAAGTGGGCACCCAGCATGTCACAAAGGTCAGAAAGAAAGCCTCATTCAGTGTTACTGTGTTCACAGAAGATGGCATTTATTCCTTGCGAAGTAGCATCCAGACCATCATGATGGAACATCCCACCTGTGAGGTACAGGTCTGCTTCCACACCCTGCAGGATGCTGCTCCCAGAACCACACAGGGCCACAGCTTTGACTCATGATGCTAAGGTCCTTCCTACCCCAAGAGCTAATTGAATATGAGTTAGTTTGAGGTGTCTTTTGATTTGCTCAATCATGGTTGCCAGGGCAACAGATTCTTCCAGGGTGCATGATCGACCTATTCCAGTATGTAGAGCGAAGGCTTCTGCAGTGACAGAATTTCAGTTCTCTGGAAAAGCTATCTGTTTTGAGAGAGCTGAGCCACCACCTGCATCAAAGGCTTCTTAGTACAATTCAGGCTGATCCTTGTTTTTCCTCCTCATCAATCCTAGCAGAAAAAGAAGTGACAGGAACACCTTCAATTTCTCTCACTGCAGACACAACTTTGTCTATATCTTGGGTATGGTTAATGTTGAATTGTACTCAGTGGGTTCCTTCTATAGGATGGCCATGAGCTTTGGAAGGATATATATGCCTGGATGTGCAGGCTCCAAGCCCTTTGGAAAAAGTTTTTCAATCTCTGGGGTGCAGCATCATAGGCTGTGTGAAGAGAGTAGATGCCAACTCTGTTCTCCAAAGCCAGGAACATCAGGCACTCCTTTTAGGACATCCAGGTAATATGCTTTATGTGTAGGAAGATAGGTGGGATGTAGGAAAAGATGAGATCTGCCTTCTTATGCAGTGCCTCCTCCATCAGCTGTTCTGTCAAGTCATTGGTCAGGAAGAGTGTATTTATAGTTTGTGGTGGGCTTGGTTCCACCAGCAATCCAACATTGTCCCAACTCTCAGCAGAAGACAGGGATGCAAAGTCCTTCAAAGAGGAAATGAGAGTCTTCAGACCCATGAAGGAACAGGAAGAACTGCAGTTCAGAGAATGGACAAAGCAGACTGTCATGGGGACCAGGTGTAAGCAAGATGGCAAAATACAGCAATTGGGCAAAACTCAGTTTGAGTCCAGGTACACCGCCATAGCCTTTAATCTGTCTTTCTTTTTACATTGGTTTTTATTTTCTAAATGTTGTTTTTCAAGTTGTTGTATATTTGGATTGCAGAACAATTTGTAAGATGAATTTTTTAATGTGCATTGCTAAAAATGTTCTGAGTGAAGCTAATTGTCAACTTTATTAAGGAGGATTGCTTTCTGCCCACCTAGTGTAAAAATAAAATCAAGTAATGAAAAAAAGAATACAAGTTTAAAGGCAAAGAAACAAAAGATCTGAAATTAGACCTGATAGAAAATGAGGAGTCCAACAAAAATCTCATTATGTTGATTTAAGACATGGCTGGCTTGTACTAATACCATATACAAGTAAAAAAGAATGAATGCTGCAGGTTTCATTTGAGATTCAACAAGTGTGAGGGATTATTTGAACAACTACAAAGAAGCATTCAAGATGGAGAAGGAACTATAGTCTAAAGGTCATGGAAGATGTTCAAACTGGAGAGAAAGAGAAGTGTCTGATTACAGATGGCAAAAATCAGTCAAGCAGAATCAGAGATTTGGATGAATGGGAGATCAAAGGGAATACCTAGGTGGTTAATGTTAAGGAGAAGAATGCAGATGATTTCAGGAGGAAAATACAAGAAACCATCAGTGAAGAGAGAGAGGTCTTCCTTCTGTTGGCTCAGCCCCCAAATGGCAGCTACAGATGGCACTGTGCTGATCTGAAGCCAGGAGCCAGGTGCTTCCTCCTGGTCTCCAATACTGGTACAGGGTCCCAAGCACTTGGGCCATCCTCCACTGCCTTCCTGAGCCACAGCAGAAAGCCAGACTGGAAGAGGAGAAACCAGGACTAGAACCCGGTGCCCATATGTGATGCCAGCACCACAGTCAGAGGATTAACCAAGGAAGCCATGGTGCTGACCCCTGTTTATGTTTTAACACTAGGTAATTATTAGCTCTGCAGCATATTGAGTGTTTGTTTCCAGCCTTGAACTAAAACACTACACACAAAATCATCTTTACAATTCATAAAGGTTCTGTTTCAGAATACATCTCATAGGTATTTAGCAAATTTCCTCTTAATTTTTAATTTGAAATGTAACAAGTATATATTTTTGCTATAGCATCAGAAAGACGAGACTGTCTAAAGCCATACAACCCTGAACCTCCCACCCCCAATCTCATCTGATCTTGGAAACTAAGATGGGTCAGGCTTGGTTAGTACATGGATGGGAGAAAGACAAAATAATAATTTGCTCTCAGCTTACATGGCTTTATTGTCTTACAACCATGCCAACTTTATCTTGTTCATGTGCATTCTCTAATGATGAATGTTGTGTTTGCCTTTCCATTTTAATTAACAAATTTTCATAAAGGTGCTAAAGCACAATGTAAAATGAGCTGAGGAATGATGAAGTAAGCAAGTTACTGAGATATATTAATTTCTAAACCAGTGGTCTTAGAAACATGTAGACATGTAGAAGTCAATAGAACTATACCTGGAAGAGAAAGTGAGAGAAGGTGGTAGTGAGAGAACTGGTCAGGATTGTACCTACATTCTACTGTGCAAAACAAGATGATGTTAGAAATGTATACAGAATAACAGATATATAAGCTTGAAGAACAAGAACAATAAACCTCCCTAAGCAAGAATAGTGTTTTACCCATGATTACAGGCTGGAAAGACATTCTTGAAAGGCACTCACAATTTATTAATTGGTGAAGATTAAACACAACTTAGTTTCATGAATACATTCATTTGCTACTGATTTTGTAAAAAATTATAGTAAAGATAACACAATTTTAAGAATTATTATCCAAATAAATTACAGAATTCCAAAGAAAGATCATGTGTCACTAACAACTGAACAATGGTTAAATAATTCAATGATATTAACTATGTTCCTCTTAATACAGGGGTACCCATGTGATGTCATGTTAGTTAGCATTTTTCAATAGAGTATCTCTGGATTTTATACACCTAAAATTCCATAAAAAGCATGCATGTTGGAGGATTCCAAGATGGTGGAATAGGGAAGGGCATACACTAGTGGTAACTAGTTTCAAAAAATGTTGGAAGTACATTGTTGGGGAAGAGTTAGAGAAAACTGCAGTGGAAATTATACAGGAGAAAACACCATGGATCAGTGTGGAAGATGCAGACATGCAGCATGAACACAGACACAACATGATGCCAGCAGCCAAGAGGAGGAGAGAGCACCAGCTCTGGAGAGTGAGGTGAGATCAGACTGCAGCAAGCCATACCACTGGTGATACAGACAGAGGGAGACTTCGACGTGAGTCTGGCCTGGAGCTCTGAGGGGGAAAGTGTACCCGCTGACCCAATAAAAAACAAGGGGGGCATGTTTCTCTCACTACATACACTAAACAATGGTGCCCAACAATCAGCTGAGAGAAGGTGGGCACCATTTTGGACATAAACAGAAGTTGCAGAAGCTCTTGTGCACGTGCCCAGCACCTGGCTGAGACAAGACGCCATCTTGTAACAGTACCCGTGGCAGCAGCTTGAATACACACAACTTGCAACTGGTAGGGGGAAGGAAGCATTTGGTTGGTGGCTATTGTGCATTTGTGTGAGCCAGAGATTCTAGCAGAGGGAAAACTCCATGTTCCCCACTGACTTTGAGTCTGGCTGGGCAAATTGACAAGAGTCTGTGCACACACATAATACTGTGAGGTGCCCCCAACCTCTCAACATGTCACAGGCTCCAGGGCTCAAATTGTCGAGGCCTGAGAATGTCTGCCTCCCTGTGGATGAGACAGTCTAGCAAGGTGGAGCAAATCCTCTGCATCCCATGACAGTGGGAGCCTTGTGTGCTGAGACTGTGGAAACTCTGTGACTGCATAAGAGGGCACAGGGTACAGCTGGATCTCTGGGCAATCAATGTGAGCTGCTCTACAGGCACTTATCAAAAGAGAAAATTTAAAAAGCCACAGGCAAGTGAAAAATGCTCAATATCACTAGTTACCAGGGAAATAAAAATCACAACCACAGTGAGGTTTGACCTCACCCCTGTTAGAGTGGCTCTCACACAGAAATCAACAATCAATACATGCTGGCCAGGATGTGGGGAAAATACAACTTAATCCACTATTGGTTGGAAAATAAACTAGCACAGCTATTGTGGAAGACAGTATGGAGACACCTCAGAAACTTGAAAATAGATATAGCATATGACTCAGCAATCTCAATCCTGGGAATTAATCTAAGTAAAATGAAATAGGCATTGAGGGGCTGGCACTGTGGTGCAGTGAGTTAATGCCCTGGCCTGAAGCGCCAGCATCCCATATGGGTTCCGGTTCTAGTCCCACCTACTCCTCTTCTGATCCAGCTCTCTGCTATGGCCGCCTAGGATAGCAGTGGAAGATGGCCCAAGTCCTTGCGCCCTTGCACCATGTGGGAGACCTGGAGGAAGCTCCTGGCTCCTGGCTTCAGATCGGTGCAGCTCTGGCCATTGTGGTCATCTGGGGAGTGGGCAATGCATGGAAGACCTCTCTCTCTGTCTCTACCTCTCTCTGTAACTCTGTATTTCAAATAAATAAAAGTAAAAAAAAAGAAATAGGCGTATGAAAGAGCTATCTGTATCCTCATGTTCATTGCAGCTCAATTCACAATAGCTAAGATATAGATTCAACCTAGATGTCCATCAGCTGATGACTGGATAAAAAAAATTGTGGTAGGTATATATATATGTATACATATATATATATTTACTCAGCTATAAACTACTCAGCTATAAAGTATAATGAAATACAAAACATAATGAAATACAAAATATAATGAAATTCTTTGTTTTGCAACAAAATGAATACAATTGAAAACCATTAAATTTAGTGAAATAAGCCAATCCCAAAAAGACTCCTTATGTTCTCCTTGATCTGTGGTAACTAATAGAGTAGCAAAAAATGGAATGTATAGGAGTGAAATTGACATTTTGGGATTTTATGATTGTTTACAGCCCTTGTCTCTACTGCTGAATAACAGTGCTGTACTCTTTACTTAATATAGGGTGAATCTTTTTTTATATATTATTTTTTATTTAGTAAATATAAATTTCCAAAGTACAGTTTATGGATTACAATGGCTTCCCTCCCCCATAATTTCCCTCCCACTCATACCCATCCCATCTCCTGCTCCCTCTCCCATTCCATTCACATCAAGATTCATTTTCAATTATCTTTATATACAGAAGATCGATTTAGGCTCACTCGTGGAGATCTTTCATATAGGTCATTTTTTTTTTGACAGAGTGTCTTGGCTTTCCATGCCTGAAATACTCTCATGGGCTTTTCAGCCAGATCCGAGTGCCTTAAGGGCTGATTCTGAGGCCAGAGTGCTGTTTAGGACATCCGCCATTCTATGAGTCTCAGCAGGCAATGTTAAGCAGAAAAGCACCACATAGTAGAATCATTGTTTATTTGTTGGATGCCCTATTCTGGGTTTGCAGCTGGGAGGTAGAAATACACTTGCAGATGCAGAGGTCCCTGATGCTCTTCATGATAAGTTTTTCCCAACCAAGACAGTATTCTTAGTCATTCTCACATGGAAGAAAGTATCGTTATGCCTTGATCTCAGCTGTGGGCTCTTTCAATTATGCTTCCACCAGTGCTGGACTTAAGTACCCTGCAAGTGGAGCACATTTTCTTCCCCCAGAAGAGCAGCTGGAGACAACAGTGGGGAATCAGATGTCAATGATTGTGAAAATTTAATTGACCCTACAGAGCCCTCTAGTGGTGAATTCCTGACCCATTATTATAGCCCAGTGAGGACCCCAGCAACACTCAGACCTCCCAGAGTTAATTAAACCAAAGATGCTCTCCAGTTAGCACACCTTCTCTTGCTTGTTATTGAGAGAGGTGCTTGAGGACTTAATCTAGGAGAGCTTCCTTGTCAGATGCTTTGACCCTCAAGAGGAGAGTTCTTGCACACAGTAATCATAAGCCTCTATCCCTGGTCCAAGTCCTTGGGCCCTGCACCCCATGGGAGACCAGGAGAAGCACCTGGCTCCTGGCTTCGGATTAGCGAGGTGCGCTGGCCACAGTGCGCTGGCCGCAGCGGCCATTGGGGGGTGAACCAACGACAAAGGAAGACCGTTCTCTCTCTCTCTCTCTCTCTCTCTCTCTCACTTTCCACTATGCCTGTCAAAAAAAAATGTATATTAATATCCCCAATAAAGCCGTATCATTCTGTTCTCTGTCTCACGCCTGAATTCCTTCTTACGTGAAGACAAGAACCCCACAGCTTCCACAGCCTTCCCTCTGGTAACATAAATATTGTAATAAGTCTTAATGTTTCATTCTGAAATCTATTTTTAATGCAGTTTCTCCTTTTAGTAGCTTCTACTTAATTGGTGATTTTCTTTGTCAAATTTCTAGGAATCTTCTTTAAGTTATTTCTTCCTCCTTGGTTCTGACTCTTGTGACCTAACATTAAAACTATTTATCTTAGAAGCCTAAGGGCAAAGGATAACTTGATTATTCTGCCTTTTCTTAATGTGTTTAATTTTTTTCTATTCAAGGTTTTCATGTTCTTCAATAATATTTTTAGATAGGAAGATAGAAATTAGGCTATGTGTGTGAAAGCAGCCATGGGAAACAAACATGTGCTCTGCATGAGGAATGCAGCAGCCCTAGAAGCAGGCCTAGGAAAGCAGCCCAGTATTTTACACTACAAAATCCTACCCTTATCCCAATAACTTCGTAGGTGGTTCTAGTCTTACCCTCCAATAAAAGCACACCAGGAGAAACCTGTTTGCTTGGTGCAAAGGAGGTTACTGAGTCTGATAACATTACCTAATTTTGCACCTGGGAAATATTTTGTCCAGGAGAGGAGTGTGTGTGTGTGTGTGCGTGTGTGTGTGTAAAAACAGTGAGAAGTAGACACCCAGCTCTTAGAAACCCCATTATTATTAATTTTTACTCCTCACAATCAACTTCATCAGGGGCATCTGTGGAAATTTACAGTAGGTTTTTAAGAGAGCAGGGAAGCCCCAGGTCTCTGTTCTACCATTAGGCTGAGGCGGAGCTGAAGGACACAAGTGCTGGAAGGTTTGAGGACCACCAGGAGGAATCAGAGAACTTAAGATTGTCATCAATCTAGCGACAAGCCATGACATCTGAAACCAGAGACTGTCAACTCTTCCATGACTTCACCACATCAAAGAAATGGGCAAAATGGTGATGAAGGAAGGTGCCTGGGGTGCTTGTCTCACATAGAATTTCCATGTGCACAGGCAGTGAGCAAAGCAAGATTTATTTATTTATTATTTTATTTTTAGATTTTTATTTATTTACTTGACAGGTAGAGTTACAGACAGTTAGACAGATAGAGAGAGAGAGACAGAGAGAAAGGTCTTCCCTCTGCTAGTTCACTCCCCAAATGGCCACCACAGCCGGAGCCATGCCACTCCGAAACCAGGAGCCAGGTGCTTCTTCATGACCTCCCATGCAGGCGCAGGGACCCAAGGACCTGGGCCATCCTCCACTGCCTTCCCAGGCCACAGCAGAGAGCTGGACTGGAAGAGGAGCAGCCAGGACTAGAACCCATGCCCATTGTGGATGCTGGCACCGCAGGTGGAGGATTAACCTAGTGTGCCACTGCGCTGGGCCCCTAAAGCAAGATTTATTTACATGAGAAACCTCTTGCCACAGCAGCCAGAAGGGGGTCTCCAAGAGTGGGAGACCTGAAAAATGGAGCGAGGTCTTTTACCCACAATTTGGATGAGCAGAATAATAACAGCTAACAATCTATCAGAGGGCAGGGACAAAAACCACCAGAATCAGAATCCCCTCTAGCCTGCTCTTGTTGAATGAAAAAACCTTGGGAACAGTAGGATAGGCAAATTCTTTCTATTCTCATGGTAAAACTAGGAGGTCAGAAGGGTGAGATCCTTACTTCCTTTCTATTCTCAGGATAAACTACAAACTCAGAGGAATGGGCTCTCCACTTCTGTCTTGCTAGTAGACAGGTTCTGGGGAGAAGCAAGTGTCTTGTCCATTCTTAAAATGACTCCCCATTAGGTCATCTAAGTCCTCACATCAGCACTCCCTTCCTTATAACCTCTTTATAAGCCCCTAAATACCCTCCTCCAATAGAATGGTACTCCTGTAACCACAATAAAAGCAATTTTCCTTTTCAAATGTTTACCTTAATGAAGGCACCCTCTGTTCCTCTAATCTTGTGAGTAATATTTGCGTAAGAATTTCAGAAGCCTCCGGAAAACTGGAGATGATTCGGAATGGCAGGCTTTTGACCAGCTCACAGAGGACCCTCCCCCAACTGAGGCAGAAAGCACCTCCCACCTGACACCCTGGACTCCCCTGACTGGCAGGTGGGACCTTCATCAGAACAAAGCCTGAAAATCTGCATAATTGTCAATTGAATAAGAAAATGATTGCAGGAGGTGAGACTCCTTTAGGTGAAGAAAAATCATTTTCTTGGCATACAAAATATTCTTAATAAAATATGTACATATTAAGAACCCAAAACAGGAACACAAACTTGCAGCAGTGACTATCACCATATCTTGAAGGTTCATAAACAAAGAGGACTGGGGATTGGCGTTTGGTGAAGCAGGCAAGATGCCACATCTATATAAAAGTGCCTGGTCCATGTTCTTGCTCTGTTCGAATCCAGCTTCCTGCTAATGCACGTCCTGGGGCGGCAACAGATAACAGCTGAGGTATCTGGGTCCCTGTCACCCACACGGGAGACCCATACTGAGGCCTGGCCTCCTGGCCCAGGCCTGGTTGCTGTGACATTAGTAGAGTGAATGATTGAATGGAATGATCTCTTGCAAATAAAATGTAAATAAATAGATAGCATTTTGAAAATAATAAGATGAGTGCCTAGTGTAGGCAGTGTTCAGTTACTGGGAATGTTTAGCAGTAAACAATAAATGTTTGGAGTTTTCTTGGAAGTCCACCAGATGGCAATTACATGGAGTGTTTACGATGGAATTAAAAAAAAAAAAAAAAACTTTACAAATTTTATTACCAGCGTCTGCAGGAGCAGCTCGCAGGCCAAGGGCCCCTGCTGCAGCCCACAGCGGCCTCCACTTGTATCCCACCACAGCGCCTCGGCGGACTTGCTGCGAACGCGGGCTCCGAACCTGGAGCTGCAAGAGCTGCCTGCAGGGCGCGGACCGGCCCCTCCCCACGGCGGCTGCGTCCTTCTTGGCCGCTGTTGGTGCTGAGCAAGTGGGAGCCCGAGCTACCGCTGCTCTGGGTCATCTCTCAGCGGGCCAGCAAGGGTGGGGGCGGGGGCTGGAGGGCCAGCTGGGGACGAGGGGAGTGCGGGGTAAATGTGGGTGTCCAGCAGTGTGCAGGGCCGTTCCTGATGCCTGCCTCCCATGCCCACTCCTGTTTCCAGACGCACCCGGTGAACCGCTTCCTCTTGTTCATTGTTTGGCTGGGCTTTGGGGTGGGGTCAGAAGTGGGGATGCCAGCGGTGTGGGTGCCGTGGAGGAAGGAGGGAGGCCTCGATTCCACCGCATGCATCTGCCCGGGGAGGAGCCACCTCCTCTAGGGGCGCGTGGGACAATTACTTTTTGCTAATGGTCGGTAGGAATTGTCTTTCCTTACAGCCTGGTCCATCCATCTCTCTTCTTCCCGTCCTGTACTACTCGGAGCCCCGCCCGATCCAGCAGGGCTGCTGCCTACGAGGAGCACGTGGTGGAAGGAGGGAGGCTCTCTTGGAGACCCCACAGCGTATCCTGGCCCATTTGTTTCAGTGTTTATCTACGTCAGTGGCTGTACTTCTTTTCAGCCCACTGAAATGAGACATCTAAACTGAGGTTTGATTCCCCCAAAAAACTGGGAGAAAAGAGCAGACACGAAGACTTCATGGACAGGAGACTCAGGCAAGAAGCGACAAGATGACTTTCCCAGAGGGCGGCAGAAGCTCTAAAAACCTCTTCAAGATCAGGATAACTGGAGGCTCAGACCCAGGCTAAGGAGAAGTTGGAGCTCTGACTTTTCCCTCCTTCCCCTGCCAGTCCTGCCTCAAATTCTAAGGAACCTGAGCCAACAAGTTTCGGTTTTGAGACTGTCGCTTTGGGGGAAATTTGCACTGAGAATAACAACAGAAAAATATGACCGTTTACTCACAATAAGGGGACTACCCAGAAGAAGAAAGCAGCTGTTTCTGTTGTCTTTGGACTCGTGTGTCTGGAGAGGAGGAGCTGTGGGCCCACTGCTGGGGTGTGGTGGGTAAGGCCACCACCAGCAGTGCCAGCCCACATCCCATATAGGTTCCAGTTGGAGTCCTGGCTGCTCCACTTCCAATCCAGCTCTCTGCTATGGCCTGGGAAAGCAGCAGAGGAAAACCCAAGTCCTTGGACCCCTGCACCTGCATGGAAGACTCGGAGGAAACTCCTGGCTCCTGGCTTCTGACTGGCTCAGCTCCGGCCATTTCAGCCATTCGGGGAGTGAACCAGCAGATAGAAGACCTCTCTCTCTCTCTGTGCCTCTGTCTCTCTGTAACTTTGCCTTTCAAGTAAATAAATAAATCTTTTTTAAGAAGTGAAGTTGTTATATTGAAGAAAAATTTAGGACTTAGTGTTTTCAAAGAACTAGCCCCTCATTTAAGAGACTAAGTGCCTATCTCAACCCCTAGTTCTGTAAAGCAAAGCAGAAAGATACCAATGATTGCAATAGGCAAAACAAAGTCAAACTCAAGTGTTCCTTTCTGAAGCACTTCCTGTTCCCACAGGTGCGAGAAGACCTCAAGTCCTTCTGCCTTAATTTACCAAGATACTGAGTTGCCTAACAAAGACAATCAGGTTTGGAAAAATATATTCTAAGTCTTTAATTAATGCTTGATGTTAAATTCTTGTAATAGGGGCCTGATCTCCAGATTATTAAGGCCTGTAGTGGAGCTTAGCAGATATTAGAAATTTTTTAAAAGTATTGCTTTTTTGACCTTTCATACTTGCTTAAAAACTCATCAATTTACTCAGATTATAAACTAAGCCCCAAGGATTCAAGGCAGAATATGCTCCTCTGAGTTAGGATAGAAGACAGTTTCCCCACACCGTTTTGAATTGTTCCTACTAGTTTTATAGTGAGCTCATAAGCTTCAAAACAATACAGGATTATGTAATTCTAGATGTAATATATTAAATAAAAGTTTGATAACTCTTATATAAGCTATACCACTGACACATGGTAGGGATTTGTTGTTGGATTTGTTAAATAATAACTGAATTGAGTTTTAATGCAATATGTAAGTAGCCACAAATTCAGTAGCAGAAAATCCAGGCCTTTTTTTTTTTTTTTTCACAAGAGAAGGGCATTTTACCTGGAAGTTATTAGGCTAATTGCTGTAGTGCGACTGTTGGTGTCCCTCCAAAATTCATCTGTTGAAACCTGCCCATTGCCATACTACTGTGAGGTGAGAGTTTGGGAAGTGATCCAGTCATGCAGGCTCCACCCTCATGAATGGGGTTAATTCTCTTACTATAGAGGCTATGGAAGCACCCTTGCCCCTCCTGCCATGGGAGGACAAAGCAACTAGAACCATCTATGAATAGGGAGTGAGCATTCACACAAGATGGAATGTGCCGGCACTTTCATCTTAGAATTCAGCCTCCAAAACTGAGCATACTTTCCATTGTTCATAAATCACCTAGTCTAAGGAATTTTGTTTGTAGCAGCCAAGTAAGGCTAAGACAATAATATACTTGTGCTACTAGATCTTTCAACAAGAACAAATATAAGTTAAACAGTTTAGAAACAAGTAAATCTAAAACATCAATTGGTCGATAACGGTAGCTAGTATCAAAAGTTGCATGAGTTATTTCCCTACGAAAATAAATGATAAAACATCACCTACTAAACAGATGAGAAACATGCAAGGAATGAAAGAATGCTGGCACTCAGGGAACTTATTGCTGGAAAAATGATATTAACAAGTGAAAAGAGGCCGGCTCCATGGCTCACTTGGCTAATCCTCCGCCTGCGGCGCCAACATCCCATATGGGTGCTGGGTTCTAGTCCCGGTTACTCCTCTTCCAGTCCAGCTCTCTGCTGTGGTCCGGGAGGGCAGTGGAGGATGGTCCAAGTGCTTGGGCACCTGCACCCACATGGGAGACCAGGAAGAAGCACCTGGCTCAGATCAGCACAGTACACCAGCCGTCATGGCCATTTGGGGAGTCAACCAACGGAAAAGGAAGACCTTTCTCTCTCTCACTCTCTCTCTCTCACTGCCTATAACGCTACCTGTCAAAAAAAATTTTTTTAAAGTGAAAAGATAACTTGGCAGATGAGTCAGTGGTTTGAATCAAAGGAATATTTGAGAAAATATTTTTTTTTCTTTTTTAGCCATAAGATTTAGAGATCCTGAAGTTCTGGGTTAATTTGTCTAATTGAATATTTAGAGATCATTCAATACAGATGTTTCAGGTGAAGGGAAACTCATCAATTTTCCCATAGATGGGATTTTAGGTACAAAATACTTAGCAAAATTGCTAAAGCAATTCATTATATCTTTCTATAATAACTATATTACATATAGTTATATGTATAACATACATATTATATATAGTTATTTCTATAATAACTATATTATTGTGTTGCACAAAATTTTGTATTTATGAAACTTCCAACCCTGTGTCTTCAATTTCCAGTAAAACAGAACATATCTGATTTGTCAACAAGGATAGGTTCTGTTACGCTGGAGTAACAAGTAATCAATATCTAGTGGCCTAAAGCAGTACAAGTAGTTTTCTGGTTGTGCTGTGAGTCTGGTGCATCACAACGGGTCAGCTCCATGTTTTCTCATTGCACGTACCAGGCTAATTAACAGGCACTGTCTTGAAAGTTGTCATTGTCCTGGGAGGGGTCCACTCCCTCCAGCCTTTCCTCATTCCTCCAGAGTGGTAAGGCAGACATTCATTTAGGGGCATATTGGCAGGAAGAAAGGTATCCAACAGGAAAAAAAAAAATCTTCACTGTCAGCCCCACCACTCTCGGGTGAACACTGGTTATTTCTTCATGACTGGGTTGTTCTTATCATCAAAGAGTTGGGTCTAGACATGATTTCTTCACCCAAGGTAAGTTGAGGATTCAGAGCAGACTGATGGACAGACGATAACATGGACCCCACATTAGCTACTCTTGGCCTTCTCCATTTCTTTGGTGATTTCAAATGCACATTTCATTCCTGCATAACATCTAATTTCATTTGATCTGTCACTGATGATTCAAAAGCGTGAAATCTTCTATTTTTCACTTGTTTCATGGAAGCATGGACCTTCTGTGTTTTAGTGAGACCGTGGTGGCTTTGAAAGCCTTCAGTATACATTTGCATCATCTTTTTTTAGTTTTTATTTCTCCCCTCTGGTTCTTAGGTCTTTTTTTTTTAAGATTTTATTTATTTATTTGAAAGGCAGGGTTACAGACAGAGAGACAGAGAGAAGGGTCATCCATCCACTGGTTCACTCCCCAAAATGGCCACAATGCCCGCAGCTGAGCCAATCTGAAGCCAGGAGCCAGGAGCTTCCTCCAGGTCTCCTATGCAGGTGCAGGTGCCCAAGCACTTGGGCTATATTCTACTGCTTTCCCAGGCCATAGCACAGAGCTGGATCAGAAGAGGAGCAGCCAGGACTCAAACCAGTGCCCATATGGGATGCAGGAGCCAAAGGCAGAGGCTTAACCCACTGAGCCACAGCACTGGCCCCTCTTAGGTCTTACTTTGGGCTTTAGCAAATGTCATGGGCCTAGTTATGATTTCCTTTTCCCTTAGCTTTGTCATGGACCTAAGGGCTCCCTCAAAGTGTAGTGTTGGTAACAGGAAGTCTTGGAATCTCCCCGTGGCCTCTGAGAGTCTTTCCTCTTATTTTGGGATCCCAGGTTTACATGTGACAACCTTCACTTTTTTTTTGACAGGCAGAGTGGACAGTGAGAGAGAGAGAGAGAGAGAGAGAGAGAGAGATCTTCCTTTACCATTGGGTCACCCTCCAATGGCTGCTGTGGCCAGCGCACTGTGGCCGGCGCACCGCGCTGATCTAAAGCCAGGAGCCAGGTGCTTCTCCTGGTCTCCCATGCGGGTGCAGGGCCCAAGCACTTGGGCCATCCTCCACTGCCTTCCCAGGCCACAGCAGAGAGCTGGACTGGAACAGGGGCAACTGGGACAGAATCCGGCACCCCGACCAGGACTAGAACCCAGGGTGCCGGTGCCGCAGGCGGAGGATTAGCCTATTGAGCCACGGCGCTGGCCGACAACCTTCACTTTTATACTGCAGTAGGTTTCTGTTTGCCCTTCTTCTGTTCAATGGATTTCTCTTCATATTTTAAAATGTATGTCTTGCATTCCAGGGGGTTCCTTTTCCTTAGCTGTATCTAAACTGTCCTCACAGTGTATGTCCAGTTCTTTCAAATATTTGTTCATCTGGGAAACACCTGAGTTCTGCTGTGTAGGTCATTGGAATGTTCCCATATTCTCTCATTTCCTGACATGCCCTTTACTACATATTTTCATCTGGTGCTGTTTTCATGTTCAGGTCTGAGAGGAGCAAATGCTTTCACTTAGGGCCCATTTTTCCTCCAAAAACATTGTAAACATCAAGACTTAAAAGCTACACTTCAGATGGACAATAAATCCTAGTCAAGATGGTTTAGACAGGCCTGTGACATTCCTATAGCAATGCTGGTGTACAGGGAAGAAGCAGAACATAGGGCCTTTGATCGGAAGCCCACAATGCGAGCCCCTCCCTTTACCTGGCAGCAAAGCCCTGGCATCTCCATTGGGCAGCCCAAGAGAGGAAGCCTTGTGTGAACAAGAATGTCCTTGTAAAGCCAGAAAGCACTTAGAGTGTCTTCTTTGGGACAGAAATAAATTTTCCTGGAACTCATAAATTAGGTAGGGCAAGCCAGGTTATCCTGTACCAAGAGACAAAGATGCAAAAGTTGTGAGGAAGGCAATTGTCAGGAGACCATAGATCTTTTTAACAAAGGATACAGGCTATATCACCTGTGGTCTTCTGAGGTCACAAGGACACAGAAAATGGACAGTAGATCAATATGCCTGGTCTGCTTCCTACAAGAGAGGCTGGGCATCCCTGTCCTCTAGGGCAATGTATCCTGGGGCAGGAACGCCAACTACTTAAGACAGAGCTCTAGCTCCAGGAAGGCTTCATTACCCCACGCAGGTAAGGAAGCCATCAATGGGCAGTCCCTCCTGGGCAGGTCCTAGGACCATGAGGTATGATATATTTCTATATCTCCTGAAAGAATTGGTAGAAACATGATACCCCATCCTGATCCACCCACCACACCACACCCCCGATTATGCCATTCTTTTCCTTAGACCTACCTAACTTTTCCTTGGTTCTCATCATGCTATATGCTAGTAAGAAGATCAGTGAATTTTCCTTTGGACTCCTGCCACTTGATCACTTGCACCCCAATAGATTTCATCCTCACCCTCAATGTGATTCCATTCCAAGCCACAGAAGTGTGCCAATGGCCCAGGCACAGTAGTCTGGGAAGCAACAGGCGGCAGTAGCATCCAGAGGTCTGGTGACTCTGGTTCTAAGTGGAGGAAGCAGACTTGTCCTGCTCCCACCTCCCTACCTCACTTTCCTAGAGTTCAGGCCAGCTATAATTTTCTTCCCCACTCACCTGTTACTGTACCACAATGAACTGGTGTTACTAAAGATGTGGTTCGCTGGAGTCCTTCCTGCCAGTGTACAGGTGCAGGCCATGTCCCAAGAACTGCAATCTCAATCTAGGTCCCCTACTCAGGTGGCATACAGCCAACCACTTGAGCCATTACTTGCTCCCTAACAGGATGCACATTAGCAGGAAGCTGGAATCAGGAGCAGAACCAGGAATTGAACCTAGACACTTTGATATGAGATGTCAGTGTAGCAGCTGACTACTGTAGTAGCTGCTACTGTAAATGCTCACCCCCATTAACCTACAGAACTTGTTGTGTCTTTCAATATGAATGTGAGAAACAAACCAGTTATTATAAATATTGATTTTTGTCAAGTGTGGGGAGCAAACCGGACTAGACTGTTACTGGAATTAAGACTTATTCTATGCATCTGCTCTCCCACAATATGGCGCTGGGAGAGAAGTAAACAGCTTCCGCACAGCTGCCTCCAGTTCAACCAATTAACTGTAGGACTTGCTCCTGATTGGAGAGCAGCGTACTCGGCGTGTGGGCAGCCGAGTTGGGATTGGCGGAGGAGGACTATAAAGGAGGAGAGAGACGGCATGCACCAGGAACATCTATGGGGAACATCTAGCTGAAGGAACACCTGTGCAGCCCCCGAGAAAGCCGGCCGGCGGTGTGCCGCTCCCCTGCGGAAGTGGGGAATGCGGCCAGGGGGAACTGCCCTTCCACGGAGGTGGAAGGGATAGTAGCCAACCCGGGAAGAGCCAGCAGCAAACCCGGGGAGGGCCGAGCAGACGAAAGAACAGCGCAGGGTCCTGTGTCGTTCCTCCACGAAGAGGGGGAGCGACATAATGGTGCCGTGACTCGGATTAGGAAACCTAGCTCGGATAGGAAACCTGACTCGGATAGGAAACCTAGGACGGATATGAAACTTAGGAGGGAAGAAACGGGAAGAACTAGGGAAAATATCGGAGAGAGAGACTAGCAAACAGCCTAGGGAAAATACCGGAGAGAGAGACTAGCAAACAGCCTAGGGAAAAGCCGGACGAAAAGGGTGCCGGAAGAAGCTATTGAAAGCCTAGGCATAGACTCGGATACGGACTACGGGGGGAAGCTGGGAGAAATCTCTAAGGTCGAAAGCGAAAGTGAAAGCTAGAACAAACAGACTCGGACGTGGACTGTGGGGAGAGGCCAGGAGAAATGAGGGAGGAATATCGTTGGAGGAAAGCTTGGGGAAACATACCGGGTAGAGAAAAATGTTAGGGAAATTGAAGCCGCGGGGGGCAGGCCGAGGCGGAAACGGAAGCCACTTTGGGGTTCTCAAGTTAGCCCGGGAATAGGGGGCGAAAAGTTGAAACCAGAAGCTGAGACGTAAGCCAGATTGGGATCCGTCTGATTAGCCCGGGGAGCAAAGGACGGGAAGCCAAACCGTGGGGCGGAGACGTACGCTGGGTTGAATTCGCCAGGCTAGCCCGGGGAACTTAGATTGAATGCTAATGGCGGAGACGCAAGCTACGCTGTGTTACTCGCAGAAGCCGCCGCGTGCAGAGAGAGCACGGGGCGTGAATAGATAGGGAACGGGGCTGGCGTAGGCCGTGGTTCAGACGCGAAAGGGTTAAGCGTGGAGACCGCGGAGCGCGCGAAGCCGAGCCGCGCAAAGCCGGGAAGCTGCGCAGATGAGAGAGGCGCGCGGGCTGAAGCGGCGCAGAGCCGGGAACCCGCCGGTGGGGCGAGGTGCCGGAAAGCCGCAGGGATAAGAGAAACAGAAGTTTAGAAGTAAAGTGAGAAAAATAGGAATGCTGGAAGATAGAAGTAAAATGGGAGAAATAGGAATGCCCGGAGATAGAGAAATAGAGAAATAAAAAGGCCTCCCTACAACACTGCAATGTGAGAGCTTGGATTCGGTTTGCCTAATCAAGTGAGGCGATGAGCACCTGCGGGCAGCTAGCAGCTTATGCGCCGCAGGTCACCGAAGACAGGCACGAATTAACATCAGTAAGGCTTCCCCACAATACAACAATATTAAGCTTGGATTCGGTCTGCCTGATTTAAGGCGGTAAGCGCCAGCAAGCAGCTCGACCAGAGTATGAGCTGCAGGTCACCGAAGATAGGCACGAACCAACACTAATAAGTCTCCCCCACAATAAGGCAATGAGAAGGCTTGGATTCGGTTTGCCTGATAGAGCTTGTAAGCCCCTGCAGGCAGAGCAAAGCATGCGCTGCAGGGCACCGAACACAGGCACGCATCAGCGCCTAAAAACCTCCTCACAACATGGCGAAGAGAGGACCCGGATTCGGTTTGCCTGATAGGACTTGTAAGAGCCTGTGGCAACTCTAGCAAGTAGAGCAGAGTGTGTGCCGCGGGACACCGAAGACAGGCGCGTATCAACGCCAAAAATAAAAAGAAAGGGGGATCTGTGGGGAGCAAACCGGACTAGACTGTTACTGGAATTAAGACTTATTCTATGCATCTGCTCTCCCACAATATGGCGCTGGGAGAGAAGTAAACAGCTTCCGCACAGCTGCCTCCAGTTCAACCAATTAACTGTAGGACTTGCTCCTGATTGGAGAGCAGCGTACTCGGCGTGTGGGCAGCCGAGTTGGGATTGGCGGAGGAGGACTATAAAGGAGGAGAGAGACGGCATGCACCAGGAACATCTATGGGGAACATCTAGCTGAAGGAACACCTGTGCAGCCCCCGAGAAAGCCGGCCGGCGGTGTGCCGCTCCCCTGCGGAAGTGGGGAATGCGGCCAGGGGGAACTGCCCTTCCACGGAGGTGGAAGGGATAGTAGCCAACCTGGGAAGAGCCAGCAGCAAACCCGGGGAGGGCCGAGCAGACGAAAGAACAGTGCAGGGTCCTGTGTCGTTCCTCCACGAAGAGGGGGAGCGACAGTCAAGAGGGTCAAAGGTCATGCTTTGGTTTTGACTGTTATTTTGTTAAGCAGTAGTTTAGAGTTTAGATATCATTAATGATTTTGGAGTTAAGAGTGGAGTTGTCTCCTCACCTCCCCAGGGAATCCATGAATGCAACATTTTGGTATCAGCCAGGTATAATTTGAGGATTGGTATCTAGAATTTGTTTTGGATATATCTTTGAATAGACTGAGAGAGGTGGGTAGTGTGGGTGCTGGCTCAAGTCCTGGCTGCTCTACTTCTGATCCAGCTCTCTGCTGTGGCCTGGGAAAGCAATGGAGGGTGGCCTGGGTCCTTGGGCCTCAGCACCCATGTGGGAGACATGGGGGAGGTTCCTGCTTCAGATCAGAGCAGCACTGGCCTTTGTAGCCGTCTGGGGAATGGACGAGTGGATGGAAGATCTCTCTCTCTCTCTCTCTCTGCCTCTCCTTATCTCTCTGTATAATTCTGAATTTTAAATAAATAAATATTTTTTAAAAGTACAGAGATTTTAATTGATTTGAAAGATTTAACTCTAACTTTAGAATCTCAGAACTGAAATTTTAAGAGATTCTTTCATTTGTTGATATCTGTTTCACTTCAGCAGTTAAAAAAACAATGCAGTCATGGGTTGAACCTTTGGTTGGGATGCCCATACTACATATTGGATTATGAGTTCAAGTCCCAGCTTTTTTGCTTCTGATCAGGCTTCCAACTAATGTGCCTGAGAGGCAGAGACGATTTCCCAAACACTGGGCCCCTGCCACCCATGTGGAAGACCTGGATGGAGTTCCTGGCTTCTGGCTTCATCTCACCCAGCACCAGTAGTTGCAGGAATTTGGGGAGTGAACCGTGGATGGAAGATATATCAGTCTCTCTGCCTTTCAGAAAAAAGAAAGCTGATTTGAATATTCCTTTTCCCTGAAATAAAATAAATCATATAAAAATGATAAGAGGGTTGCAACTATGCATATATGAAGTGGAGTTGGGTGTATAAACAGCTAAAATTGTGTCTTCCATAGTAAGCAGTGAATATATAAGGATTAAAACTGAAAATTCCAGAGTAGCAATATTGGCATGTCTCTTAAATATATTGAAATTAAATACCACGATGAACAACTGAAGAGATGAAAGTTATTGACTCTAGATTTGGAAGGGGGTGCAGGCATAGCAGGGGTTGAATTTTGGGAGCGTTTTGTAATATCCTTTGCATACCTATTTTTAACTTATGTCTGATACTAATTTTTAAATTTGTGGTTAAAAATCCATAGGCTCAGTAAAAGAACAAAATAAATATCACATAGGAATTATCAAGTAGCGGTAACACTATAAAGTTTTATTCCAATGCAGATTATCTCATGGACATGCATGCATGTGTATGCAATTTCCCTGCTAAAACAGAATCACATTACAACACTGTTTTGAAACCTATTGGATTACCAAACAATGTTAAGTGGCCATCTTTCCATGACATCAAATGACAAATTTCCCCTCGTGTTTAATGACTTTTTAGTTTTCCATTGTATGAATACAGGATAATTTAATTAACAATGTTGAAGGATATATTGCTTCCTTCCAGATTTTTGGTCCCATGATAAGCACTTTATATTCAGACATCATTTCCTGTGATGAATTCTGAATTTAGAGAAGAGTAGGAAGCCATGACGTTGATTTAAACTAGGGGTAGAAGTACAGTTATGACACCCTGAAGCAGCTGCTTTTGCACTTCTGATCCAGCTTCCTGCTGCTGTGCACCTGGGATGCAGCAGTGATGGCTCAAGTACCTGGGTCCCTGCCACGCACGTGGGAGACCAAGATGACAGCCCTGTCACCCATGTAGGGCATCCAGGTTGATTTCCAGGCTCCTGGCTTCAGCTTAGCCCATCCCCAGCTATTTAGGGAGTGAACCAGCAAATGAATGATTTCTCTGTCTATCCCCTTCTTTTCACTACTCTGTCTTTTCAATAAATAAATAAACCCTTAAAAAGAGAGAGAAAGTTAGAGTAGAAATAGATATATAGACCTGAGATATGGGACCCTATGTTCACTGCCTCATTATCCACAATAACCAATCATCTTAGGTGTCTGACAGTCAACAAAGAAAAAGTGGAACAGACTCACAATGGAATACTACTTAGCCATAAAAAGAACACAATCCTGGCAAAGATTAAATTTTAAAATCCATGTATATGAGGACTCTTCAAAATTTCCTGGAAAATGCTTATTATGGATTAAAAAAAAAACTACAAATGAATTTCAAAAGCTTTTGTCCCAGATGAAATGTACCTTTTTACCTCCATTTTCTCATGAATTTCCTGGAGTGCCCTTGTATTCTTGAAAACGGCTGAGGCAGTTGACTTAACATGTTCTCTTCTCACACACAAAAATTATAAGTATCTGAGGTGATGCATATGTAAGCTGCGTTTGGTCATTCCACAACGTGTGTGTACTGAAATATAACATTGTACTAATCTGCCAATTGGAATAAACATACATCTTCAAGTTTTATATGTGTTGTGAATATACTGTCAGCAGACAACACAAAGTTTCAGTGGCACCAAGTCACTTTTATTTTTTTAAAGATTTATTTATTTATTTATTTATTTATCTGAAAGAGTTACACATAGAGAGGAGAGGCAGAGAGAGAGAAAGAGAGAGAGAGAGAGAGAGAGGTCTTCCATCCGCTGGTTCACTCCCCAATTGGCCGCAACGGCTGGAGCTGCGCAGATCCGAAGCCAGGAACCAGGAGCTTCTTCCAGGTCTCCCACGCGGGGGCAGGGGCCCAAGGACTTGGGCCATCTTCTACTGCTTTCCCAGGCCATAGCAGAGAGCTGGATCGGAGGAGGAGCAGCCAGGACTAGAACTGGCTCCCATATGGGATCCCCAGGGCGCTTCAGGCCAGGGCATTAATCTGCTGCACCACAGCATCGGCCCCCAAAGTCACTTTTAAATTGTTCTTGTTGCTTCTTAAATTTACTTTAGAAGCAGAAAGAGACAAATATAACCCAAAATACACAGGTTCCTTTCCTGTGAATAGAACCATACTGGAAAGATTTGAAAGATCTGAAAGAAGGAATGTAATTTTCACTGATTAAAAAAATAAAATAGTAAGTTCAAATGGCCCTGTGACCCAATATGCCCCTCAGGTTGTTGTCCAAAAGTTTTATTGGAACACAACCACACTGATACTTTTAAATACTGTCTATAACTGATTTCCTACAGAAAAAGAAGAGTTCATTGCTATGAGACACTTATGAAAATATTTATGTGGCTCATCACATACAAAGTTTGCCAACCCCTGGTCTAAACCTTAACTAGCAGGCCACTGATCACTGCAAAGCAAGAATGGTTTCCCACCAAAACAATAATAATCTGAAACAATAAGAAGTAAGAGAGTGTGACCAGACACTAAACTGAACAACTGATGGATTCATAGCACTATACATGGGCCTTAATTGGATCCAAGTTATCAACTGAATTCATTAGCAAGACATTAATAATTCCTTTAATATTAATAACCTTGAGGATAAGAAATTTGAAGTTCGACACAGCTGTCACTTATTTCATATTTAATATAAAAATGCTAAAACTCTCCAATGGTATTTTTTACTACATAACCTTAAACTGAATTGTTGGGCAAAGTGAAAAATTGTCCCTCTCAGAAATGCATCCAAATAGAAAGCAAAAGAGAGGAGGTAGACATTGGATTGCTTCACTTGGAGGGTGAGGGAAAAGTATAAACCCACAGTGAAAGCTGAACACAGAAATCACAGGCTCTGTAGGAAGGAAACATGGGGAGTGCAAGGAGTAGCAGGAATTTACTGTTTATCTCCAGGGTGTGTGGAGGGGCATATATTTGGTGCTACCTTGTCCTGCTCAGGCTAATAAATACATATCATCAAAATGAGGTGATGTCTCAGGAAGTTGGTTCCACATTCCCCTAGTGGGAGACCCACATTGTGTTCTTGGTTGTCAAGTTCTGTCTGGCCTGGCCCAGACTGCCAGGTTATGGCAGATATTCATGCTATGAAGTAGCAGATATTGAACCCAACCAGAACTCAACATGATTTAACACAACCAGTCCTCATCATGATGTAACCTAATTCATCCTCATGACCTGAGCGGGTAGACCTCAGTCTGCCAGCCACGGTAGGTGAACGAGCACAGTACAGGGGCAGGCAGTGGATGTAGCGATTGAGGCACCACCTGAGATGCCCCCATCCCGTATCAGAGGGCCTGGGTTTGACCTAGCTCTGCTCCTGACTCCAGGTTCCCACTAATGCACACCTGGGAGGCAGCAGGTACTGGCCCAAGTACTTGTGCACCTGCCACTCACAAGGGAGACCTGGATGGAGTTCCAGGCTCCTGGCTTCAGCTTCCTGCTAAGGCACACCTGGGAGACAGTAGGTGATGGCCCAGGATACTTGGATCCCTGCCCTCCTTGTGGAAGACCTGGATGGAGCTCCAGGCTCCTGGGTTTGGCTTTGCCTAGTCCTGGCTGTTGTAGGTATTTGGAGAGTAAACTAGCAGATAGAAGATGTGTCTGTCTGTCTCTGTCAGTCTGCCTTTTTTTAATTTATTTGACAGGTAGAGATATAGATAATGATAGAGACAGAGAAAGGTCTTCCGTTGGTTCACCCACCAAATGGCTGCTATGGCCGGCACTGCGCCGATCCGAAGCCAGGAGCCAGGTGCTTCTTCCTGGTCTCCCATGCGGGTGCAGAGGCCCAAGCACTTGGGCCATGCTCCACTGCCTTCCCGGGCCACAGCAGAGAGCTGGACTGGAAGAGGAGCAACAGGGACTAGAACCCGGCATCCATATGGGATGCTGGCACCACAGGCGGAGGATTAACCAAGTGAGCCATGGCGCTGGCCCCCTGTCAGTCTGCCTCTTTTTTTTTTTTTGGACAGGAAGAGTTAGTGAGAAAGAGAGAGACAGAGAGAAAGGTCTTCCTTTTTCCGTTAGTTCATCACTCAAATGGCTGCTACAGCTGGTACGTTGCGGCTGTTGCGCTGCGCCAATCCAAAGCCAGGAGCCAGGTGCTTCCTCCTGGTCTCCCATGCGGGTGCAGGGCCCAAGGACCTGAGCCATACTCAGCTGCACTCCTGGGCCACAGCAGAGAGCTGGACTGGAAGAGGATCAACCTGGACAGAACCGGCACCCCTACCCGGGACTAGAATCCAGGGTGCCGGTGTCTAATGAGCCATGGCGCTAGCCCAGTCTGCCTTTTAAGTTAATTAATTCTTTTTCCATAAATAAGAAAGAAAATGCAGGGTTTTTTTTTTTAAGATTTATTTATTTTAAAGGCAGAGTTACAGAGAGCCAAAGGCAGAGAAAGAGAAAGAGAGAGAGAGGTCTTCCATCCACTGGTTCACGCCCCAAACGGCCATAACAGCTGGAGCTGGGCCAATCTGAAGCCAGGAGCCAGGAGCTTCTTTCAGGTCTCCCATGTGGGTCAGGGGCCCAAGGACTTGGGCCATCTTCTGATGCTTTCCCAGGCCATAGCAGAGAGCTGGATCGGAAGTGGAGCAGCCAAGACTCGAACTGGCACCCATATGAGATGCCGGCACTTCAGGCGGTGGCATTACCTGTTAGACCACAGTGCCGGCCCCTAGGGTTGTTTCTTAATGCATTTATTGTCTATTTATTTGAGAAGCAGAAGGAAAGAGACAAGAAGAGCAATACACAGAGACAACTCTGACCTACTGGTTCACTCCTCATAGGCTCGCCAACAGTCAAGGCTGTGACCAGGTCAGATCCAAGGGGCTGGAGCTCAATCCAGGTCTCCTATGGCAGGGTGAGGGGAGAGTGGCAGGGACTCAAGCACTTGTGCCATTCCCTGCTGTCTCCCAAGGTCTACATTAGCAGGAAGCTGAAGCCAGGACTCCCACATTGGGGGCCAGGACCCAAGCACTTGAGCCATTACCTACTATCCCTCCGGTGCACATTAGCAGGAAGCTGGACCAGAAGCAGAACTGGGACTCAAACCCAGACACTCTGATATGGCCAGCATCTTAACCACTATGCCAAACATCCCTGAACTTCTGACAGTGATGCATGGCCCAAGTGTTATTTGTCATCTGCTGTATCTTCCTTCCTTCCTTCTTTCCTCCCCTTCCCCTATCCTGCCTTCCTTGTTTCATTCAATAGATGTTGAATTCTCCATGCGTGGGGAAAGCCAGGTGCTGTCTTAGGGAGTTTGCAGTGCCCTGGGCAGGAAATCACCTGCACTAAACACATAGACATATTTTGGTGACAGGAGCTCACTGTAGGGCTCAGAGCTGGGTGTTGTCTGTTGTGTGTGTTGTTTACTGTTTGTGTTGCATCAATGCTGAATGCTGTGTGTGTTGGGTATGTTCATGTTTTGTGTATTCTGTGTATGCTGTATATGTAGTCTTTGTGTGCTGTGTATCATGTCATGTATATTGTGTGCATTGTATGTGTTGGGTCTGTGTTGGGTGCTATGCATGCTGTATATGTTCACATTCTGTATATTTTGTGTGTGTTGTATATGTCGTCTTTATTCTGTGTGTTGCATATCATGCCATGTGTTGTGTGTATTGTGTGTTGTGTGCTGGCTTCTAACAGCCATGTGGAAAAGCACAAATGCCATCATAGAGAATAAAGCTGTGATGAACGCAAGGACGGAGCACACAGTGGCCTATCACATTTTAATGAACTTTACATGTCCTCTGTAATTCACCACGGATGTGAGACACCTGAGCGAGCTGCTGCTGAGGGGCAGAGCAGAAATGACAGAACAAGGCCAAGTGCACGTGGAAATGTGGCACAGGACAGTAGGCTGATTTGAATTCCAACCGTTCCACCTCTGATCCAGCGCTCTACTATGGCCTAGCAAAGCGGCAGAAGATGACACAAATACCTGGACCCCTAAAGCCCATACGGGAGACCCATGTAGAGCCCCAGGCTCTGCTGCAGTCTGGCCCAGCTCTGGCTGTTGCAGCCATTTGGGGAATGAACCAGAAGATGGAAGATTCTTTCTCTCTCTCTCTCTCACTCTCTCTCTATCTCTGACTTTTCCTCTCCCTATATACCTCTGCCTTGCAAATATATAGATAAATCTTTAAGAAAGCATCAGACCAAGATAGGAGGCCCTGCAGATAGGAGACCCTCCCCCAAGCCCTACAAATTCATAACCCAGGAATACATAGGTTCCTAAAGAGGAAAAAGGGGTTTACAGTAAAAAAAAAAAACACTGGTAGCCACATAGACAAATAAGTTTCACACCATATAAATACAAGAACAAACCAAGGTATACAATAGAAAAGCTACCAAAATCTCCACAAATGGCAGCAATAGGGTTGGATCTGAGAATCCTTTTTGCTTCCTGGGCATATAGTTGAAATGGCAAAGAATGACTATCTCCACCTCCCTCAATACACACACACACACACACACATACACACACAAACACACATTGAACCTGCGCGTTGGAAGAAAATCACTTGTATTTTCTCAACTTGAAAGCTTAGATGCATTTTTGTCCACAATAAGAGTAGAATGCCTACCAAAAGTGTGAGATACAATAAAACTTACAGGATAAATGCATCAAAGCCAATTTATACAAGTCGTTGAAGGGATTGCATGAAGAAAAGGGAGAGGAAAAACACAAACCCCAGCATAAAAAGGAGTACCCAGTGTCAACCTGGACATGCTATGAAGAGTAAAACTGTCTGCCAAGATGACAATCCTAATGCATTCTCCATTTTAGCTCTTGGCCCAGATTCAGTTCTGAACTTCCAATAGCCAAAGAGAAAAGGATTCCAGATGTTGAATCCACCCAATGCACTTGACTGAGAACCCTGTAAACTTCTGTGCAAGACAGGCTACTCCCACGTCAGTTTCCTGATTCATTCAGGTAGCATGTCTTATTAGCAGACATTGACCAATCAGGGAGAACTTGCTGCTTCAGAAGCACATAAAAAGTCTGAGCAAAGCAACTCGACCTGCAAAGCTCAACCTTAATGGAGGCAGCAACCCAGGAGACAGCAGCTGATTGGTTCACATAGCGTGTCTCATCAGCATGCACATTGACCAATCAGGGAGAACTTGCTGCTTCAGAAGCACATAAAAAGTCTGAACCAAGCACTCAACACTCCCCCGCCTTTTTTTTTTTTTTTTTTTTTTTTTTTTTGGACAGGCAGAGTTAGACAGTGAGAGAGAGAGATTGAGAGAAAGGTCTTCCTGCTGTTGGTTCACCCCTCAAATGGCCACTGCGGCCGGAGCTATGCTGATCTGAAACCAGGAGCCAGGTGCTTACTATTGGCCTCCCATGTGGGTGCAGGGGCCCAAGCACTTGGGCCATCCTCCACTGCCTTCCTGGGCCACAGCAGAGAGCTGGACTGGAAGAGGAGCAACCGGGACTAGAACCCAGTGCCCATATGGAATGCCAGTGCCACAGGCGGAGGATTAACCAAGTGAGCCATGGCGCTGGCCTTTTTTTTTTTTTTTTTTTGCTATGCTATGCATTTATTGAAGGCTCTGAGATTCTCTTTGGGTGTTTGGGAAACACGACCAGTGGTTGTGTCTTTTGGGCTGGGCACTGGCCTCATCCCATATCTCAAAGCTGTGGAACAGAAAAGATAAGGAAGGCTGACCTGGGTGTGAAATGGGTGCAAACAAAGAGAGGATAAATTGTATATTTCCACCTGTCCGGACTGCATGGCGATGACACATTGTAGCATCATCCTGAGGCAGTAGATACAGTACTGCTTGGCTGCCCAGAGACATTCAACTCCATTAAATCAGTGCCATAGTCTACTCCCAGAACTTTTGCATGGCTTCCAATGTATTGTATTTTTAAAATATGTATTTATTTGAAATGCAGAGTGTGTTTTGTGTGAGACAGACAGGGGTGGGAGGGGAGAGAGAGAGAGAGAGAGAGAGAGAGAGAGAGAGAGAGAGAGAGAATCTTCCACTAGTTCATTCTCCGAATAGTGACAACAACCAGAGCTGGACCAGGCTGAAGCCAGGAGCCGGTAACTGCATCCTGGCCTCCCACATGGGTGAAGGAAAGGGAATGGAAGGAAAGGAAGGGGAGAGAAAGGGAGGGAAAAGAAGGAAAAGGAAGGGGAGGAGAGGGAAGGGGAGGGGAGGGGAAGGGAGGGAAGAGGAGGGAATGGGAGGAGTTAGAAGTTCTCTCTACCTGTTGATTCATTCCCCAAATGCCCACAACAGCCAGGACTGGGCCAGGTGAAGTAGTGGGAGCTCATCCAAGTCCCCCACATGAGTAGCAGGGACCCAAGTACCTGAGCCATCACTGCGGCCTCCCTCAGCCTACATTAGCAGAAAGCTCGAACCAAGAGTAGAACCAGGGCTCAAACCCGGTTCCTCTGATACAGGATGCAGGTGTCCCAAGCAGCATCTTGACCCCTGCAGCTAATGCCTACCACTTTCAGTGTATTTTCCGACAGTGGCAGGACCCACGCACACAAACAACTAACTCTACTTCCACTGCATAAAAACAGCAGTCAGAGGCTCCGCATTGTGGCCCAGTGGGTAAAGTCTCCACCTAGGAAGCCAAGATCCTATAGGGGCACTGGTTTGAGTCTCAGCTGCTCCATTTCCGATCCAGCTCCCTACTGATGCCCCTGGGAAAGCAGCAGCAGATGGCCCGAGTGTTTGGGTCCCTGCCACCCACATAGGATTTGACCTGGCTGTGGCCTTTTAGGGAGTGAACCAGCAGATGGAAGATATTCTCTCTCTCTCTTCCTCTTCCCCTCCCTCTTCTCCCCTCCCCCCTCTTCCTCTTCCCCTCACTCCCTCTCCCCTTCTCCCTCTTTCTCTCTCTCCTTCTCTCTTTCTCTTCACCCTCCACGCTAAAATGACTCTGTTTCCAAATAAGTTCCCATTGGCAGGTACTGGGGGTTGGGATTGCAACCTATATTTGTTATAGGGACAGAATTCAATGCACACAATTGAATGCACACAGACATGGACCCAGGAGCTGCACCACATATACACATGCCTATAAATGCACACATGCACACAAGGACATGGCAGCTGGTGTGTGAGCTGAGCAAGTTCCCTGGGAGGGTGGCGGAGCTGGGCACTCACTATTTTCTCCTTTGTATCCCTCTGCAGCTAAAGCCTCACCAGAAATGTACCAATGCCGTTGTTGCAAATCTCCCTGTACATCCTTTAATATGGGGCTCCTCCCTGACTCACACACATCAGCTCATCACCATGGGATATGAAAGAGCAGACGCCCCAGAAATTCTGGCTGTGACCCAGTCATCCATACCACCATGTGATGTCAGCAGCCCCCTGGGCTTGCAGCTGCCATGGGCAACACAGCCTGCAGGAAGGGGAGGCCCCCACATGCCCGGCTCCCATATGCCACCCCCTACCGTTGTGGACAGTGAACTCTGCAGGCTTGCAGTGCCACACAAAGAGATGATCTTTTCTACACCAGTAGTAGTAGTAGCAATAGTAGCAATAGCAGTAGTAGCAGTAGTGCTACAGTAGCACTAATAGTAGCAGCAATAGTACTAGTAGCAGCAGTAGTAGTAGACTCTTGCTGATAGTAGTAGTACTAGCGATAGTAATATTAGTAGAGTTCTTAGAAGTAATAGCAGAAGCAGCAGAAGAAGCAGTAGTAATAGTAGGACTCTTGGTGATAGCAGCAGTAGTAGTAGTAGCAGCAGTACTAGAACTCTTATAGTAATAGTAGTAACAGCAGTAGTAGCAGTGCCCTTAGAAAAGGGATCCCAGAGAGTTCCCTCATTCCATCCACTGTGTGAGGAAATGGCAAGAAGGCCATGGTCATGGACTGGAAAGCAACCTGCACCACACATGCAGTCCACTGTGCCTTCACCTTGCTGCACGCAGAGACAGGGGTGGTTACTCACCCATTGGTTATAAATTACTGTACACGGCAGCAGCCAGAACAGATGCACATGGCATGTGACACAGATAATGTTCAGAGTGCATACAGCACCAGGGCTGTCCACAGCATGGCCACACACAAGGCTAGTCCACCTGTTCCAAGAAGTGGAATCCATTCAAGTGTCTACCAGTGGATAAATGGATAAAGATAATGTGGGCCATGGACACAATGGGATATTACTCAGCCTTAGAAAAGGATGATATCCTGTCGTTTACAACATGGTTGACTGACAGAGGCCAAATCACAGGGCTGTTGCTTTCCATACAGGAAAACTCACCCATGCCTTTCTAGAACATTCACTGCCAATTACTACAAGAAACACCACTTGGGGGGCCAGCACAGCACTGTGGCATAGCAGGTAAGGCCACCACCTTGCAGTGCCAGCATCCAGTATGGGCGCCAGTTTGAGACCTACCTGTTTCACTTCTGATCCAGCTCTCTGCTGCAGTCTGGGAAAGCAGTAGAAGATGGCCCAAGTCTTTGGGCCCCTGCACCTACATGGGAGACCTGGAAGAAGCTCCTGGATCCTGGCTTCAGATCGGTGCAGCTCCAGCCATTGTGGCCAATTGGGGAATGAACCAGAGGATGGAAGACCTCTCTCTCTCTCTCTCTCTCTGCCTTTTTCTCTCTCTGTATAACTCTTTCAAGTAAAGTAAATAAATCTTAAAAAAAAAAGAAAGAAACACCACTTGGAGGAGAACTCACTGGGAAAGGTGTTTGTGGCAGCCACAGGGTACCAGCACGCTAAATACAGATGCTGCTACCTTGTTTTCCTAAGGGAGCACATCCAGAGGAATGCACAGTGCCCTCACCCCTGCACATGATCTGTCACTCAGTAAATGTACTTCTCGTTTCACAAGGACAAGTGAGTCTGGGTCCACCTGCAAGTTTACAGTTAGCTGCCCCCCACCACGTGCCCCTATATCCGTGCTTTCCACATGGGAATATTCAACAAACCGAAAGCAGGAAAGACTCCAAAAAAAGGAACTGCAACAATACTAAAAGCTGTCACATTTTTTGTTTCCATTATTCCCTGAACAAAGCAGTTCAGCAGCTACATCTGCAGCATGTACCTTGTATGATGTAGGATAAGTTAGGTAGAGAACGTGTAATGTATACAGGTGTGTGTGTGTGCATATTCTACACAAGTTCTGTACTCACGCCTGTACACAGAGGTGTGTGCATGTACGACAGGCACCAGTGTACATGGGGAGATGTGTGAGGGTCTATGCAAGCACTACACGTACCACTATAAAAAGGATGTGCATGTACTACAGTTACCACTGTACACAGGGAGATGTGTGCAGGTTCTATGCAAGTACTTCACTCACCATTGTGTTGAATAATTATGTATGTTTAGCAAACTTATGCCTTTCATAAATATATTGAGACAGTGCCCCCAAGATGCCTGGAGCTAACTGTAAACAATTTTTGGGCAATTTAAACAAAAATAGCACACATTAAAAGAAACAACAACCAAAAGAAAAAGAAAAAAAGGTAGTTCCTCATCTTGTTAATTTCCCAGATCCTGTTCTGCAGTGGGCTGGGATTTTCACAACCCATACAAATCCCCTCAGTTTCAGAGCTGTGGGCTTCAACCCTAAGAAAGCAAATACTCCTTGATCTCTCATTCTTGTAAATTTGACTAAACCAAAAAGCTGAAATGTGGATATAGCTCCTAAAAGATGATATTTGCCATGGTCTCAACATTTTTTGCCCAATCCTCTCACCCAAGAGGACAATGTCAGGAGATGGTGGCTTGGATGTCCAGCCTGCTGAGCTCTGAGCAACAAAATAAATGTCTGCTGTTGATAACCTGCCCAACTGGTGCTATTTTGTGAAAGCAGCATGAATAGGCAATGGCAAAAATGTGTATTACATTTATTGAAGCAGGTATTCATAGAATCATTCATAAAGTTATTTCTTCTTAACCATGAGTTCTTTTCTAACTAAAGAAAAAATACTCGTATATTATAGTTTCATATGTTTCAAATACTCATCTATTTTCTTAAAATGATATATCAAATTCAACATCTCTGGCAACAGAAATAAACCATGTCTGCACTCTTGGCTTTTGCAAGCATGCCTTCACTGACATATGAGTTTGGTGTGCATCTTCCTACTCTTCTGGAAATTCAGAATTCAGCCCATGAAAATGATCACACAGAGGTAAGAAATCACAGGGACATGAACAGGGACCCTAAAAACGCTTGAGGCAGACATTTCTCTTCGGGACACCTGCATGAGTGCCCACTGACCCAGCTCATAGGAGTTGAGAGAACAAGGTGACTTAGACACAGCTAAATTTAAATCTTGTTCTAAATTAGCAATTTTGTGGCCTCTCCCCAATGCTCAGCACCAAAACATCTCCCCAGAGCTAAGAAAATGGAGCTCAGAAGAGCAGAAACTTGGACAGTGTCATTTCCTAATGGATGCTAGGCCATTGTGAGAATAATGCCTCTTTGAGGATGGCCCAAGTCCTTGGGCCCTGCACCCCATGGGAGACCAGGAGGAAGCACCTGGCTCCTGCCTTCGGATCAGCGTGATGCGCCGGCTGCAGCACGCCAGCCGTGGCAGCCATTGGAGGGTGAACCAACGGCAAAGGAAGACCTTTCTCTCTGTCTCTCTCTCTCTGTCCACTCTGCCTGTCAAAAAAAAAAAAAAAAATCCCTCTTTGAGAAAAACAGACAAAACTGGGCTGACGTTTTTGTCTCATGAAAGACAATCTCCAGGAATACAAAACTCATTTCCAATTTTTTTTCCTAATAAAATTTACCAGGAAACAGAGAAGTTAATACAGAAATCATTCACTGCTTTGAACAATGTTGTTCCATTCATTCCCTAGATGACTGCAGCAGATGGCATCGGGCATATTTTACTGATTTGTCTTTTTAAGTCCTTGTTTTTAAGATTGTTTATTTGAGAGGTAGAGTTACAGAAAAAAAGAGGGAGAGACATAGAGGTCATCCGTCTACTGGTTCACTCCTGAAAATGGTCACAACAGCTGGAGATGGGCCTATCTGAAGCCAGGGGCCAGAAGCTCCCTCTGGGTCTCCCACATGGGTGCAAAGGCCCAAGCATTTAGGCATCTTCTGCTGCTTTCTCAGGCATATTATCAGGGAGCTGGATTAGAAGAGGAGGGGCCGAGACATGACCTGATGGTCATATTGGATGTTGGCACTGCAGGTGGAGGCTTAGCCCACTATGCCACAATGCCATCCTTTTTAAGCTCCTTAAAATTTTAAGGGAGTATCTCTGGAAATTAAGGATATCCAAAACTCCGGGACCATGATGCCAAGTCTGATGAGGATTTCTTTGTGAGATTGACAGGGGCTAAGCCAACCATTGCAGGTTAGGGGACGTGACTGCCTTGGGCTTCTTGGAAACCCCAAGGACCCTGTGGGAGCCCTGGCTTGGTCACTGTAGGATACAGGAAAGGGAATCTGAACTTGGAGTCACTGACAAAGTTCACCACATTGTGTTGTAGCCACAACAGGCAAGAAAAGCAAGCTTCTGGGGAATGGAAGAAGCCACCGAGAACGTTCTAGAGAAAAGCAGCTGTAGGGCATGGAAAGCCAAGACACTCTGGCAAAAAGATCCCTGTGAGTGAGATCCCAGTGGAAAGAACAGGTCTTCAAAGAAGGAGGTACCTTTCTCTGAAGAGAGGAGAGAACCTCCACTTTGACTATGACCTTGTTTAAACAAGAGTCGGAGAACTCAGAGGGCTTCCATAGCCTTGGAAACTCATGACTGGAGCATAGGGAGATTACTGATGCCATAGACAGGAGTGTCAATTGGTAAAGTCAACAACAGGAGTCACGGTGCACTTACTCCTCATGTAGGATCTCTGTCCTTAATGTGCTGTACATTGAGATTTAATGCTATAACGAGTACTCAAACAGTATTTTTCACTTTGTGTTTCTATGGGGGTGCAAACTGTTGAAATCTTTACTTAATGCATACTAAACTGATCTTCTGTTAAAAAAAAATTTATCAATTCCCAACTTGACTCTCACTGGGATTAAACATGACAATAGGTCTGATCTGATTTCATCATCATTTAAAAAAATCATCTATTATTTTTCACTTTATGTTTCTGTGTGGGAGCAAATTGTTGAAATCCTTACTTAATGTATACTAAGCTGATCTTCTGTATATTAAGAGAATCGAAAATGAATCTTGATGTGAATGGAAGGGGAGAGGGAGTGGGAAAGGGGAGGGTTGCAGGTGGGAGGGACGGTATGAGGGGGAAGCCATTGTAATCCATAAGTCGTACTTTGGAAATTTATATTCATTAAATAAAAGTTAAAAAAAAAAAAGCAGCTGTAGGGCCGTCTTCTCAGCTGAGACTAGGCAGGCGGAAACCAGGGACTGGGACTCTATCCAGGTCTCTCAGGTGAGTGGCAGGGACCCGAACACTTGCACCATCACCTGCTGCCTCCCAGGATCCGCCTTAGCAGGAAGCTGGATTTGGGGGGTGGAGCTGGGACTGAACCCAGGCTTTGAGATATGAGACACAGCCACCTCAACCGTGAAATGCCCACACCAAGAGTCAGTGAGTAAAGCAACAATGAAAAAAAAAAAAAAAAAAACACAGAAAAGGCTTAAAAAATGAGAAATGAGGCATGGAGAGGCAGGTGTCTGCAGAAACACACATTTTCCTGTGTAATAAAAGGGGTTTTTTGTTGGTTGTTTTTCATACTATTTGTTGAACTCTTAGTGTAGGGTTAATTGTATATGTATAAAGTTAATTGAAAATAGTTCTTAGTAAAAAATAAGAATGGGACTAGGAGAGGGAGGAGGAAGAAGGGTGAGAGTGTGGGTGGGAGGGAGGGAGGGTGGCGTGGGAAGAATCATTAAATTTGTTTACATGAAATTCATGAAGTTTGTACACCTCAAATAAAAGGTTACAAAAATTTTTTAAAAACAGGAGTCACAAAGTCCCTCTTAGGGAAAGCAGGCTTTCTGGCAAGTTCTAAAATAATTCCCCTGTTGGAAAAATGTCTTTTGACTTCCTCCAAAATTATCAAAGAAAACCTATGATGACCCTCTGCCCCCAAAACAATATAACAATTAAAAAAAATAACACTATACCACCTCCTAAGTCACTGAGGTGGAAAAACAGAATTCAAGAGATATGCCTTGGTCACCCTCACTTTTCAGAATGGTGAAGAGCTGGGCAAGTGCAGGTCACAAAATGAAAAGCCTTATTCTCAATCACCCCGAAAGCAACTGCACATATCAGACATCAAGAGACACAGGAATCACAGGCTCAGAATGCCACAGCTTGGAAGGACTGTGTCTACAAAGCAAATATTTGGCCAACACTAGAGATGACCATTTGCAGGCAGTATGACCAGAGATATCCCACACACAACAACATTTTTTTACCCAAATGTGTGCATTTTATGCTCATTAACACTTCTCACCACCAACCATAAAACTTGGGGATTTATAAGAGATGCACATGGCAATCTTGTCCAAGTTTACACAGGAAGCAGCCTCCTGCTTTCAAGGAAGATGTGTACGTGCAGCAAGCTCATGTATGATAACCAATGCTTGGGGGAGGTTCCTTGTGTCCCAACCTGAGCTCCGGGCATTCCTCCCCTTCATCCACGATGCCCAGGGCTGCAACAAAAGCCCTCCCAGGAAGAACATGAATTGCAGGGAGGAAAAACATTCTGCGTGCTCTGGTTTGGGATTTGCAACTGCCAGACAGGAACTGGGTGCAGAGCTAATCTCCTGAGTCTCAAGGATAAGGAGAAACCCACAGAGGAAAATTCATTTGGTGGGCTCCAAGATGCTCAGGGCCATGCCCTTCTTCCTTCTTCTCACCTGTCTCAGTTCACATGCCGTGCATTGTCTCTGAGATCAACATGGAGCCAGCCGAGTCAATATTTAGAGTGGAAACATCCCCACCGTGGGCCACACAACTACCAAAACTGAATCATGAAGACACAGAAAATCTTAAACTGACCCATTAGTCAAGACACAGAATCAATCATAAAGACCCTCCCCAGACAGACAAATCCAGAACCTCATGGCCTTACTGCCAACTTCTACAAGACTTTTCAAGATGAATTCATCGCAGTTCTCAAGCTATTGGAAACCATTGTCCCTATAAGAAGCTGGTGTCTCTGATGCCAAAGAAGGTGCCATTGGTGCCATCCCCCAGCTGGAACACCTGCTCCTGGTCCAAGCCCCACTCGCCCTCATCTTCATCTTGGGGTTCACCCTCAGCCCCAGAGCTCCGGGCATTCTCATAGAGAAAGATCTGCTCATCAACATGCGCGGGGGCCAGGCGGTTCCTCTTGGCACTGACCATGTTGGCCGATGATCCAAAGAGGCGCTCAGGAAAGACACGCGTGGCCGCCACGCACCAATACTTCTGCAGCACCTTGGGCAGGCCAGGGAAGAGTGCTAGGCGATCCGACCACCACTTGAGGGGGTCTTCGTGGAGGCCGAGCAGCTTCTGTGACTTGAAATTGCTCAGCTCCTCCATAGCCTGGGCGTGCCACTCTTCCTGGTCCTCCCCACAGTCCACAGGGCAGAAGATCTCAGCCAACAGGTCGTGGATGGCGGTACTGGATGGGGGTGTGGATGCCAGCGGGAGCTTCTTGGCCGGCGGCTCTTCAGGTACAGGGTAGACCTTGTCCTCAGACGCTGTCGGCCCCAAGTGGGCATCCTGGGCCTTGTCGAGAAGACCCTTCAGCTCATCCACCACACGGTTCTCCACCTGCTGCCTCTTGAAAGCAGACAGGAAGGGCAGCCTCTTGTACCGTGGGTCCAGGAAGGTAGCCACGTTCAGGAACAGGTCCACCTCAGGGCTGTCCTGGTATGTCCTGGAGAGCTCCTTGGCAATGACCTCCTTAGCCATGCTGATCTCCTTGGGGTCCGTGTCCTTGGCACTGAGCGTGCTGTTCAAAAGCATGTGCAGAAGTGGCTTCACCATGCTGATGGCGGGGTACCTGGAGGTGGCCAGTGTCTCAGCCACTTGCTGGAAGGGCTGCAGGAGGTCCACGAGTCCCGCCACAGTGGTCCACTCAGCAGACTCCAGCATAAGGTGGTGGTTGTTGCTGTCCTCCACCAGCACAGCCGCTACAACCAACTGCTGCTCCTGGAGCCGCCGCAGCATGGCCAGCGTGCTGCCCCACCAGCACACGCGGTCACTCACGAGCATGCATGGTGGTGTGGCTACGCCCTGCTGCCTCTGCTTCTCATACAGGATGCACATGGCCACAGGCGAGTGCTGGAAGTACTCCACCAGTCTACGGCACCGGGAGAGCAGCCCGGCCAGCTTGGGCAACTGGAAGGCCTGCTGGATGGCCACGTCGAAGGCATGGCCGAGGCACGGCATCTGCACCGGGATGTCCAGCAAGGAGCAGGCCTTTGCCATGTCCCTCCCAGCATCGGTGGTGGCCCCAAAGACCTTGGTGCTGAGGCCCCACTCAATGAAGGCCTCGTACAGCACACGGGTGATGGTCTCTGCCATGTTATCTTCCGGCACCTCGAAGGTCTTCAGGCACCGGGAGCCCATGGACAGGCCACTGGGGGAGCCCACGCCCAGGAAATGGGCCGCCAACGTCACGTAGGCTCGGTTCTGGCTGTGGCTCCGCCACGTGTCCGTGGAGATGCCGCACCACGAGGCATCAGCCAGCTCCTTGAGCACGGCTTCCCGCACCTCCCCGTATTTCTGCGGAATGGCCTTGCTGGTGAAGAATTTCCGGCTAGGGAGCTCGTACTTGGGGTCGGCTGTTCTCAGCAGCACCCGGAAAGTGGGCTCATCGACGATGGACGCTGGGTACAGCCCCTCGCAGATGAGCCCCAGGATGGCAGCTGTGAGCTCCTGCTGCTTCTTGCTCTCGTAGCTGTGGCCGGCCTTGGCAGGGGCCGTGGTGGTGGCCAGTGTGTCCGGCACAGACTGCAGGGAGGATGCTTCCGGTTTGAGTCTGGAGAAGGCAGTGGCGAAGGCCTCACGCATCTGCTCAGTGTTGCTCTTGACGAACTCGCAGAACTCCTCGGGGTGGTTCTTCTCCAGGTGGTAGGACAGGTTGGAGGTGTTTCCAGAGTAGGCGATCTGCGCCATGCAGATGCGGCAGTAGATCCTCTTCCACTGCAAGATGCATCCGTCCGCGTCTGTGTCGAAGCCAAAGTACTTCCACACCTTGCTCTTGGCACGGGGGTGGGCCACCAGCTTCAGGTCTGCCTGGGGACCTTCCAGACTCTTACTCTCCATGGCTTGTCCGCTGGGAGCCTTGCCTTGCCAGGTGGACGTCCATTCATCCGTGCGGACCTGCTATGAAGCAGTGAGACAAACACAGCATGAGCAAAGGGACCCGGGTTCGCACAGGCACCCTGAGCAACATGGCCCACACAGGAAGGAGCAGCTCCGTTTGGACTTACAGGGGGCTGCGGCTCACTGGGTCAGGTTTCCTGGCCTGCGGCTTCCGCCAAGCCGAGGGCAATGTAACACACAAGCCTGCTCTTTCTTCCAGCTGAATCCTATGCACATGTTCCAGCTGCAGGAAACATTTTTGCTTTTACACATGGCAGTTCAGAAGGGCCATCCCTTTCAGCTCATTCCTCAGAGCGGCTGACTGCTACTGACTGTTTTTGGGGGCCCACCAGGAACTGGGCACACGGGAGAGCTGCATAGGTCATTTTAGAGGAGGCTGCTTGTATCTAGGGAGCCCAAACACACCTAGGCAGACCCTGCACTGTCACTGCCCACTTGCCTTAGAGCTGATTAAGAGCAAAAACCCACATCCAATGGCACTGCAGCTGGAATTAAGCACACCTGAGAAGCAAAAGCAGGACTTTGCGTTCACTATGGAGATTATTTTAATTGGGGTAAGAGGCAGGAACACTTCCTACAAACTGTACATTGGAAGAAAATCTGTTTCAAACATCGCACACTCTAGATTTCACATAATCTGTGATCTGTGACCACGGATTTCTCCACACACGCGATTTCTGCAAGTGCAGCCCCATCTGAGGGCAGAAACATCACATCTGCTGTGCCCATCAGCGTGTGACATCATCGTGTGACATCATCAGCATCTTGCTGTGGTAATGTTGATGACCCAGAAGCCGGTGACCCTGGGGTTCCTGTTGTTGTTGACAAATGTCCAGAAGCTCCAAGCTACCATTTTGGACTGTGTCCATGACTAAGGAGCCCAAAAAGGAGGCTGGGTTTTCTTAAAACTGCTGGTTACATCTACAAGCTGTTGGAACATTAAATAACAAACTTGACCTCCCATGCATTTTCTGAGAATTTAGGGTATGTTCATAATCAAGCAAAACATATCTCACTAATGATGACTGTGGGTTGAAGAACAATTGAAGAGCGATTCACCAGCAGGTATCTTGGAGCTAAGCCTTATCTGCAAACAAGGTCTACGTAAACATAAGAAAGGTGTTGAGATGAGACCATCCTGTCTTAGAGTGGCCCCTAAATCAATTGAGAAGTGTCCTCATAGCAAACAGATGAGGAGATGAAGCCACAGAGAAACCACAAGATAGAGAAAGACGAGTAGAAAGATGTGGACGCCTGGAGCCACCAGCAGCTGGAAGAGGCAGGAAAGAGATATCCTCTCCCCGGAGCTTACACAGTAAACTTGACACAACTACAATGAATGGAACAGAGACATCAAAACACACACCCATCTCCCAAGCTGTAAACGGGACCTTAGTGGGCAATAGGGTTTTGCAGATTAATTCAGGGACAGATCTCAGGATGAAGCTGTCCCAGATGATGCAATGGCAGGTGTCCTTAAGAGGAGACACAGAGGAGAAGCCAACTGAAATGAAGGAAGATACTGCAGGGGTGCAGCTAAACCCGAAGAGTCTGGAGGAGGCCATGAAGGTGTCTCAGTCAGCTTGCTCTAGATGGCTTACCCAATGCACATTTCTCACAGTTCTGGAAGCGGGAAGCTGGAAGCCGGAAGCCAGAAGCCCCAGACCCAGTTGTTCACAGATTGGGTTTCCAGTGAGAACACTGTATTGGGCTCATAGAGGGTCATCTCCTGACTGTCCTCACATGGAAAGGAGAGCTCAATTATTCACCTCTCATGGGCCCCACCTCTAAATACTGGCACATTCCCTTCACAATGAAGGGCACAGAAAAACTCAGTCCATAAGAGAAGGATCCTTTGCTAAGGCCTCTGGAGGGAGCACAGCCCTACGAGCACCTTGAGTTCAAACACTGGCATCCAGAATTGTGCAAGAATACACATAGCTGTGGTTTTAAGTCACTCTATGAGTGGTATTTGGCTATGGGGCTATGGCACCCCAGTGGAAACTCACACAGTGGATGTAAAAGGATAAAGGGTATCAGGAGTGTCCACGTTGCCCCAGTGATGGATGGGGGCCATTCTGAGACTTCCTCACGAACACTTACACCAGGTAATGCTCACTTTCATGCAACGGTGCCTGCTGGAGACTTTATAGGATGATAACACTACCACGTGCCTGATTACCTAAGCATTCCTGGTTGCAGCAGCTTCCCAAAGGTGGGACAAGGCCGCAGTTACTGTGATGAGATTCCAGTGTTCTCTTGCGTACTCTCCAGTTCCCTCCTTTGTGAGATCTTCCTGTCATATTACCACCATTGTCACTGCCATCATCACCATCACCATCATCACCGTCATCATCACTACCCTCATTAGCATCACCATCACTGTCATCATCACCACCATCACTGTCATCAGCATCACCATTGTCATCATCACCACCACAGTCATCATCATCTATGATCATCTTCATCCCTTCGCGGGGACCACAGAGGTTCTATGGAGGCTAATTCTCTCACCATCATGATCATAACTATCCCCACCACCATCATCATTTGGTGGAAAGAGGTTCTGATATCTAGAACAAAGCTGGATAGTCTACTACTACTACTACTATTAATTTTATTAGAAGCAATTATTTCAACAGAGAATTGATATGGTTGGTATTTGGCTAAAAGAGACCCTGGTACCTAGAATTTGGATTTATATTCCATTATCACCACCACTGTGATTGAATGAGCTTCCATTAATTTTATTAGTAGTAATTATGTCAACAGGGGTTGAATAATCAATGGTTGGTATTTGGCTCAAAGAGATCTTGGTACCCGGAAGATTGATTTATATTCCATTATTATAGCCACTACTCCCATTACTTGCTACCTTGTCCAACTCTGCACCTATACAATGAGCTGCCACATTTCTCAGATTTTCCTTCTGGGATTTAATAATAATAAAAAAAAATGGATCACAAGAGAGAACGGTATAGAAACAATGTGGAAAAACCAGTTCCCTTCTACCCAGCAGTCAATACAGAAACAGAGAAAATCCCCAAACAAGGCCACTCTGCCCCATAACATCTTGTCATTCTGGGCAAGTTACTTTTTGTTGAAAAATGATATATAGGGCAGGTGTTTCTTGTGGGGATTAAGACCCAGCTTGTGGTGTCCATATGCCATATCACAGGGTCTGAGTTTGAGTCCCACCTCCAACTCTGATCCACCTCCCTGCTATGGCCTGGGAAAGCAGTAGAAGATGGCACAGGTCCTTGGGCCCCTGCTCCCATGTGGGAGACCCAGAAGAAGCTCCTGGCTCCTGGTTTAAGTTCAGCCCAGCTCTGGCCGTTGCAGTGATTTGGGGAGTGAACCAGAGGACAGAAGACCTCTCTTTGCCTCTGCCTCTGTCCCTCTGAAACTCTGCCTCACAAAAAAAAAAAAAAAAAAAAAAAAAAAAAAAGTAAATCCTTAAAAAAAAAAAAAAAGAATTTTATCTGTGAACTACATGAAAGGTGTTCTGTTTCTATTTTTTTAAAAAAGTCTGAACTCTGAATTTGCCCATATGTTCTGCTTTGGGCCACTGCTTACCACTCACTAAACCACCAAGGCAGAGTACTCAGCCCAGCACCTGCCCATCCTGCATCTGCCTTTCAAATAACAACAAATAAATCTTTAAAAAGTGCACAGGAAAATAGAATTTAAGATTTATTCTGATTCAAAAAATGTTTACAAAGATCTATTTTCAGTTTACTTTATACTCATAAGATTAACCCTACACTAAGTAAAGAGTTTACACATTTGTTAAATACACAGAACAGAGGCATAGCAGTCTGGAGCCCCCTGGATGATTTTAATGTCTTAAAAGAGCACATGCAATTTTCAGATTCCAAGAATAAAATTGCCAGGTCTCCCATCCAGACTGGAACAGGCAAGGGTGGGAAATGAGGCGGGCTGATGGGCAATGACTAGCAGGTTCTGCCTCCAGTCAGTGTCAGGCAGGGGCGTGGAAGAGGGCTGGGTTCCAGACACAGACAGTTCCCTTGTCCGGTCAGAGGTAGGCAGGGGCGGGGAAGCAGTTCTGGGCGCAGACTGGCAGTTCCTTCCTCCAGTCAGGAAGAAATAGGGAGGGGGAACAGGGTGGGGTTCTGAGCACAAACTGGCATGGAGCGTCCCATACCAAGCTGCCGGTGCACCCCTTTCTCTCCTGGTTCAGTTCTAGGTCCGGTCAACTGCTGAGTGATGAGGAACTCCGGGCTTAACCAGAAAACACATTATATAAAAAGGACACATTTCACCTCACACTTACTTGTCATCTGCAAGTTTGCCAGTGTTTGCAACTCAAAGGAAGGTGTTTTTTCCAAGGCACAACCACAAAAGTGGCCTCTGACCGGAAGTGATTTTCTGCTGGCCAAGACCTCCCCGAGAGTGACATCCCCAGCCCCCCGGTCCCCCACCCCCGACCCCGAGATATACAACTCCTCCAAGGCACTCTGCCCACCCTTTCCTGGCATGGCCTCTGCTAACTGACCCTGGGTTGGGGAGCGAGGTGGGTCGCATGGGACAGCCATGCAGAGCGCAGGGCCACAAGCTGAACCCAGGCAACGGGGACAGGCGCCTGAGGTCTGGAGCGCAGGGCGCAGGTGCCCGGGTAACCTCGGCCATGGCCCTGTGTGGACTCGGAGGATCTTAAAGGGAGACCCCGGCCCACGGCAGGTGGCAAGGGGGTCTTCCGGGTGAAGGGGCAGTGCTTGGGTAGGGGAGGAGCGTGCGCCCCACAAGGACCCCATGGCCTCTGATCCCGGCTGCTCCAGCGCCTCCCACGCCAAGGTAAAGCCCCGCACCCACCCCTCACCACCTCCAGGCGCCGCCCAACCCCACCCCAGGGGTCTCAGGGAGCACGGAGCGCGCCCCGGGTCCAGCGCAGCCGCCGCCGCCGCCACTGCGTCTGCTCCGACGTTAGAGCGCCACCCCGGTCCGTGCCCGCGCCCACCTCTCACCACCTCCACGGTGCTGCCCAGCCCCACCCCGGGGGTCTCAGGGAGCGCGGAACCCGAACCCCAGGCCCCGCGAAGCCGCCGCCGCCATAACGGCCCCACCCGGCCCCCGGCCCGCGCCACCCGCCGGCTCACCTAGCTCGGTGAAGCCCCCGCCACAGCGACGCAGCGGCTGCGCCAGGATCACCGCAGTCCCCGCCGCGCAGACCCGCAGGTCCGCCCGCGCCGCAGACAAAGGCGACATGGCGGCCCCAGCGCCGCAGCTGCCGCCACTTCCGCACCGCCCGCCCGCGGCGCTTGGCACTGCACTGCTGCGCGGCCCAACGCGCCGCCCCCGCGCCCGCCTGCCCGCCGGACCCCCAACCCTGACTGCCTTCTCCCACACACACCCCACCTCGCCCCCACCCCCGCCGCCTCGGAGCGCGGACCCCTCCCCGTAGCCCCTCCGGGAGCTCTGCCTGGATTGCTGACTCCGGCCAGGCCCGCGAAATCCTCCCCACAGCCCCGCCTAGGCCCTCGTTGACTGCACCAGGACCCCCTCCCAGATTGCTGAGTCCAGCCCGGGGACCCCTTCCCCAAATCCCCTCCAGGAGCTCCCCTTCCAGCTGGAAACCTCTTGCCCATTCCCTGAGCCCGTAGACCCACAACAGGGCCCCACTTGAACTGCAGACCTCTGCTGGGCCTGTGGACCCCGGCCCAGACCGCTTAACCACAGACACGTCCCCGCGGAGACCCCGCTGGGGCTGCAGACCCCCTGATGTAGGCAGACTGGATTAGATTTGTGAGCTGACAGACCACGCCTTTACCACGCCCCCTGTGTGATCTCCTGCCCCTACCTGACCCCACCTGTATGCCCGCCTGCCAATCAGGCTACAAAACCACTCCCCTTTGGAGTGGATAAAAGGCCTGAAACAAGGTGGGTCAGGCACTTTTTTCCCTATTATTGACCATTGTTACCCTTGTTGCCCTATGCCTTTGGGCACCTGGCCTTTGGGCTGCCCGTGATCTCTGCCATGATAAGCTGCCAATGGTAGCTGCTCATAACAAAATGCTTACACGGGCCAGCGCCGCGGCTCTCTAGGCTAATCCTCCGCCTTGCGGCGCCGACACACCGGGTTCTAGTCCCGGTCGGGGCGCCGGATTCTGTCCCGGTTGCCCTTCTTCTAGGCCAGCTCTCTGCTGTGGCCAGGGAGTGCAGTGGAGGATGGCCCAAGTGCTTGGGCCCTGCACCCCATGGGAAACCAGGAGAAGCACCTGACTCCTGGCTCCTGCCATCGCTTCAGCGCGGTGCGCTGGCCGCAGCGCGCCGGCCGCGGCGGCCATTGGAGGGTGAACCAACGGAAAAGGAAGACCTTTCTTTCTGTCTCTCTCTCTCTCACTGTCCACTCTGGCTGTAAAAAAAAAAAAAAAAATGCTTACACGTGGCTCTTGACCTACTCTCTGCTAGGTAAAGATCTAGACTTCGTTTCTCATTTAGATTGAGCCCTCACTTTCCTATGCATTTCTCTCACTGAATAAAAAGGTTGAAAAACTTCATGTCATCTGGTCTATTTGCGCCAATATTCAGAGCCCACACAGCTTATTAATTTCAGAAATATGAATAAGCAAATCAGTATCAGTATCACCCCTGCCTAAACCCCCACGTAGATGGCAGCCCCCCACATCCTCACAGGGACCCCTGCCTGGACTGGTTACCTAGCTTGCTAACCCCCACCCACACCTGCCAGTACCTGTACCCTCCCCCTGGATTGCTGACCAAAGCTCTACCAGCAGACCCCCGCCCATGTCCCCACCAGGACCGTCCCCTGAATTGCAAGCCCCACCCAAACTCTGTTCCTACCATATACCACCACAGCCAGCCCTCTGATGCCCTCACTCAGCCTCTGCTGGGACCAGAGACCCCATGCCACTCCATCTGGAATTCAGTCCTGACAGTGCCTGGACCTTACCTACCCCCATACCTGGACTCCATACCCCCCAAGCAGGCCATCTCACCTCCCAAGAGAAAACTCTAGACCCCCCAAGTCTGACTCCCCCACAACCCCTCCCCTAAATTGTAGCCCCCCCATTGAAACTTCAGACCTCCACTCAAACTTGGAACCCATTCCATTGTGGGACCCCTCTTCACCCCCACCTATCCACTGTGACTCTGTAGATTAACCCACAGATATCGGCCCCACCACCACCACCAGAACCCTCTGGAACCTGCCCCTTCCCAGACCCTATCAAGATCCAGTGAGGATCTTCCCCGTGAGGACCCAAGACTCTATACTGCACACTCTACCCCACGGGGGACTCTGACCCACTATGGGAGCTGAGCCCCATGGACACATTTGGCCCACAGAGCTCTCCCCCGTAGACAGCTGGGATTTCCCAGTGGCTGTCATCAAATGCACAATAAAGGCAAAAATGTTGGTTTCTGGAGGAGCTAGTGTTGGGGGCCTAGGAACCAAGTGGTTTAGGCAGGTTTGTTTATTTTTTCTCTTCTTTTCTTTTTTTTTTTTTTTTAGATTCATTTATTTATTTGAAAGGCATAGTTAGAGAGGCAGACCCAATGCAACAGAGAGAGGTCTTCCATCCACTGGTTCACTACCAAAATGGTCACAATGGCCAGAGCTGGACCTATCCAAAGCCAGGAGCAGGAGCTTCTTCCTGCTCTCCCACCTGGGTGCAGGGACACAAGGACTTGGACCATCCTCTATTGCTTTCTCAGGCCATTAGCAGAGTTGAATTGGAAGTGGAGCAGCAGGGACTTGAATGGGAGCCCTCTCTGTCTTTCTCCAAAGAAAGTTCTCATGTGTTTTAAGGGTTCACGAGACAGCCCACCAGCTTAATCTAGACAAAATCCTGCTACTTCCAATTCCATAGCCTTTTAGACACCGTGTCAGACCTGCTCCAGAAATTTGGCGGGGAAGGGTAGTTAGTGCATAGACACTTCCAGGAGGGGTTGGCTATGACTCAACCTAGCCTACTTTGATCTGCACACTGTTGTGTGTTCATTGTTTTTTTTTTTTTTTTTTTTTTTTTTTTTTTTTTTTTCTGCCCCTAAAAGAACTCACCCAAAGCTGAAGGTGGTAAGGATTCTGCCAGGGCCCAGGCCTCCCTGGTGAAGGTGGGCCAGCATGGCAGCCCCTAGTGGCCAGAAGAGAGAGCATGGCAGGTTGCCAAGGGGGCACCAGGTCATTTGGGGGCTTTTCATGGGTAAAGTGGAATTAGATCCTTCTACTTAGGAGTCCAAGACAGTGTTGATAAGTTAGTGTCTTCTGTTCTAAACATTTATTGATTGGTTAGTTTGAAAGGCAGAGTGAGAGATGGAGAGATAAATCTGCCATTTGCTGGTTAACTTCCCCAAATGGCCGCAGCAGCAAAGTGTGAGCCAGACCGAAGCCATGGGATGGGAGCTGCACCCAGGTTCTCCCACGTGGGTACCAAGAGCCCAAGCATTTGCACATCTTCTGCCTTCCCAGGTGCATGACCAGAAATCTGGATCAGAAGCTATAACAGTAGCTAGGACTCAGCACCAACCCCTAAGTTAATTTCCTTTAAAAGCAAAAAGGCCAAGAAGGAGGTGTGCTTTGGTCCTAGTGGTTGTGGTGACCTAGTGACATATGACCTAGTGGTCCACACATTCAATTTCTGACTCCAACTCCTTGACTGCAACTTGCTACTCATGCAGATTCTGGGAGGCAGCCATGATGGCTTGAGTGACTGGGTCCCTGCCACCCACATGGGAGACCCAGATGGAGCTCCTGGCTCCCAGCTGTGGCCTGGCCCAACCCTGGCTGTTGTAGGCATTTGGAGGGGAAGGGGTGAACATTGCTCTTGTCATCCATTTGGATGCTCCCTTTGGTTTAACCTATGACCGTGTTTTATTTTCCATTTCTGTGTTTAATTCTTCCAAGTCACTGGCCCTGGGGCCAATGCAGGCAGAGGCTTGTCTCCAATTTAAATCTTATGAAAGATTGCATAGCATGAATAGGTAGCCCTGGTGTAATGCTGGCGTCCATATGGGCAACAGTTCAAGTCCTGGTTCTGCCACTTCCCTTCAGCTCCCTGCTACTGTGTCTGGGAAAGCAGCAGACGATGTCCCAAGTGGTTGGCTCCCGCCATCCCCTTAGGAGACCTGGATGGAGCTCCAGGATCCTAGCTTTGACCTGGCCCAGGCCTGGCTGCTGCAGCTAACTGGGGAGTTGCTGGGTCACTCCCCAAATATTTACAGGGACCTCAATCCAGGTTTCCCATGCAGGTGACAACTACAGGAAATGTCACTTACTGCTCCCTCCAGGGTTCTATCTGCAGTTTTCCATCCTAATTTTTTAAAAGAAATGGAAGCATTTTCATAAGCCCCTAAAAGTTCACAGAGCCTGGGCTCTGTGCCTTCTTTATTGGATCATTATTTATTGGATCATGTTGGCCCTGTTTCTTTTTGGATTTTTTTTTTTAAAGGGAAAGTTTGTGTATATGGCATAGTAGTTAAAGTGCCTCTGGGGATACTCACATCCCGTATAAGAGCACCTGGATGCAAGTTCTGGTTGTACCCCCGACTCCAGCTTCCTGCTAACGTGCACTCTAGGAGGCAGCAGTGATGGCTCAAGTGCTTGGGTCCATGCCACCCACTTGGGAGACCTGGACTGAGCTCCCAGCTACTTGCTTTGACCTGGCCAAGCCATATCTGTTGCATATATTTGGGGGAAATTAGGAAATGTTGCTTGCTCTCTTGAATGCAACACAATGGTTTCTGTCCCAGCTCTATGTGTCATGGTCTTCCCATCTGTTCTCCCCATTCTGTCCCTGGTCCACTTCCCCCTGGAAGCCTTTATGGCCAGCATCCACCTTGACACCATTTGATCTTGACCACTAGCCTCCAAGTGTTTCCCTGCCTGGTGAGTTTCCCTCCCCTACTGTAAGTGTGTGATAAGAAATCTATGTGTTTACAAAGTTGGGGTGTTGGGTTCTGTGGGAGCATCCTGACCTCCCCTTGGGAAGAAAGCAGGAGACTCAGATCAACATCCATGACATGTGTAACCCTAACTATGCATTACAGCTCTGTTCTTGCGAGCTCAGCAGAGTGTGGTGGATTAGCAATCGTCCCTGTGTGTTGTTCTATATCGGCACTGGGTGATGCCCCACATCCTGGGGACAGGGATGTGTTCCTTTGGGACTCTCCAGAACTTTCCTAGGAGTTTCTTCCTTGGGCTGCCCCTAACTTGTATACTTTCCCTGTGACAAAATAATAACCACGGGGCCAGTAGTGTGATGTAGTAGGTAAAGCTGCTGCCTGTGGTGCTGGTATCCAACATAGCCACTGATTTGAGTCTCAGCTGCTCCTGTTTTGATCCAGCTCCCTGCTAATGCCCCTGGGAAAGCAGTAGAAAATAACCCAAAATGCTTGGTTCCCCACACCCATGTGAGAGACCTGGAAGAAGCTCCTGGCTCCTGGCTCCTGGCTTCAGATCGGCCCACCTGCAGCCATTGTAGCCATTTGGGGAATGAATCAATAGATGGAAGCCTTCTCTCTCTCTCCCTTTACGTCTCTCTCTCTATCCCTTTCTCTCTCTCTGTAACTCTGACTTTCGAACAAATAAATAATCTTTAAAAAATGTTTGCAGGACAATGAAATTAAAAGGTAAGCTTATTTGGGGTCAACAATTCTGAAACTTGGTGGCAGCTGTGGGTTGTGAAAAAACTATGCACAGATTTCAAGATTTTTTGGATTAAAAGGCATTTATCTTTCATTTCTGTTTTGTTTTTTTTTTTTTTTTCACAATGTTTTTGAAGCACCCTGTACCCAGTGGGAGCTCAGGGAGGTTGTTTGCTGTGTAGAAGATGGCAAAAGAAAAACATCTGGAAGAGGCAACTTAGAGCATTTGGAAAGAAATCTGTGTCTGGGCCGGCTCACTAGGCTAATCCTCCGCCTTGCGGCGCCGGCACCCCGGGTTCTAGTCCCGGTCAGGGCGCCGGATTCTGTCCCGGTTGCCCTCTTCCAGGCCAGCTCTCTGCTGTGGCCAGGGAGTGCAGTGGAGGATGGCCCAAGTGCTTGGGCCCTGCACCCCATGGGAGACCAGGAGAAGCACCTGGCTCCTGCCTTCGGATCAGCGCAGCGCGCCGGGCGCAGCACACCGGCCATGGTGGCCATTGGAGGGTGAACCAACGGCAAAGGAAGACCTTTCTCTCTGTCTCTCTCTCTCTCACTGTCTAACTCTGCCTGTCAAAAAAAAAAAAAAAAAAAAATCTGTGTCTGAGACACAGGATGAAACAAAATAAACAAAGAATTAACAAACTGCTGAGCAAACAAAAGTGTTGGCTAAAGTTACTAGGAGCTAGATTGGATCTTAATGCTGAAGAAAAAGACCTGTTCCTTTTCTTTTCTGTTTTCCAAAATACCTACTCTGAGGATGCTGACCCATTCCCCAACCAATCCTTGCCTATTGTTCTCCAATATTCACCTGACATCACTTGGTGGCTTCTCATGGGTGACTAATACATTTGTATGTTTCTAGAAGAAATCATAAAACTAAAATTACTTTCCTCAACCCTAAGGACGTTGCCCTAGGCACAGGAGTGAGAAAAGAATAAGCCACATTACCTGGGGAAAATTCTAGATTAGAATAGATTTTCTGGAGTAGAACATTCTGGGGCCAAAGATGCTGTAAAAACTTGGTCGGAAATATGGAAAAAAAATAAAGAAATGGTTCAGAACTTATTTTCAGCTATCTATGCCATGACCATTTCAGAAGAAAGTAGGGCACAAGCTATATAGAGACGTATCAACAGATAAAAATCCTTTTATGACTTAACTGCTTCCAAAATAGGTTAGAGCAAATTTGATGTGTGTAAAAATTCATAATTTACTCTGATAAGAAGCAAAGTTAAGATTATGGTTAGGGTTTAGTATTTCAGTGGGGATTAGGGTTAGGGTTTAGGGTTGGGGTTACAGTTTGGTAAATGTTAGAGTTAGGATTACCCAAACACTAATCCTAAATTTCATCCTAATATTAAACCCAAACTATAACCTTAGTACTAATCTTGATCACTAATTCTAAACCGTAAACCTAACCCTAACTCTTTATCCTAAATTCTAGCTCTAAAGCTAACCCTAACCTTAACCCTAACCCTACATCTTGACTTAACTCAAAGTGTAGCCCTCAACATAGCCCAAGCAGTAAACCTAATACTAACTCCAAATCTCACCTTAAGGACCAAAACAAAACATAACAAGAATTGTAGCATAGGCCTAGCTCTAAATTAACCTAATAAATCCCTAAGCCTAAACCCTAACCCTAACCATACCTCTAACCACAAACTTAGCTATAATCCCAACCATAACTCTAACTCTAACCCCAACCCTAATACCCAACACTAACCTAACCCTAATGTTATTCCTAACTCTAAACCCTTACAGTAACCCTAATCATAACATTAAGTCCTAACTATAAATTTAATCTAACCCTAAACCTAAACCTTATTCCTAGCCCAAACCCTAGTACTAACCATAGATCTAAAAAAACAAACAAACAAACAAACAAAAAACCTATTCCTTGTCCTAAGCTAACACTAACCCTAACCCTAAACCTAGGCCTTTGACTTTTTCTAACATAAAGCATAGCCCTCTAATTAGTGCAGCACTGTGCCTATTACTAACTTACACCATAAGAACAAAAATTAAAATAACATGAATTGTAGCATAGGCCTTGCCCTAATCCTAACCCTAACCCTAACTCTTACCTTTACTCTAAGTGTAACCATAAAAGTTAATTCTAAACCTAACAATAATCTAAACACTAAACTCCAACTCTAACCCTAATCCTAACTCTAAACCACAACCATAACACTAATGCTAACCCTAAACTCTAACCCTAACCTTAAATGCTAACTCTAAATTTAATCCTAACCTTAACCTAATCTTAAAACCTAATACTAAACCCTAACCTAAACATGTACCATACCACTAACTCCAACATTAACCCTAAACCTCAAATGCACCACAACCCAAACTTTAACCCAAACCCTAAACCCTAACACTAACCCTAACCCTAATCATAACCCTAGCCCTCACCCTAATCTATCTTAACCCTAATCCTAAACTCTAAACCTAAACATAACCATAAACGCTAACCTTAACACAATCCTAATACTACCATAAAATATAACCCAAACTCTATCCCTAATGCAAACCCTAACTTATCTTAACACTAACCCTAACCCTACCCTTAACACTAACCTAATACAAAGTACTAAAATGAGACATAACATGAATTATAGCAAAGTCTAGCTATAAACCCAATGTTAACCATAACCCTAACCTCAACCCTGAACCCTAACTCTAACCCTAACCCTGACTCAACTCTAACTCTAACACTAACACTACCCTAGCACTAAACCTAAAACCTAATTGTAACCCTAACACTAACACTAAACCCTATCCCTAACCCTAACTGTAAATCTCAACCTAAACGTAAGCCTTGGCCATGCCCTAACACAAAGTGTAATGATCAACTTAGCTTAAGAATTAAACCTAATTGTAGCTCTATCCTAAAATTGAACATAACATGAATTCTAGCATAGGAATTGCTCAATCCTAATCCTAAACATAACCCTTACTCTCTGTCCTTGGCCTCAAGTCTCCATTAGCTCTGGACTTAGTCTTAGTGCTAACCGACCTCCAGCACTATCTCTGTGACCAATGATGAATTCTAACAGTAACCATGTCAAATAACCCTAATCCTATTTGTAACCCTACACTTAACCCTGACTATAAGTTTGGACTAACACAAACTGTAGCCTTCAACTAAGCCCAAGCACTAAACCTAATTCAAACCCTAATTGTTACCTTTACTATTAAAACTGAAATAACACTAATGGTAGCATAAACCTAGCTCTAATCCTAATCCTAACCCTAACCCTAACCCTAAAACCTAATCCTAACTCTCACTCTAAACCTTAAACCTAACACTAACTCTAACCCTAAACCTAAACTTAAACAATAACCCACTCTAACACTAAACTCTAATCCTAACCAAACTCTAACCCTAACCTAACACTAAACATTAATCCTAACTCTAACTGTATCCTAAATGTTAACAGTAACAAAACCATAACCCTAATCCTAATCCTAATCCTTACCCTAACTCTACCCTAACCCTAAATATAACATGAATTGTAACATAGTTCTAGCTCTAACCCTAACCTTAACTCTAAAAGTAACCCTAATGCTAATCTTCACTAAATTCTACCCTAACCCTAATCCTAATGCTAACATTAAAAGCTAACTAACACTAATCCAGACACTAAAACCTATCCCTAACCTAAAGTCTTATGTTAAAACCTAACCCTAACTCTTTTGCTAACCTTACCCCTAAAGTAACACAAATTGTACCTTACACCTAGCTCTAATACTAACGTCAACCATAACCCTAACCCTAAAACCTAATCATAACTGTAACTCTTAACCTAAATACTAACCCTAAACCTAAAACCTAACCATAACCTAACACTAACCCTAAATGCTAATATCAACCAAACACTAAAAGCTAACCCTAACCTGGACATTAAACTTAACCTTAATCCTAACCCTAACCCTAATCTTAACTCTAAGAACTGAAACAAATCATAGCATGAATTGTAGCATAAGGTGAGTTTTAAACCTAACCTTAAAACTAACTCTAACCCTAAAGCTAAACTTGAACCCTAAAACTATCTCTAGGAATAGACTTAACACACAGTGTAACCCTCAAGTTACCCAAACACAAAACCTAACCCTCATCCTAAGCACTAAAACAAAACATAACACGGATAGTAGTGTAGCCCTAGCACTATTCCAAACAAACACCCAAACTTAGCACTAAATGCTAACCTAAACTCTGACCCTAAAATAAATGCTAACACTACCAAAACCCTAAGCACTTAGTACTAACCCTAACCCTAACCATATACCTAAATCTAACCCTAAAACCTAAGACTAACCCAAAACACTAACTCTAATCCTAATGCTTACCATAAACCCTAAATCTAACCCTAACACAAACCCAAACCCTAAAAAGTAACCCTAACCATAAACCTAGGCCTTGGTCTAAAAGAAAAGTAGCCCTCAACTTACCCCAATCAACAAACATAAATCTTGCATTTACCGAACCCTAGCCAATAAAATTAAACATAACACTACAAGGAGCATAGGCCTAGCTCAAATCCTAACTCTAACCCTGATCCTAACTCTACCCATAAACACTAACAGTAACTCTGAACCTAAAAGCCAACCCTAACCTTAAACCCTAAATCTAAACCTAACTCTAACTCTATCCCTAACACTAAATCTTAACCCTAACGCTATCCATAACCATAAACACTAAACATAAACATAATCCAAATTGTATCATATGCCTCACTCTAACTCTATCACTAACCCTAGCCATAACCCTATCTCTATCCTGAAACCCTAACCCTAACAGTAGCCCTAATCCTAACCCTAAACCCTAAACCAAATACTAACACTAACCTTATGCCTATCCCTAAACATAAACCTAAACCTAAACATAACACTTGACCTTGGCATAACACAAAGAATAACCATCAACTTAAGCTAAGCACTAAAACTAATTCTAGCCCTACCCCTCACCCTACCACTAAAACTGAACATAACATCAATTATAGCATAGGAATAGCTATAATTGGAATTCTAACCATAACCCATGCTATTGCCCTAGCCCCTAAGCCTCCTACTAGCCCTGGATTTAGCCTTAGTGCTAAACCTAACTCTCGCATTATCCCTATCAACAAAGATGAATTCTAACAATAACACTAATTGTTACATAGCCCTAACCCTATTCCTAACATTAATTCTAATCCTAACCTAAACCCTAACAATAGGCCTTGGCTAACACAAACTGTACCTTCAATTTGGCCCAACCACTAAAACTAATTCTAGCCCTAACACTTACCTTTATTATTAAAACTAAGCATAACACTAATTGTAGCATAGGCCTAGCTCTAACCCTGACTCTAACCCTATACTATACACTAACACTACACTAACCCTAGTACTCAACCGTAACACTAACCCTAACTGTAGCTCTAAACCTACCCTAAAAAAACCCTAACTCTAATACTAACCCTAACTCTAAACCCTAACCCTAATATTAACCCTCACCCTTATTATTAAAACTAAACATAACACTAATTGTAGCATAGTGCTAGCACTAAATCGAACCCTAACACCAATCCTACACCATAATCCTAACAATAATTCTAACCCTAACACTAAACCTAACCCTAAAGAAACCTTTACTCTAATCCTAACTGTAAACCTAAATCCAAATACTAACCCTCACCCTAACTATAAACCCCAAACCTAACCCTAAACCTATCACTAACTTAAACCCTAACCCTAACACTAACTTTAATCCCTAACCATATACTAATGCTGACAATAACCCTAACCCTAAACCTAACAATAACTGTAACCCTAATCCTAAACCTGAACCTAACCCTAAACTTAACCCCAGGCCTAGGCCGAACACAAAGCATAACCCTCAAATTAACCCAAGCATGAAACTTAACTTTGGGAAATCACTTGTTTCCAATAACCCTAAAGTCTTTATGTTGTGTGTTACAGCATGCTTGATACAGGCCATGTATGGGTATCGATTGGTGAACACTAAGGAAACTCAAAGTAGTTGCCATATTGCCAAGGAGAGACTATCTCTATTCCAAGCTGGCACCTCAGACACACTATTTTTCAGGCACAATTCAGGTAAGCCACTTTGGAAGCAGTAAGTACTCTGCTTCAGAAGTACATACACTGTGAGAACAAGAATAATGTTCCTCCCATGAAATCATTATGTTACCATAACTACTCAATACTTGGTCATGTCAAATACCAGTGATTGGCCTTAAGTCACTTCACTGAGTTTAGTCAGCTGCTCCATAGAACAGCAGTGACTGCAAACTTTCAGGAGTACACTCCATTTGGGAAACAGTCTCATCCCTACATAGTCATTTCATTAGATGTTGTACATGTGACTTTAGATGCCAATTGAGCATACCGAGGAGGCTCAGCATAGTACCCAAGTTCTCCTTGAGATACAGAACATATTCTCTGAAATCACAGGATCAACATGGCTACTGAAGTGTTCTCTTATCATACATTCCAAGGTCTAGATCTGCATCAACTATTCTGCCAGTAGCCTGTGGCTGCAAGGTATGTCACCTATTCCAACTGAAAACTGCTGTCAATTGACTACCAAGGTGGTCTGAACTCCACTCTTTGAGAGAACTTTGGGACATCACTTGTTTCCAATAAACCTCAAGTCCTCATGTTGCATGATACAGCATATTCAATAAGGCCCAGTCCAGGTATTGGTTGGCCACTTTGGAAGCAGTGGGGCCACAATGCTGCTAAGAAAAGGAATAATGTTCTTGCCACAAAATCACTACATTACTGTAGCTACTCAATACTTAGCTGTGCTTAAAACAGGTATTTGTCATGAAATTGCTTTAGTGAATTGAATCAACTGCTCCAGTGAACAGCAGTGACTGCAAACTTTTGGGAGTACTCTACAGTTATGGAACAGTCAAGTCTATGCATATTCATTTCAGTAGGCTTCAAGCTTATGACTATGGGTGAGAACAGCACACAGAAGAAAATTAGCATGGGAACTGTGTTCTACTTGCTATACAAAATATGTATTTGAAATATGGGGTCAACACAGCTCTCAGAGCATTCACCTATCCTATGTTTCATGCACAGGATCCATATAAACAACTACCCTAAACCTAACATTTCCCCTATCCCTAACCCTAAATATGCAGTAATCCTAACCAAAACATTAAACTTTAATATTAACACTAACACTGACCTAACACTATACCAAAACCCTATACCTAAACCTAACCCTCACCCTAAACCTAAACCCTATCCCTAACATTAACACTAACACTAGGACTTTACCTAACACAAAGCCTAGTCCTAAACTTAACTCAAGCACTAAACCAAGTTCTAGCCCTAACCATCACCCTAAGCCCTAAAACTAAACATAACATGAATTGTAGCACAGGCTAATGCTCACCCTAATACTAACATTAACCCTAACATCAATCCAAACCCTAAACCTGAACCCAAACACTAACCCTAAACTCTTACCATATCACCAATGCTAACCCTAAAACTAAACCTACATCACTCCCCTAGCTCTAACTTTAACCCTAAATCCTAATCCTAACCCCACACCTAAAACTCCCCTAACACTAACCCCTAACCTTAACCATAACAATAGCCCTAATCCCTAACCCTTAACCATAAAACTAACCCTAATTGTAACCATAACAGTAACACTAACTTCTAACTCTAAACCTAACCCTAACCCTAACCCTGACCCAAACCCTAACCCTAACCCTAACCCTACCTTGGCTTAAATCAAGTGTAGCTCTCAATATAGCCCAAGCACTGAACATAATTCTAGACCTAAGCTTCATCCTAAGGACCAAAACTTAACATAACATGCTAACACTTACCCTAATCCTAATCCTAACCATAAACTTTATCCCTAAACCTAGCCTCTAAACTGTAAATATATTGCTAAACTAACCCTAACCCTAATCTTAAAACCTACCCTAACACTAACCCTATATCTTGCTTAACTCAAAGCCCAGCCCTCCAATTAGCCCAAACACTAAACCTAATTCTAGCCCTAACACTCAGCCTAAGGATCTAAACTAAACATAACAAAAACTATAGCATGGGCTTAGCACTAATCCTAAACCTAACCCTAAATGTAAATCTAAACCCTAACCCTAAACCTAACCTTAAAAATAATCTTAACCCTAAATTTAAATCAAACCATATTCCTAATGCTAATCCTAACTCAAATTGTTAACCCTAACCCTAACCTTAAACCCTAACCCTAAACCTAACCCAATTCCTAACACTAAACCCTAACCTTAACATTAAACCCTAGCCCTAACTATAACCTAACATCAAGTCTAAATCCTATCCCTAACACTAACACTAATCCTAAACATAAACTTTATCACTAGCCCTAAACGTATCACCAACCCTAACCCTAACCCAAGGCATTTGCCTAACACAAAGCATAGCCCTGAACTTAGACCAAGCACTAATCCTATCACTAATCCTCTGATCAAAACTAAAAATAAAGCAAGTTGTAGTATAGGCCAAGCACTAACCCTAACCCAAACCTAACCCTAACCCTAACCCTAACCCTAAGTGTAATACCTAACCCTAACCATAAATGCTAATTCTAAACCTAACACTAACCCTAAAAATTAACCCTAACCTGAATGCTAAACTCAACCTTAAATCCTAACACTAACCGTAAACCTAACCCTAATCCTAACCCTAAAAGTTAACCCTAACCTGAACTCTAAACCCAACCTTAAATCCTAACACTAACCCTAAACCCTAATGTCAGCCTAATCCTAAATCTAAACCCTAACAATAACCCTACCACTAACCCTAACCCTAAACACTAACCCTACCCTAACCCTAACCCAAACATTAATCCCTAACTCTAGCCTGAAACCTAAAACCTAATCCTTTCCATAAACTTAAACCTAACCCTATCCAATTTCCTAAACCCTAACAGTAACCTTATACTTAACATTAAACCCTAACACTAACATTAACCTAATCCTGAACCTGAACCCTATCCCGAACCCTAAGCCTAACACTAACCCTAATCCCAGCCGGAAGCCTTTGCCTAACAAAAATCATAGCCCTCCACCTTGCCCAAGTGCTAAACCAAATTCTAGCCCTAAAACTCACCATAAGCACTAAAACTAAACTTACCACTAATTATAGCATAGGCCCACCTCTAATCATAAACATACCCTACCCTAATCCTAACCCTAACCCTGATTCGAACCCTAAACGCTAAACCAAAACCTGAAACTGAAACTCTAACCATATCACTAACCGTAACTCTAACCCTAAACCTAAAACCTAAACCTCACCCTAACCCTAAACCTCACCCTAACACTAAACCATAATCATAACACCATTCCCTAACCATAAATCCTAAAACTAACACAAACTCTAAACCTAACTTCTACTTCTAAACTTAACCCTAACCCTAACCCAAACCTTTGACCTAACACAAAGTGTAGCCCTCAACTTAGCCCAAAAACTAAAGTGAATTCTAGACATAACCCTCACCCTAAGGACCAAAACTAAACATAACATGAACTGTACATGGGCCTAGTTCCAATCTTAATCCTAACCCTAACATTAAGACTAAAACCTAACCCTAACCCTAAACCTACAACTAATCCTAACTCAAAACCTTGTCCTCAACTTAGCCCAAGTAAACCTAATTCTAGCATTAAACTTCATCCTAAGGACCAAAACTAAACATGGCATGCGGTGTAGCATTGTCAAAGCTCTAAATTAACCATAATCATAACTCTAAGCCTATATCCTAACCCTAACCCAAACCTTAATCCTAACCCAAACTTTAAACCTAATGCTAACCCTAACACTAACACTAACCCTAACTATAACCCTAACCCTAATGAAATTCCTAACCCTAATAGTAATGCTAACCATAACATTAAACCTAACCCTAACCTTAAACCTAACCTTAAACCCTAACCCTAAACCTAACATACCACTAAAACTAAACCCTACCTCTAACCCTAACCTTAACCCTAACCATAACCATAACCATAACTTTAACCCTAAATAATATCCTTAACCTTAAGCCTATCACTAACCTTAGCCCTAATCCTAGGCCTTTGCCTAACACAAAGCATAGATTAAACTTAACCCTAACTCTAACCTAACACTAAACGCTAATGTTAACTCAAACCATAACCTAAATACTAACCCTAAGAAACCCTAAATACTAACCTAACACTAATCCTAATCCTAAAGCTGAACTCAAACCATAACACTAACACTGAACCATAAACCCAACCCTAACCCTAACCTTAATCCTAAAATCCAACCCTAACCCTAAACCATAACCTAACCTTAATACATTAAAACCTATCCCTAACCATAATCATAACCATAACTCTAAATGCTAACCTTATCCCAAAATATAAACCCTAATAATAATAATAGTCTAAACCATAACCTTAATCCCGATCCTAACCCTAACACTACCCTAACACTAAACATAGCATGAATCGTAGCATAGGCCTAACACTAACACTAACTGTAACATAAATCCTAGCCCTAATGTGAAAACCTAAATCTAACACTAGCCTTAAATGCTACCCTAAAACTAACCATAATCCCTACCCCTTACCATAACTCTAAACCTTACCATTAACCTTAACCCTATCCCTAAAGCTAACCCCAAGTCTAGCCATAATCCTACCCCTAAAATTGATACTAACCCTAACAGTAAGACCAACCCTAAACACTAAATCTAAACATAACACAAATTGTAGCATAGGACTATCACTTAATCATACCATGACACTAAATAACCCTAACAAAACCCAAAATCCTAACCCTAACACCAACCCTAACCCTAACTCTAATACTAACCCAACACTAAACATCAACCCTAACTTTAAACACAACCCAAATGCTAACACTAATAAAAACCTAAACCCTAACAAACACTAACCCTGATCCTAAACTCTAACCCTAACATAACATTAACCCTAAACCTAACCCTATATCTAACTCTAAATCTAACCCTAACCCTAAACCTAAACCCTAACCCTGATCCTAAACTCTAACCCTAACATAACATTAACCCTAAACCTAACCCTATATCTAACTCTAAATCTAACCCTAACCCTAAACCTAGGCCTTGGCCTAACAAAAACAGTAGCCCTCAATTTACCCAAAACACAAATCTTATATCTTGACCCAATCCTCACCCTAACCAATGAAACTAAACATAACATTAAATGTAGCATAGGTCTATCTCTAATCTTCAACTTAACCCTAACCATAACCCTACCCATAAACTCTAACACTAACTCTAATCTAAACCCCAAACTTAAACCATGAACCTAACAATAACTAACCCTAAAGATAATGCTAACCATAACCCTACACTTTTTCTAATCTTAACCTTAACACTAAGTCCTAACTCTAATTGAACACTAATTCTTAACCCTAACACTAACCTAACATTAAACACTAACCCTAAGCCTAACCTAAACCTTAAAGCTAACACTAACCCTAACAATAACACTAACTGTAAACTCTAACACTCACCCTAACACATAACCTAACCATTACCCAAACCCTAATAATAAAGCTATTCCTAACTCTAACACTAAACCATAACTCTAACCCTAACTCTAAAACTTAAACCTTAATCCTAACCCTAACCTTAACACTAAAACTAACCCAACCCTTACCCTAACTCTAATCCTAAAACTAAACCTATACCTTAACCTTAACGCTAAAGCTAACCCAACCCTAATGTTAATCCTCACCCTATCCCTAAATTCTAATGCTAACTCTAACCCTAAACCTAAAACCTAATCCTAATCCTTATTGCTATTCCTAAAACTAAACCTAGACCTAACCCAAACACTTGGGCATGGCTTAACACAAAGCATAACCTTCAACTTAGCTTAACCACTAAACCAAATTAAAGCCCTAATCTTCTTCAATATACCACAAAAATTGAACATAACATGAATTATAGTGCAGGCATAGCCCTAATCCTAATCCTAACCCTAACACTTGCCCTATCCCTGCTCCCAAATCTTCTCTAGCCCTGGACTTAGTCCAGGTTTAGTGGTAAACTTAACTCTTGCACTATTCTCTATCACCAATGATGAATTATAAAAATAACCCTAATTGCCATATAGCACCCTAACTGTCATATAGCTCTAACCCTATTCCCAACACTAACCATAACCTAATCATAGGTCTTGGCCTAACACAAACTGTAGCCCTCAATTTAGCCCAAGCACTAAACCTAATTCTAGCCCTAATGCTCAATATTTATTATTTTTTATGTATTTATTTGACAGGTAGAGTTACAGACAGTGAGAGGGAGAGACAGAGAGAAAGGTCTTCCTTCCTCTGGTTCACCCCCCAAATGGCCACTATGGCCGGAGCTACACCAATCCGAAGCCAGGAGCCAGGTGCTTCCTCCTGGTCTCCCATGCAGGTGTAGGTGCCCAAGCACTTGGGCCATCCTCCACTGCCTTCCCAAGCCATAGCAGAGAGCTGGCCTGGAAGAGGAGCAACCGGGACTAGAACCTGGGGCCCATATGGGATTCTGGTGCTGCAGGCGGAGGATTAGCCAAGTGAGCCATGGTGCAGGCCCAACATTTATTATTAAAAATGAAATAACACTAATGGTAGCATATGCCTAGCCTTAATCCTAATCCTAACACTAACCCTAACACTCAACAATAACCCAAATCTGAATGCTAAATGGTAACACTAAACCCTAACCTTAACATGAGCTCTAACCCTAACCCTAAACCTAAAATCTAACCCAACCCAACACTAATCTCCAACCCTAACCATAACCATAACACTAAATGATAACCCAAACAAAAACCGAAACACTAACCCTAACTCAACACTAACCTAACATTAAACATCAACCCTAATCTAACCATACCTAAACACTAACATTAACAAAACCCTAAACTAAAAACACTAACCCTAACACTATACCCTAAACCTAAATACTATTAACCCTAAATCTAACACTTATTCTAACCCAAAAACTAACCCCAACCCTAACCCCTAACCCCTAAACCAATCCCTAACCCTAACCCTAATTCTGAACCTAACCTTTTTTTAGAAGATTTACTTGATTATTTGAAAGTTGAGTTAACACACAGAGAGAGAGAAGGAAAGGCAGAGAGAGACAGAGAGAGGAGTCTTCCATCCGCTGGTTCACTCCCCAATTGGCTGCAATGGCTGGAGCTGTGCCGATGCGAAGCCGGGAGCCAAGAGCATCCTCCAGGCCTCCCACACGGGTGCAGGGGCCCAAGGACTTGGGCCATCTTCTACTGCTTTCCCAGGCCATAGCAGAGAGCTAGATTGGAGGTGGAGCAGCCAGAACTCGATCCAGTGCCCATATGGGATGCCAGCACCACAGGCTGTGGCTTTTCCTGCTATGCCACATGCCAGCCCCAACTAAACCTAACTTTTATCCTAAAGCTATCAATAACCCTAACCCTGAACCTAAACCTAACACTATACCTAAATCTAAGACTAAACCTAACCCTAACATAATATGAACTATACCTTAACTTAGCTTTAATCCTAAACTTAACACTAAACTAACCTTAATCCTAAACCCTAACCCTAACCTTAAACCCACTCTAACCCTAACCCTAAACCCTAAACTTAATCCTTACCTTAACCCTAAAGCTAACACTAACCCTAACCGTAATGGTAAACCCTAACCCTAATGCTAACCCTAGCATTAAACCCTCACCATAACCCTAAACCCTAACCTTAACCCTAATCTTAATACTAAAGCTAACACTAATCCTAACCTGAAACCAAATTCTAATATAAAACCATAACTGTAACTCTAAACCTGAAATCCTAACACTAACCTTAAACCCTCACCATAACCCTAAACCCTATTGCTAACCCTAAACCTAACCTTAACCCTAAAGCTAAAACTAACCCTAATCCTAACTTTACATTAAACCCTAACTCTAACGCTCACCCTACCCTATTCCTAACCCTTACCATAACCTTAAGCCTAATCCTAACCCTAAACCCTACAACTAACTCTAATTTAAACCCTAATCCTAACACTAACCCTAACCTAAACCTATCCCTAAACCATAATTCCAACCCAAAGCTAAAACCTAACTTTAACGCAAACCCTACTCTGACCCTAAACCTGAACCATAACCCTTAATCTAACCTTAAACTAACACTAAATGCTAACCTAAAACTAACTATAACCTAAATACTAACAATAAAGCCCTAATACCTAACACTAACCCTAACCCTAAACCCTAACCCCAATTGTACCTTAAATCCGAACACTAACCATAATCCTAATCCTAAAACTTTACCCTAAACCTAAAACTTAACACTAACCCTAGAATATACTGTACCCTAAACATACCCTAACTTTAAACATAACATGAATTGTAGCATAGGCATAGCTCTAACACTAATCCTAACCCTAAACCTAACCCTAACCTAACACAATAATCCTAAACCTAATCCTGCTCTAACCCTAACCTTAAACCCTAATACTAACTTTAACAGTGCACCTAATCATAACACTAAACTCTATCACTAGCCTTAACCCTAAACCTAACCCTAACCCTAACACAAACCCTATACCTAACTGTACTCTAGGCCTTAAACTAACACAATGTGTAACTCTCAAATTAGCTCAAGCAGTGTACTTAATCCTAGACCTAATCCTCACATTAGGCACTAAAACTAAACATAACACGAATTATAGCATGACATAGCTTTAATACTAACATTAACCTCAACCCTTAATCTAAACCCCAAACATAATCCTAAACTTAACCTAAACCCTAAAACTAACCTTGACCTAAACCCTTAACCTAACACTAAGATCAGCTGTAACACTAACCTTAAACTCTAATCCTAAAAATAACCATAACTCTAACCCTAAAACAAAAACAAAACCCTAATTCTAACACTAACTCTAACTCTAAACTAAAATTAAGCCTAACCCTAATCTTAACCCTAAAGCTAATACTAACCCTAGCCCTCATCCTAACCCTAACCTTAAAGCTTAACCTTAAAAATTACCCTACCCTATTCCTAACTCTAACCCAAACACAAACCAACTTTAACCCTAATCCTATCTCTAACCCAAAACCTAACACAAATAGTTCCTTAGGCCTAACTCTATTCTTAAACTAAACCTTAATCCTGACCCTAACCAACACTAAGCCAAACATTAAAACCTATCCCTAACCTGAACCCTTACCCTAAACATTAACCTTAATCCAATCCCTAAACTCTAATCATAACATTACATGAATTGTACCTTAAGCCTAGCTCTAAAATTAAACCTAATCCTAATCCTAACTATAACCCTAAACCCTAACCATAACCCTCAACCTAAACCCTAACTCTAGCCCTACCCTAACCTTAACTCTAAAACCTAACCTTAATACTAATGGTAACCCTAAAGGTTAACCCAAATACTAAAACCTAGCCCTAAACCAAACCTTAACCCTAAGAACTAAAGCAAAACAGCATGAATTATAGCATAAGGCTTAGCTGTAAACTCTACCCTAAATTCAACCATAACCCTAAACATAACCCTAACTCTAACACTAACTCTAAACCTGAAGTCTAATCCTGATTGTAACCCTAGGGTTAGAGAAACACAAAGCATAACCCTCAAACTACTCCAAGCACAAAACCTAATTCTAGCCCTAACCCTCACCTAAGCACTAAAATGAAACATAACACGAATGGCAGCATAAGCATAGTACTATTCATAACCCTAATCCAATCCCAGCACTAAACACTATCCCTAACACTGATCATAACATAAATGCTAACCCTCACAAAACTCTAAACTACAACTAACCCTAATCCTAACCCTAAACACTAACCCTAACTCTAACCCTAAGAATAAAATCTTACCCTAAACACCAACTCTTACTCTAATATTAACTAAACCCTAAAACTAACCCTTACCCTAACCTAAGCTCTAACCCTAATGATAACACTAACCCTAAACCCCAAACCCTCACACTAACCCTAAACCCAGGCCTTGGCCTAGCAAAAACAGTAGCCTTCTATGTACCCCAAATAAGAAATCTAAATCTTGTCCTAACCCTCACCTAACAAATACATTTAAGCATAATACTAAATGTAGCTTAGGCCTAGCTCTAATCCTAACCCTAATGCTAACTCTACCCATAAACCAAAACAGGGACTCTAATCCTAAATCCTAACCCCCTTTTTTTTCTTTGACAGGGAGAGTGGACAGTGAGACAGAAAGATAGAGAGAAAGGTCTTCCTTTGGCATTGGTTCACCCTCCAATGGCCGCTGTGGCCGGCGTGTTGTGGCCAGCGCACCGCGCTGATCCGATGGCAGGAGCCAGGTGCTTCTCCTGGTCTCCCATGGGGTGCAGGGCCCAAGCACTTGGACCATCCTCCACTGCACTCCCTGGCCACAGCAGAGAGCTGGCCTGGAAGAGGGGCAACCGGGACAGAATCCGGCGCCCCGACGGGACTAGAACGCGGGGTGCCGGCCACAAGGCAGAGTTTTAGCCTATTGAGCTGCGGCGCTGGCTCTAAATCCTAACCCTTAACTTTAACCCTAACCCCTAAAACTAACCCTAACCCTAATCCAACCCCAACCATAATCCTAACCTTAAACCCTAAACCTAAACATAAACCTAACCCTAAGCACTAAAATTAAACATAACATGAATTGTAGCATAGGTCTAGATATAACCCTAATCCTAACCCTAACCTTAACCCTAAACACTAACCCTACACCGTGACTCTAAACCCTAATCCTAACATTAACCCTACCCTACCCTTACCCTTAAACCTAAAACTTAACTCTAAATGTAACCATAACCTATTTCTAACCCTAAACCTAATCCTAAACCTAACCTTAATCCTTGGCTATGGCCTAACCCAAAGTATAACTCCCTATTTAGCTTAAGCACAAAAACTAATTCTAGCCCTAACCTTCAAAATACCACTAAAACTGAACATAACATAAATTGTAGCATTGGCATAGCTCTGATCCTGATTGTAACCCTAACCCTTTCCCTATCCCTGGCCCTACAACTCCATTAGCCCTGGAATTAGCCTTAGTGCTAAACCAAACTCTTGAACTATCTCTATCACCAACGATGAATTCTAAAAATAACCCTAACAGCTGCATAGACCTAACCATATCCTGAAACTGTACATACCTAACTGTAACCCTAACCATAGGCCATGGTCTAACACAAACTGTAGCACTCAACTTAGCCCAAGCACTAAAACTAATTCTATCACTAATTCTCACCTTTACTAGTACTATTCACATAACACTAATTGTAGCATAGGGACCTAGCTCTAATCCTAATCCTAACACTAAACCTAACCCTAACCTTAAACTAAATCTTAAACCTAACCCTAGACTCTAAATATATCCTTAACCCTAAAACCTAACACTAATCCTAATGCTAACCCTAAAGACTAACACTAATCTAAACACTAAAACCAGAACCTTTACACTAAACACTAACCCTAACTGTATCCTTAACCCTGACAACTAAAACAAACTATAACATGAATTATAGCATGAGGGTAGCTCTAAACCTAACCTTAAACTCAGCCCTAACAATAAACCCAACCCTAAGTCTGTCCCTAACTCTAACCCAAAACCATAACCCTAAACCTAAGCTTGGATTAGACCTAACACTAAGCATAACCTTCAAATTAGTGAAGTATGAAATCTAATTCTAGCCCTAAAATTCACCCTAAGCACTAAAACAAAACATAACATGAATAGTGGCATAAGCCTAGCAATATTCCTAACCCTCATCCAATCCTACCACTAAACACTAACCCTAACTCTCACCATAAAAAGAATGGAAACCCTAACATAACCCTAAATCCTAAATGGCCACTAACCTTAACCTTAAACCCTAAACTTAACAATAACCCTAATAATAAACCTAACCTGAACTCTAAAACTTAACGCTTACCCTAAACCCTAAACCTAAACCTAACACTAACCCTAACCTAAGCCCTAACCTTAAACTCACATTAACCCTCAACCTCAAACCTTATCACTAACCCTAAATCTAAGCTTTGGCATAAATAAACAGTGCCTCTCAACTTACCCCAAATATAAAATCTAAATCTTGCCCTAACACTCACACTCTCTAATAAAATTAAACATAACACTTAATGTAGTATAGGCTACCTCTAATCCTAATCCTAACCCTAACCCTACCCATAAAATCCTAACAGTAACTCTAATACTAACCCTAACCTTAAACCTAAACCGTAACACTAACTCTAAACCCTATCACTAATATTAACCTTACCCTCATCCTAAACCTAAAGCCTACCCTAAACCTAACTGAAACCCTATCCTTAACTCTAAACCAGAACCAAAACCCTAACCCAACTTAACACTAAGCCCTAAAACTAACCACAATCATAACATGAAATGCCAACCATAACAAAACCCAAAACCCTAACCCTAACTCTAAAGCTAACCCTAACCCTAACCATAACCATAATCTAACACTAAACATTAACACTAACAACAACCATAATCAAAACGCTAATAGTAACAAAACCCTAAATCATAACCTAGCACTAACCCTAGCCCTAAACCCTAAACCTAATACTAAATCCTAACCCTAACTTGAAACCTAAACCTACGTCAATACCTTAACAATAACAATAGCATTTACTGTAAACTAATACTATTGTAACCCTAAGCCTAACATGAATTGCTTATCTCTAACACTAAACCTAACCCTAAGCCTAACCCTAATGCTAATCCTAAGAAAACCCTACTTTACTAACTCTAATGCTAACCCCTAATTATAACCCTAAGCCATTCCCCTAACCCTAGCCCTAAACCTAACTGTAACTTAACCCAAACCTTAACCCTAAAACTTAGCCCTAGTCCTAACCCTCGGCCTTAAACTAACAAAACAAGTAACTTTCAAATTAGCCCAAGCATTAAACTTGATTCTAGCCCTAACCCTCACATTAAGTACTAAAACTAAACATAAATAAATTGTAGCATAGGCGAAGCTCTAATCTTAAACCTAACCCTAATCCTAAACCTAACCATAACCCTAAACCCTTACACTAACAATAACTCTAAGCCTAAACCCTAAACATAACCCTAAGCCTAACCCTAAAACTAACCCTAACCTACTCCCTAAAGGTAAAACTAACATTAAACCAAATCTTAACCTTAAAGTCTAACCCAAAAACTAATCATAACTCTAACCCTAAAACTAAACATAAACTCTAATTCTAACCTTAACCCTACCTCTAAACCTTCAACTTAACCCTAACCCTAGACTTAAATCCTAACCATAACCCAAACCTTATGCTAAAGCTAACCTTAAACCTAACCCTCCCCTTAACTTAAACTTCATCCCTACCAATAACCCTACCCTATTCCAAACCCTAACCCTAGTCCTAAGCATAAACCTAACATAACAGAAATTCCAAAACTAACTCTAATCCTAACTCTAACCCTAAACACTAACACTTAACTTTAATCTGAACCCTAAACCTAATCCTAATCCTAACCTAATCCTAAACCCAAAGTTAAATCTATACCCTAACACTAACCCAAACACTAAAGCTTAACCATAACCCGAACCCTTATCCTAAACCCTAAACCCTAAACCTACCTTATACCTAACACTAGCACTAACATAATAGGAATTGTACCTTAGGCCTAATCCTAAACCTAAACCTAATTCTAATCATAAACTTAAACCCTAACCCTAACTCTAACAGAAACTAAACCTTAAAACCTAGCCCTAACTCTACCCCTAAAATCTAAAGCTAATCCTAATGAGAACCTAAACACTAACACTAACCCAAACACTAAAACCTAACTCTAACCCAAAGCTTCACCCTAAACCTAATCTTAACCCTAACCTTAACCTTAAGAACTAAAACAAAATCAATGGTAGCCTAAACCCTAACCCTAAACTTAAACTTGGACCTTGGCCTAAAAAATAACAGTAGCCATCAACTTACCCCAAGCATTAAAACTAAATCTTGCCCTAATGCTCACAGAAACCAATAAAATTAAACAAAGCAGTAAATGTAGCATATACCTAGTTCTTATTCTAATCCTAATGCTAACCCTAACCATACCCATAAACTCTAACACTCTCATCCTAAACCCTAACCCTAACCCTAACATGAATTCCTAAACCTAACCCTAACTCTAATGCTTTTCCTAACCCTAAACTCTAACCCTAACACTATCCCTAACCATAAGCAATAAAAATAAATGTAACATGAATTGTAGCATAGGCCTAGCTCTAACCCTATAACTAACCCTAAATCTAACCCTAACCCTAAAACCTAACCCTAACTGTAACCCTATACTCAACACTGCCTTAACTCTAAATGCTATTCCTAACCCTAAACCTAAATGCAAATCTAACCCTGACCCTAGGCCTCAGCCTAACACAAAGCATAACACTAAACTGAATTCTTGCTCTACCCCTCACCCTACTGCTAAAATTGAACAAAACATGAATTGTAGCCTAGGCATAGGAATAATCTTAATCCCTATGCCAAACCTTGCCCAACCCTGGCCCTAAGCCTCTCACTTGCCCTGCACTTAGCAATAGTGCTAAACCTAACACTTGCATTATCCCTATCACCAGTAACAAATTCTAACAATAACCTTGTCACATAAACCCCAACCCTATTCCTAACCCTAAGCCTAACCTAGGTCTTGGCCTAGCACAAACTGTAGTCCTCCAATTAGCCCAAGCACTAAACCCAATTCTAGCCCTAACCTTCACGCTTACTATTAAAACTAAACATAGCACTAATTGTAGGATAGGCTTAACTATAATCCTAACCCTATCACTAACCCTACTCTACATCATAACACTAACACTATCACCAACACTAAGCATAACACCCAACACTAACTCTAACCCTAAGCCTAACTTAACACTAAAACCTAACCCTAACCCTAACCCTAACTTTAACCGTAACTCTAAACCCTAATCTCACCCTAACACCTCATCCTTATCATTAACATGAAGCAACACTAATTTTAGCATAGTCCTAGCTCTCTAATCCTTACCCTAACCCTAACTCTATACCAAAAATCTAACACTAACCATAGCCTTAACACCTAATGCTAACACTAACCGTAACCCTGAACACTAAACCTAACTCTAACCTTAACCCTTCCCCTAAACCTAAACCTTAACCTGCCCTAATCCTAAACCCTAATACTATCTCTAAACCCTAAACTTAAACTTAACTTCAACCCTAATCCTAAACCTAGCAATAATTCTAACACTAATCCTAATCCTAAACCCGAACCCTTACACTAAACTTAAACCTAGGCCTAGACCTAACACAAAGCATATAACCCTCAAATTAGCAGAAGCACAAAACCTAACTCCCCTGTTGTGGAACAGTCCTGTCCCTGCATACTCTTTTTTTTTTTTTTTTTTTTTGGACAGATATACAGTGAGAGAGAGAGACAGAGAGAAAGATCCTCCCTCTGTTGGTTCAGCCCCTAAATGGCCGCCACGGCCGGAGCTACGCAGACCCGAAGGCAGGAGCCAGGTGCTTCCTCCTGGTCTCCCAGGCAGGTGCATTGGCCCAAGCACTTGGGCCATCCTCCACTGCCTTCCCAGGGCCACAGCAGAGAGCTGGACTGGAAGAGGAGCAACTGGGACAGAATCCGGCGCCCTGACCGGGACCAGAACCCGGCACCCACATGGGATGATGGGATGCAGGCACCACAGGCAGAGGATCAACCAAGTGAGCCATGGTGCCACCCCCCCCATACTCTTTCGATAATCTTCCATTGTATGACTGTGGATGAAAATGGTGCATACCAAGGAAGCTCAATGTAGGAACTGTTTTCTAATTGTGATACAGAACATATTTTCTGAAATTACGGGATCAGCTCATCTCGGCATATCACCTATGATACATTTCAAGCTCTGGGTCCAAATTGACCACTACACCAGTAGCCTGTGGCTGCAAGATATGTGATCTGTTCCAGCTGAAAACTGCTGTCAGTTCTATACCCAGCTGGTAGGAACGGCACTCCAGGAGAGAACTTTGGGAAACCACTTGTTTCTTTTTTTTTAAACTTCTATTTAATGAATATAAATTTCCAAAGTACAGCTTATGGATTACAATGGCTTCCCCCACCCCCATAACTTCCCTCCCACCCGCAACCCTCCCCTTTCCCGCTCCCTCTCCCCTTCCATTCATATCAAGATTCATTTCAATTCTCTTTATATACAGATCAGTTTAGCATATATTGAGTAAAGATTTCAACAGTTTGCACACACATAGAAACATAAAGTGAAAAATACTGTTTGAGTACTAGTTATAGCATTAAATCACAATGTACAGCACATTAAGGACAGAGATCCTACATGAGGAGTAAGTGCACAGTGGCTCCTGTTGTTGACTTTACAAATGGACACTCTTGTTTATGGCATCAATAATCACCCTAGGCTCTTGTCATGAGTTGCCAAGGCTATGGAAGCCTTTTGAGTTCTCTGACTCTGAACATATTTAGACAAGGTCATAGTCAAAGTGGAAGTTCTAGTTCTCTCCTCTCTTCAGAGAAAGGTACCTCCTTCTTTGATGACCTGTTCTGTCCACTGGGATCTCACTCCCGGAGATCTTTCATTTAGGTCATTTTTTTTTTTTGACAGAGTGTCTTGGCTTTCCATGCCTGAAATACTCTCATGGGCTTTTCAGCCAGATCCACGTGCCTTAAGGACTGATTCTGAGGCCAGAATGCTGTTTAGGACATCTGCCATTCTACGGGTCTGCTGTGTATCTCACTTCCCATGTTGGATCATTCTCTCCCTTTTTTATTCTATCGGTTAGTATTTGCAGACACTAGTCTTGTTTATGTGATCCCTTTGACTCTTAGACCCATCATTATGATCAATTGTGAACAGAAATTGATCACTGGGACTAGTGAGATGGCATTGGTACATGCCACCTTGATGGGATTGAATTGGAATCCCCTGGTATGTTTCTAACTCTACCGTTTGAGGTAAGTCAGCTTGAGCATGTCCCAAACTGTACATCTCTTCCCTCTCTTATTCCCACTCTTATATTTAACAGGGATCACTTTTCAGTTAAGTTTCAACACTTAAGAATAACTGTGTATTAATTACAGAATTCAACCAATAGTATTAAGTAGAACAAACAAAAAAATACTAAGAGGGATAACGTATTAAGTTGTTCATCAACAGTCAGGGCAAGGGCTGATCAAGTCACCGTTTCTCATAGTGTTCATTTCACTCTAACAGGTTTCCTTTTTGGTGCTCAGTTAGTGGTCACCGATCAGGGAGAACATATGATATTTGTCCCTTTGGGACTGGCTTATTTCACTCAGCATAATGTTTTCCAGATTCCTCCATCTTGTTGCAAATGACCGGATTTCATTGTTTTTTTTTTTACTGCTGTATAGTATTCTATAGAGTACATATCCCATAATTTCTTTATCCAGTCTACTGTTGATGGGCATTTAGGTTGGTTCCAGGTCTTAGCTATTGTGAATTGAGCTGCAAGAAACATTAATGTGAAGACAGCTTTTTTGTTTGCCAATTTAATTCCCTTTGGGTAAATTCTAAGGAGTGGGATGGCTGGGTTGAATGGTAGGTTTCTGAGGAATCTCCAGACTGACTTCCATAGTGGCTTCACCAGTTTGCATTCCCACCAACAGTGGGTTAGTGTCCCTTTTTCCCCACATCCTCTCCAGCATCTTTTGTTGGTAGATTTCTGAATGTGAGCCATTCTCATTGGGGTGAGGTGAAACCTCATTGTGGTTTTGATTTGCATTTCCCTGATTGCTAGTGACCTTGAACATTTTTTCATGTGCCTGTTGGCCATTTGGATTTCCTCTTTTGAAAAATGTCTGTTGAGGTCCTTGGCCCATCTCTTAAGTGGGTTGTTTGTTTTGTTGTTGTGGAGTTCCTTGATCTCTTTGTAGATTCTGGTTATTAATCCTTTATCTGTAGCATAGTTTGCGAATATTTTTTCCCATTCTGTCGGTTGTCTCTTCACTCTCCTGACTGTTTCTTTTGCAGTACAGAAACTTCTCAATTTGATGCAATCCCAATAGTTGATTTTGGCTTTGACTGCCTGTGCCTCCCGGGTCTTTTCCAGAAATTCTTTGCCTGTGCCAATATCTTGAAGAGTTTCTCCAATGTTCTCTAGTAACTTGATGGTGTCAGGTCGTAGATTTAAGTCTTTAATCCATGTTGAGTGGATTTTTGTGTAAGGTGTAAGGTAGGGGTCTTGCTTCATGCTTCTGCAGGTGGAAATCCAGTTTTCCCAGCACCATTTATTGAATAGACTGTCCTTGCTCCAGGAATTGGTTTTGGATCCTTGATCAAATATAAGTTGGCTGTAGATGTTTGGATTGATTTCTGGTGTTTCTATTCTGTTCCATTGGTCTATCCATCTGTTTCTGTACCAGTACCAGGCTGTTTTGATTACAACTGCCCTGTAGTATGTCCTGAAATCTGGTATTGTGATGCCTCCGGCTTTGTTTTTGTTGTACAAAATTGCTTTAGCGCTTTGAGGCCTCCTGCGTCTCCATATGAATTTCAGCATCATTTTTTCTAGTTCTGAGAAGAAGGTCTTTGGTATCTTGATTGGTATCGCATTGAAAAACCACTTGTTCCTAATAACCCTTGAGTCCTCATGTTGCGTGTTAAGGTGTGCTCAATAAGGCCCAGGGATGGGGATCAGTCTGCGAAGACTCAGGACTCAATGGAGTCACTGCATTGCCAAGGAAACACTATCTGTATTCAGGGCATGCACCTCAGGCACAACCTCTCTCTCGAGCACAATTCAGGTAGGCCATTTGGAAGCAGTGGGACCACAGTGCTTCCCAAGAGCATACACTGTGAGCCCAAGAATAAGGCTTCCTCCATGAATTCACTGTTATTGTAAATGTTTGGTTGTTCCTCACCCTGGTGTTTGGCCTTAAGTCACTTCACCAAATTTAGTCAGCTGCTCCAGGAACAGCAGTGACTGCGAACTCTCAGGAGCATACTCCTTTTGGGGAACAGTCACGTCCCTGTGTACTTGTCTCAGTAGGTTTTTTTGCATTTGTGCGTGGATGCCAATTGATCCTACCCAGGAGTCTTAGCGTATGAGTTGTGTTGAGATACAGAACCCATTCTCTGAAATCATGGGATCCATGCAACACTTGAAGAGTTCACCTGCATACATCTGAAGTGCTGGATCCATATAGACCACTACAACAGTAGCCTGGGGCTGCGAGACATGTCATCCGTTCCAAGTGTAAACCATTGTTAGTTGGATACAAAGCTGTAAGAACTCCATTCTGTGAGAGCACTTCAGGAAGTCGTGATTCCAGTAACCCTGACTTCCTGACACTGCATGTCATGGAATACTATGTAAAGCCCATGTACATGTATCAGTTGGAGAACACTCAGGATAATCAATGGAGTTGCCACATTGCCTATCTCTGCAAAATCATTATGTTACAATAGCTACTCAATACATGGCCGTGCCTAAAATTGGTGTTTGGCCTGAAGTCACTTCACCAAATTGTGTCAGCTGCTCCAGCAAACAGTAGAACTGCAACCTTTTGGGAGTGCACTCCTTTTGGGGAACAGACGCATTACTGAGTACTCATTTTGTGGTGCCAATAGAGTATACCGAGGAAGCTCAGCACAGCACCCATGTTCTTTTTGCGATACAGAAATCAAGGGATCCACATGGCTCTTGGAGCATTCACCAGTCTTACTTTTCAAGCTCTGGGTCATTATCGACCACTAGGCCAGTAGGCTGTGGTTGTGTGATATGTCATCTATTCCAACTGAAACTGCTGTCAGCTGGATGCCAAGCTGGTAGGAACTGCACTCCATGAGAGAAGTTCAGGAAATCACTTGTGTCCAGTAACCCTCAAGTCCTTATGTTGCATGTTACTGCATGCTTGTTAAGGTCCATTTATGGGTATCAGTGGGTGAACACTCAGGAAGCCCGACAGAGTTTCTGCATTGCCCAGGAGAGACTACCTCTATTCCAAGCAGGCACCTCAGGCACAACATATCTCTTGGGCACAATACAAGTAGGACACTTTGGAAGCAGTGTGACAACACTTCTTCTGAAGTGTATACACTGCAAGCCCAAGAAAAACATTCCTCTTCTGAAATCACTATGTCACTGTAAACACTCAATCCTTGGTTATGTCTGAAATGGGTGTTTCGCTGAAGTCACTTCACCAGATTGACTCAGCTGCTCCGGGGAACAACAGTGACTACAAACTTTTGTGAGTGCACCCTTTACGGGGAGCAGTCATATTTTGTGTACTCAATCTGGTAGGCTTTTTGTGTACGATCATGGGTGCCCATTGAGCATACCGCGGCAGCTCAGAGTAGCCCCTGTGTTCTGTCTGTGATACAGAACACATTCTCTGAAAGAATGCCACTCACCCGGCCCTGAGAGTGTTTGCCTACCATATGTTTCAAGCTCTGGATCCACATCCACCACTAAAACTCACACTAACACTAAACCATAACCCTGACTTTAACCCTAACTCTAACCCCTACCCCTAAACCCTAAACCTAACCTAACTCTAACCATAACTCTAACCCTGAATTCTAACTCTACCCTAACCCAACACTAACCCAACACTAACCCTAACCTTGGCCTGACTCAAAGTATAGCCGTAAACATAGCTCCTCACTAAACCCAATTTTAGCATTAACCTCACCTCAGGGATGAAAACTAAATAAAACAGGAATTGCAGCATAGGCCTCGCTCTAAAGCAACCCTAACCATAATCATAATCCAAAATAAAAAGTACCACATGAAGATAATAAAATAAATAAGCAAAACTTCGTCTGCTGGGGACAGCAACAGAACTGGTATTTTCCAGTTTGTACCACCCAAAACCAGCCATGAACATTGCTCTAGCATTCATGATTATTTTCAAATGAAAACCTGAGGTAAACCCATTTTCAATAACATGAAGTCTTAAGATTTACGTTTCCTAAATACATATATAAGAAATGTAAGTGTTCTCTGTATTTTTCTGAGAATAAAATCAGATGTGAGGTGTTTTTTTCTATCTTAAGGTATAACATATCAAATGTGTTATTATTGATGACAGAAAAAAATACATAAATATTGAAAATGGGAACCCATGAGGTGACTGGCAAATAGCCTCAGAGATAAGGAGGCCAGAGTGAAGCCAATATGATAAAAAAAAAATGGGGAATCCAAAGGTGACAAGGGAGATTCCACGATTAAAAAAAAAGACCAGGAATCCAATTACATGTATCCACAATCTGGCAGGAAGCCAAAAAAAAAAAAAAAAAGCAGAAAAAAATTTTTAAATCCAAAATAAAACGTACCCCACAAAAAATGAAAAGAAAAAAAAAGAAAACAATGCCTTTTCAGAGAAACACCATGCAGAAGGCTAAAGTAAACCCCCTGGTCCGCATGAAATCTCCGATGGGCCACCTTACCTGGGAACAGAACTTCAGGAAGCGAAAGGGAACCCCCTGGTCTTGATGCAATCTCAGGCGGCACATCATGCCTGGAAACAGCTCTCCAGGAGGCCAAGGAGAAAAACCGCATCTGAGATGAGATCTCGGAAGCCCAGCCACGCCTGGATACTGAAACCTGGATGACACTGCCTTGCCTGGGAGATGGAACCACGACAGGCACAGAGAACCTCCTTGAAGATAAGATATAACTAAGATCACTTCACTAATCAGGCATGCAGCATGTGACTGGCCACAGCGGCCTCCATCTTGGGGGTGGGCTCTGTTGCCCATCTTCTGGTAAGGTCAGAAATCCTCACGGCTTCTGCCCACTTGGCAATGTAAGTGTTTTTGGTGAAACTCCTATTATGGTATGGAAGTCAAATTCCTTGCCACAGGATTTGGACCCTCCACAATGTTTGTATTCTCACTTCCTGAGTATATGTGTTTAGTAACAACAGAACTGGATTTTTTTAAGTTTGTGCCACCCAAAACCAGCCAAAGAAAAGTTACTCTACCTTTCCTTATATTTTTAACAAACCCATTTTCAATAACTGTGAAATCCTTCTGTATGACTTAAAAGATTATGATTTATGCTACCTAAATACATATATCAAAAGCGTATGTGTTCTCTGCATTTTTCTGAGAATAAAAATTTCAGATGTGTGTTTTTTTCAATCTTAAGTTATAACATGTCAAATATGTTGAAGTTGATGCTAAAAAATAAATTAATTAATTTTAAAAAGGATAATCCATGAGGGGACTGGCACATAGACCAAAGGAGAAGAGATCCAAAGTGAAGTCAAAAGAATAATGTCAAGGAGGAACCCAGTTGGTGACATGCACAGAACTATGAAAAAAAAAAAAAAAAGACCGAGTATCAAATTAAATAAATTCCAATATCAGGCATGAAGGAAAGAAAATAACAGACTAAAAAAATTTTTTTAGAATTAGAATTATTTATTTGAAAGATAGAGTTACTGAGAGAGGTAGAGCCAGATAGACAGAGAGGGGTCTTCCATTCCGCTGGTTCACTCCCCAACTGACCGCAACAGCCAAAGCTGAGCTGATCCAAAGCCAGGAGCCAGGAGCTTCTTCCAGGTCTCCCACACGGATGCAGGACTTGGGTCATCCTCTACTGCTTTCCCAGGCCATAGCAGAAAGATGGATCAGAAGTAGAGCAGCCAGGACTCGAACCAGTGCCCATATGGAATGCTGGCGCTGCAGGCTGGGGCTTTAACCCACTGCACCACAGCAATGGCCCCAGATTAAAATTTTTAAAAAATTCAAAATAAAAAGGACCACATGAAAATAAAAAAATAGGCCGGCGCCATGGCTCAACAGGCTAATCCTCTGCCTGGTGGTGCCGGCACACCAGGTTCTAGTCCCGGTCGGGGCACCGGATTCTGTCCCAGTTGCCCCTCTTCCAGGCCAGCTCTCTGCTGTGGCCAGGGAGTGCAGTGGAGGATGGCCCAAGTGCTTGGGCCCTGCACCCCATGGGAGACCAGGAGGAAGCACCTGGCTCCTGCCTTCGGATCAGCGCAGTACGCTGGCGGAGGCGCACCGGCCGAAGCACACCGGCCGTGGTGGCCATTGGAGGGTGAACCAACGGCAAAGGAAGACCTTTCTCTCTGTCTCTCTCTCTCACTGTCCACTCTGCCTGTAAAAAAAAAAAAAAAAAAAAGAAAAGAAAAAAAAAAGAAAAGAAAAGAAAAAAATAAATAAGCAAAATGTTGCCAAGTCTGGGAAACACCATTTATAGCAATAAAATTGGTCTTTTCCAGTTTCCACCACCCAAAACTAGCCAATGAAAAATTACCCTAGCATTCCTGATTTTTTTCAAAATGCAAAACTGAGGAAAACCCATTTGCAATAACCACAAATACTTCTGTGCAACATAAAGTTTTAAGACTTGTATTTCCCAAATATATACATCAGAAGTGTAGGGGTTCTCTGTATTTTTCTGAGAATAAAATCTCAGATGTGGGGTTTTCTTTGTATCTGAAGGTATAAAATATCAAATATGTTGTTGTTGAAGACAGAAAATATTAAATAATATTTTAAAAAGGTAATCCAGGAGGTGACCGGCACATAGCCCAAAGGAAAAGGAGGCCAGAGTGAAGGCAAAACAATAAAGAAAATGAGGAATTCAAAAAGTGATTTAACAAAAAGACTGGGAATCCAATTACAATTATGAATTCTACTACAATCTGGCATTGATATAGGAATTGACCCCCTAAAATATAATATTGAAATGTGGCCTTTTAAAGTTCCCCAGAAGTCCCATCTGGGGTGCCACATATTTTATCGGAATTTGGGGTGCCATAAGATATCACCATATGCTTATTAATATGATATCAGAATTTGACCCCTTAAAATTATATTGTAATGTGACCCCTTAAAGTTCCCCGAAAGTCGAGTCTGGGGTGCCACATATGTTATTGGAATTTGGGGTGCTATACAATATCACCATACGCTTATTACTAAATCCCCAATATTAATAAGCCCGAGTGGATTCTTGCCTAATATTTAGAGAAGAATTCTAAATACCAGCAGAAGTGAATGAGGCAGTACGGTACATTTTAAGCTTTTATTAATTGCGAAAGATGCATAGAAGAGTGAGAGCTTTATCTAAGAGAGAGAGGTAAATCTGGGTTCATATTGAGCACCAGGAACCAGCCAATGGAGGAACATCTAGGCCAGGAAGCCTAGGGTGGGTGGCCAGAAGGCCACGCACCCTGGGGGCACGGGGCTGCAGCCAGCCCCCTACTGGCTAGAAGCCAGGGAAAAGAGGCTAAACAAACCGTGCTCCAGGCTTTTAACCCACTTCCAAAGGGGAGTGGTTAATTAACCTGATTGGACGGTGGGCATCCAGGTGTGGCCAGGTAGGGGCATGAGGTCACACAGGGGTATGTTGAAGGCGTGGTCTTCCAGCTCACAAACCTTATCAATTTTAACCTGTATGCCTGCCTACTTCAGCATGAAGCCAAAACTAACAGAAAAAAATTTTAAAAGCCCAAAATAGAAAGTACCACACAACAATGAAAAAAAAAAGAAAGAAAACAATGCCTATTCTGGATAACACCCTCCAAAATGCCGAAGAGAAAAGACCCTGGTTTGAGATGGGCTCTTGGAAGGCCCACCTTACCTGGGAATAGAGCTTCAGAAGGCTAAAAGGAAAACCACGTGGTCTTGATGAAATATCAGAAGGCCCAGCATACCTGAAAATAGATCTCCAGGAAGCCAAAGAGACAACCGCCTCTGAGATGAACGCTCCAAGGCCCGCCACACCTGAATACTGAACCCCAGGGGCCAAAGGGGAAAAACACTGGTCTGAGACGGAAGCTCAAAATGCCCACCATACCTGGGACGCTGAACACCGGGCTGCCACTGCCATGCCTGGGAGATGGAACCCCAGTAAGCGAAGAGCATCCCCATAAAGATAAAATAAAACATAACAAATATCACTTCACTTCTCAAGCATGCAGCATGGAACCGCCGATAGGGGACTCCATGTTGGGGGTGGAGTCTGTCCCCCATCTTCTGGTAAGTCAGAAATCCTCATGGTTTCTGCCCCCTTGGAAACCTGATGTTTTCAGTGAAACTGCCATTTTGGTACTGAAGTCAAACACCCCGCACAGGACTTGGACTCTCCACAAGGTCTGTATCCTCACCACCTGAGTGTACGTTGTCAGTAGCAACAGAACTGTTCTTTTCTCGCTTGTGCCACTGAAAACTGGCCAAAATAATTTACTCTACTTTTCCTGATATTTTTAACATGAAAACCTGAAGTAAACCCATATTCAATAACTGGGAAATCCATCCATATCACATAGAGAATTAAGATTTATGATATGCAAATACATATATCAAAAGCGTAGGTGTTCTCTGCATTTTTCTGAGAATAAAATCTCAGATGTGCTGTGCTTTTCTGATCTTAATCTTCTGCTGCTTTCCCAGAAGCATTAACAGGGAGCTGGATTGAAATAAGAGCTGTTGAAAAGAACCAGTCAGCAAAGTGAAGAGGCAACTGACAGAATGGGAGAAAATATTTGCAAACTACACAACTGATAAAGCATTAACCACCAGAATATATAAAGAGATCAAGAAACTCAACAACAACAAAACAAAAAACCCAGTTAAGAAATGAGCAAAGGACTTAAACAGACATTTTTCAAAAGAGGAAATCCAAATGGCCAACAGAGACATGAAAAAATGTTCAGGATCACTAGCCAAGAGAAATGCAAATCAAAACCACAAAGAGGTTTCATCTCACCCCACCCCACCCCCCATTAGAATGGCTTTCATACAGAAATCAACAAACAACAAATACTGGCAAGGATGTGGGGAAAAAATGTTCCCTAATCCACTGTTGGTAGAAATGTAAGCTGGTAAAACCATTATGGAAGACAGTATGGAGATACCTCAAAAATCTGAATATAGACCTACCTTATGATCCAGACATCCCACTTCTGGGAATATACCCAAAGGAAATGAAATCAGTATATGAAAGAACTATCTGTATCTCTGTGTCTATCGCAGCTCAATTCACAATAGCAATGACATGGAATCAACCCAAATGCCCATCAACTGAAGATGGGATATAGAAATTATGGGATATGTACACCATGAAATACTACATGGTAGTTAAAAAAAAAAGAAATCCAGTCATTTGCAACAAAATGGATGAAGCTGGAACTTAGTGAATACACCAGTCTCAAAGGAATAAATACTATGTGTTCTCCCTGAGCTGTGATAATTAGTAGAGCACCTAAAATGGAAACTTTTCGGTAGAAGTGAAATTGACACTTTGAGAGGCAATGACATTGAATAGCCTGTGCCTTGACTGTTAAGGGTTTTTTAATTTTTTATTTTTTCCTTTCTTTTATTTTACTTACACTTTTTATCTTATTTTACTTATACTTTTTTATACTAATTATTGAACTCTTTACTTAACATAGAGTTTATCCAACATATATAAAGTTAATAGAAAATATATCTTAGTTAAAATAAGAGTGAGAATAAGAGAGGAAGGGGGGTGGGGGTGTGGGTGGGAAGGTGGGCGTGGAGGAAAGATCACCATGACCCTAAAGCTGTAATTGTGAAATGTATGAAGTTTGTAACTGTAAAGCAGTATAGTTCTGCTTACATTCCTATGGACTTACTTCTAAAGGTATAGCATAAAAACTTGCCATGGAACCTCAAACCCCTTTAATTTGGGTAGTAAAAATGGGATTCTAAGTGTTATAGAGATCATATGGATAGGATTAATGTTAAACTGATCATATATAGATGGGGTCAACTGTTAAAGTTATTATATAAATAAGACTAAGTGTTTGGTAATAATAATAGGTAAAATTAAAAAAGAGTGAATGTTCCAATATGGGAAGCAGTCCATACAGCAGACTCATAGAATGACAATTGCCTTAAGTAGCACTCTGACCTCAGAATCAACTCTTAAGGCATCCTGGTTTGGCCAAAAAGCCCAGGGGAGCATTTCAGGCATGGAAATCCAAGACACTGCAGCAAAAGATGTTCTACATGAAGGACTTCTGTGCGTGAGAACCCAGTGGAAAGAAGTGGTCATCAAAGAAGTATGTACTTTCCTCTGAAGGGAGGAGAGAACTTCAACTTTACCTATGGCCTTATTGAAATACTGAAGGAGTTTGTCAATTTAAATGGCTTCCATAGCCTACACAGCTCTTGTCAAGAGCCTCAGATAATCACTGACATCATACATATGAGTATTAATTGTTAAATAAATAACAAGAGTTACTATTACTTCTCATGCAGAACCTCTGTCCTCAAATGGTTGTATTATGAGACTTAATAGTAAAACTTGTTCTCAAAGAATTACTCTGTTTTAGTGTATTAACTGGACAATGTTCTTATATTTCAAAATTATAGTTATGTCTAAGTGCTCACAAAATATGTATTGTTCTTGGGTTCTTCTAAAGATTATAAGTTTCTAAAAATAATGCAAAATTACCTTCAAGATGCAATGACTTTGAACAGCCCTTGTCTGGACTGTTGAGGAACAGTTTTTGTTCTTGTTTTTTTATTTTTTTTTAATTTTAGTTTTGTTGTTGTTGATTTGTTTTGCTTTTTCTTCTTCATACAAAGTGTTGAACTCTTTAGCTATAATCGAGTTAATCTGTGTATAAAGTTAAATGAAACCATTGCCTTGACATAGCGGGTAAAGACGCCACCTGCAGTGCCAGCATCTCATATGGGTGCCAGTTCGAGTCCTGGCTGCTCCACTTCCAATCCAGCTCTCTGCTATGGCCTGGGAAAGCAGTAGACGGCCCAAGTCCTTGGGCCCCTGCACCCACGTGGGAGACCCAGAAGAAGTTCCTGGATCCTGGCTTCTGATTAGCATAGGTCTGGAGTTTCGGCCATCTGGGGAGTGAACCAGCGGATAGAAGACTGACTCTGTCTCTCTGTGTTTCTCTCCGTCTCTCTCTCTCTCTCTCTCTCTCTCTCTCTCTCTCTCTCTGCCTCTGCATCTCTGTAACTCTGCCTTTTAAATAAATATTCTTTTTTAAACAGAAAATAGTAAAAATGATGACCTGGGTTGAGTGACATGATGTAAGCAAGGAGGTGAGGAAGAACATGTGCGTGACTAATTGATTTCATTGCTGACTGCAATTCTTTTTGTATCTGGGAGATTCAGGAGTGCGGAAAGAGGAAAGAAAGGAGGGTGTAGAGAAGGTTTTGAAGAGCCATCACTCGTTCTGCGAGGAGAGAATGAACACCTCAGTGCCCTCAGAGCTGGCAATACAAGGTCAACAGCTTAGCTGAGTCTGAGCGGGAAGTGGCAAGTGTCATTGGCAAGAGATTGTAGCTGAGATCTTTGGGAGAGTGCACTCAGTTTCCTGAGTATTTGAACCCACAGCCAGTCGTCTGGCCAGAAGCCAGGTTGAACTGCAGGTCCACTTCATTTTTCAGATGGCTGGCCCTGCACAACCAACGAGCCCAGTGCTCTCAGTTTCCATTCGGCCCCAAAACACTGGTCTCAGCAAACACAATTCACCGGACTCCTGTGATACTGACCTAGGATTCTTGCCGCGGGGGCTGAGGTGCGCAGGCGCTCACGGCGTCCAGGCGACCGGGAGCCGTCGCCTAGCAACCAGGGACTGGCAGTTAGGAGGCGGGCCGGATCGTCGCCTGGCAACCGGCAACAACACCGGCTTGGGAAGCGTGCGCAGGCGGCGGCCAGCGTCCTTTGCAGGATCTGACGGGCCGGTTCCCGTGGGACCTCTTGGCAGGTAAAGGCAGGTGCCTGCTGCGCGGCTACCCACGCGGGTTGGCGGGACCCACGGCAGAGGATCGCACAACACTTAGGGAAAGAGAAGGATTCTCGCGGTTGGCGCCCGTTGGGGCAGCTGAGGGGTCGTTGTGAGGGGTTGACCCTGCCCGGCGCCTGCAGCGTGAGGCGAGGGTCGGGTGGTGTCCTGAGCATCCCGTTTACGAAGACAAAAATTGCGGCCCCGAGCGAGGGTCCGAGGGTCTGAGGATGCCTTACATGACTGAGCGAATCAGGCGGTGGGCCCCGACTTGCTCTAGCCTTCCTCCTCCCCTTTAAGACGTTTTGAGACACAACTCCGGTTAGAAAGTATTTAGGTAGTAGCCTGGGCGTGCACGAAGGAGACTTACAAATGGCCAATAAACTCGTGGGAAAGGAAAAAAAAAAAAAAAACAACAACAAACTATGACTCCAGTAATGAAGAAGATGCCCATTTAAGGTAGATCTGTTTCCTTAGCCAATGTCTTGAACTTTGTCACTTTTCACCAGACATTGTGATATTCGCGCTCTATCCTATGGGACCAGTCCGGGGTGTAGGTGAAGGTGTAGGTCCGAGGACGACGAACCATAATCCCAGAGAACTGGAAACATCCCAAGCTAGAATGTCTAGCTAAATAATGGATTTTAAGCTATTGTTTCAATGGCATGGTATGCTGATCCATTGAAGGTGACTAGAGCAAGTAATGGACACTTATGGCTTATGAAGTGTCTGTTAGTTTCAGGAGTTGGCAGGAAAATGGTCTCAAGAAGGGGAGGTGGGAACAGGGGACAGAAACAGAGGTAGGATGATCGAATCACTGCAGAAAGCACACACACACACACACACACACACAAGAACTACGTAGAAACGGTGCTAATTTTACTCAGCTTATCCTTCAGTGATTTTTATTCTGTTAATTGTGCTCTTTGTGATCCAAGTTCTCTGCAATGAAATGCATTACTGTTATAAGGAAAATAGATTAGAGTCATCTCAAGAGCTCATTCCCTCTACCCCATGTGAGCTATTTACTCTCCATATTACTATTAGACCCAACACAGGGATAAACACATATGCTTCTAATGCCACAGGATCGCCTAGAATCAGCTCTGTAGTTGCAAAGCGTGTATGTCTAAATCATTACAGCCTCTGCACTCTTCTTTATACAGTCACTCAAAAACACTGTTCTGAAATAGAAATAGTTTCTGAGTGAAAATTAGATGATTGTAAAACAATTTTATGCAGCTGTGATTGCACTGCTTCTCAAATATTATTAATAAGGAATTATTTTATAAACAAAAGGCTGCTATATCTTGGAATTAGTTATAAAGAGCTAGGAACCAATTTTTTTTCTGGAGAGTAATTGTGTGACAGATTCTCATTTGTTGCTTCTGTGTCTGCCTGAAACATTGTAGGCGGAAGGTTTAGGGCCTGTGCACTTTTCAGTGGTGGTTGAGATTTGGGGGGAAAAAGGGAAAGATTAATTTTAATTAAATGCTTTGCTAATATTAAATTTTTCTTGGGGCTAGCATTGTGGTGTAATGGGTAAAGCTGTGGTCTGTGACACTGGCATCCCATACGGGCACCCGTTCATATCCCCGCTGCTCCACTTCCGATCCAGCTCAATGCTAATGGTCTGGGAAAAGTAATGGAAGATGGCCCATGTGCTTGGGCCCCTGATATCCAGGTGAAAGATCCCGAGGAAGCTCCTGGCCCCAGGCTTTGGCTTGGCTCACTCCTGGCTGCTGCAGCCATCTGAGTAGTAAACCAGTGGGTGGAAGATCCCTCTCTCTCTCTCTCTCTGTCTCTCTCTCTCTCTGTGTGTGTCTCCCACTCTGTAACTTTCACTTTCAAATGAAAAAAAAAATCAAATTTCCCATTATATTTGATAACAATGTTCTCATTTTGCAAGAATTTCCAAGTGTACAGACTGATTGCTGAACAATTTAAAATGTGTATTTCAGATTTCTATGATGAAAACTATATTTAATGGGGGACTTTCATACATCTTAGCATACTAGATGTAGTGTGAGGTACTGCATCACTTAGTAAGTGGGCCCTGACTCTGAGATCTTAAAATGTATGTGGCCTGAACTTAGTGACCTGGAATGAAGGTCCTTCAGAGATCCCTATAAATTTCTATGAACTATGGTTCTTTAATGTTTGAGTTAAATTCTGGCTAGTGTCTCTAATGCTAGGAGTTGCTTCTGATCCTTGTCTAGCAATTTGAATTAGCCTGGACATTGTAGATTTTTCTCTAAGGATTGTCTACTGCTCAGCATTTCTGAGAATATGGTTATTTCTTTGAGGTAAAAATTGAGATTGTTCAAATGCCAAATATAATACCAGAAACTGTTTTCAGACTGCACTTGGACTAGCAATTAATTTGCTGTTTAGGATGTCCATGTCACACATTGGTGTATGTGGGTTCAATCCTTGGTTCAGACTCCTGATTCCAGTTACTTACTAAGGAAGACCCTGGGAGGGAACAGTGATGGCTCAAGTAATTGGGTTCTTGCCATTCACATGGAAGACATTTATTGAATTCCTGGGTCCAGATTTAGCTTCGCGGCCACTGCAGGCATTTGGGGAATAAGAGTGAGCCCATAAATGAGAGGATGAGAGACTGAAATCTCTCTCGCTCTCTCTTTCTCTCTCTCTCTATATATATAATATACAAATATTTATATAAATATATATCTATAATATAGATAATATATATCTATAATATAGATAATATATATCTATAATATAGATATAAATATATATTTATATATTTCTACCTAAATACTTATATATAAATCTCTCTCTCTCTCTCTCTCTCTCTCTCTATATATATATATATATATATATATAGCTAGATTTCTTGGATTATTCAAACAGGCATCAACAGTTTAGAAAGTTCTCTTTATCCAGGTCGAGTGACTATTCTGTGGTATGTCAGCTGTGTTGTATACACATTATACTGCTTGTCTGAGATTTTTTTTCCACACAGGCATGAACAAATGAGTGCAGGTGGGTAAAGGTTTTGCAAGGAACAATTCCAATTTCCCTAGAATATACATCTGCAGATCCTCAATTGCTTTTTTAATTGAACTATGGATTACATTTTTTATCTGAGGAAATGACACGAATGTTAATGCAATTTGGTAGGATAGGGTTTTGTGTTTGTATTATTTACAAAATCTACTCCCAGGAAAAGTGGAGCTAGTGATATTCTTAAATACCAAATGCATACTATTTTCCAAACACAGCTGTAGATACTAGGGATAGATTACTGAAGGAAAATTTTACAGAAATCCCTGTCTTTTGTGCCACATTCTTGCAGATCTCAAAAGTATTCTGGATTTTGTCTCTCAAGCCCAAAATAAGTGAACTGTAAGTATGATAAGCAATTTTCTTGTTATATAAGTAAAATTAGGTAACTAATATACTAATCTGTCATCCAAATTGAAACCAGGACTAATGCCCAAAAATCATATCAGTAAGATTCTTTAAAACTATAGATTTTGACATAGGGATATGCATAACATATTCTTACATAGATAATAATTTCTACATTTACTGCATTTTTTAGAGTTTTATTTATTTATTTGAAAGGCAGAATTACAGAGAGGCGGAGATAGAGAAAGAGGGAAAGAAAGAGAGAGAGAGAGAGAAAAAGAGAGAGAGAGAGAGTCTTTCATCTGCTGGTTCACTCCCCAGATGGCCGCAACAACTGGAGCTGGGCCTATCTGAAGCCAGGATCTAGGAGTTTCTTCAGGGTCTCCCACATGGGTGCAGGGGCTCAAGGACTTGGGCCATCTTCCACAGCTTTCCCAGGTCATAGCAGAGAGCTGGATTGGAAGTGGAGCAGCCGGGTCTCAAACAGGTACCTATATGGGATTCCGGCACTGTAGGTGGCAACTTTACCTGCAAGCCACAGCGCCTGCACCTTTATTGTTTTTTATTATATATAAATTTTAAGGAAGAAATACACCTCCTCCAAAGGATAAAGATAACTGAAGAGTGCACGCATAATGGACACATAACACTTTAACCACCTGTTGCATCTTTTTTTTAGGATGGGCAAAAAAATAAAGAAGGAAGTAGAGCCTTCTCCTAAGGATGTGGTAAGTTTATGATTGGAATACTAGCATTTAAATACTAGTTTTAAAAGTAATTTTTCAAACTGTAAGTTACCAGTATACAAAAGAATTTATGGTGCCTTAAGTCCATAGCCTGATTAATAGTAAGCTAGGGAAATCTGGCATTACATAACCAAACATTTACCATGGTGTCATTTATAAGTAGCACAATTGAAGAGTTCCTATTAGCTTTTCCAGTTAATGGCATATTTATATCCCAGTTAATAAATGGGTTTTTTGGGGGGTAGGCATTTGGCCTAGTGGTTAAGATGCCCGTCGGGATGCTTACATTCCATGTTGGAGTGCCTGGGTTCAAGTCCTGTCTCTGCCCCTGATGTAGCTCCTGCTAATGCATACCCTGGGAAACAACAGGCAATGACTTAAGTAACTAGATCCCTGCCTTGCTTGTGAGTGTCTCTGATTGGGTTATGGTCTCCTGGCTTCAGCCTGGTTCACGGATCCAACTGTTGCAAAAAAGTGGTAGGTAAAACAGCACATGGAAAACCTGTCCTTGTCTCTCCCCCTCCTCTCTACCTCTCTCAAATAAATACACTAAAAAACAATTTTTATTTGTTTTGAAAATAGTTTACATTTACACTTTTTAGTGTCTTGCTAATGTTAATTATCCAAGTGAATTTTCAAAAAAAAATTGGTAATTATGCTACAGCAATTATATATACACGTGTGTGTGTATAGTTAGCTGGTGACAGTTGTTTTTTTTTTAAGGTTTATTTATTTATTTGAAAGTAAGAGTTACACAGAGAAAAGAGAGGCAGAGAGAGAGAGAGAGAGAGGTCTTCCATCCGATGGTTCATTCCCCAATTGGCCACAATGGCCGGAGCTGTGCCAATCTGAAGCCAGGAGCCAGGGGCTTCTTCCCGGTCTCCCACATGGGTGCAGGGGCCCAAGGACTTAGGCCATCTTCTACTGCTATCCCGGGACATAGCAGAGAGCTGGATCAGAAGTGGAGCAGCTATGTCTTGAACCGGTGCCCATATGGGATTGCGGCACTTCAGGCCAGGGTGTTAACCCACTGTGCCACAGTGCTGGCCCCGACAGTTTTTTTTTAAGTCCTGTATTTTTCATTTTTTTTGACAGAGTACCCTGGGATTATCTTTGCTTTTTTTTTTTTTTAATTTTTTTTTGACAGGCAGAGTGGACAGTGAGAGAAAGAGACAGAGAGAAAGGTCTTCCTTTGTCATTGGTTCACCCTCCAATGGCCGCCACGGCTGGCGCGCTGTGGCCAGCGCACCGCGCTGATCCAGTGGCAGGAGCCAGGTACTTATCCTGGTCTCCCATGGGGTGCAGGGCCCAAGGACCTGGGCCATCCTCCACTGCACTCCCTGGCCACAGCAGAGAGCTGGCCTGGAAGAGGGGCAACCGGGACAGAATCTGTCGCCCTGACCGGGACTAGAACCCGGTGTGCCAGCGCCGCAGGCGGAGGATTAGCCTAGTGAGCCACGGCGCGGGCCTATCTTTGCTTTTCTATTCCAAATAATAAGCAATGCATTCCCCACAACAAAAAGCATAATTTTATCTTCCCTATCTTAAAGTTTCTATCAGATGCTGACAGAGTGTATTAAAAGTGGAAAATTACCTTTGACAATTTCAGTTTAGAAAATTTAAAAATAGATATTTGATATGATTTCATTCAAAGTATGAACAGAAAAGAAATAAATATAGTTCATGGACTCAAATGATTTTAAAGTTTTCAGGGACTTGCACTTCATGCAGAAATCTCCCTTCATAATTAGAGGATTTGGGTTAAAAATGAGAAACACTGTCCCAACTCTGCCTCTCACAAACTAATATTTTGGCCAACTTGTCAGATTTGATAAAGTTACTTTGATTTTTCTTTATTGTTTTTATAATTCAAAAATATTTAACTGACAAATAAAGATAAATAGTTTAAAAACATTAAAAATATACATGATGGTTTGAAATATGTGTATATAGTGTGATCATTACCACAACCAAATATTAACACCTCCATCACCATGCCTGCTGCACATGAGATCAACAGATTTTGTTATCTTGTACCTGAAAGTTTGTACTCTTTTTAACATTTTATAAATTATGATTTTAAATTTTTTAATATTTTGTCACATTCACTTCATATATAGGCACTACATACTATTTTTTCTTGAACACAGACATGTTAGTATCACAGACAAGGTTTTATGACAATGATCATAACATGGAGAAAGAAGAGTATATTGTCATTTACATGGTATGATTCAGTGAATGTTTAGAATTAAAAAACAAACAATATGACATCCACACAAATTTTATACTCCTTCTATATTAGTTTTGACAAATAAGGGAAAACTTGATGTTCATATTTCTGGGTGATCTCCAATTGCATCAAACCTATTACAAATGTCAGGATGTCGTTCTTTCTTATGGCCGAGTAATAATCTATCATGCATACATACCACATTTTTTTCATCCACTCATCAATTGATGGACATCTATGTCGATTCCCTATCTTTGCTATTGTGAATTGAGCTGCTATAAACATGGGAATGCAGGGGTCACTTTCATTTGCTGATTTCATTTCCTTTGGATATATTCCCAGGAGAGAGATAGCTGAGTTAACGGTAGATCTATTTTTAGTTTTCTGAGGAATGACCATGATGTTTTTCATAACAGTGTGCCAATTTGCATTCCCACCAACAGTGTATGAGGGTACCTTTTTTTCCACAACCTTGCCACCATTTTTTATCATTTGATTTTTGGATATTGGTTATTCTAATTAGAGTGAGGCAATATTTCATTGTGATTTTATTTGCATTTCCCTGATGACTGATGATCTTGACCATTTTTTTTCTTCTGTCTGTGGGCCATTTGTATTTCTCCTTTTGAAAAATGGCTGCTCAAATCCTCTGCCTGTGTCTTACCTGGATTGTTTGTTTTGTTGTTGAATTTCATGAACTCCTTATATATTCTGGATAGTAATCCTTTAACAGACTCATAGTTTGCAGATATTTTCTGCCATTCTGTAAGTTGCCTCTTCACTTTGTTGATTGTTGCCTTTCATGTACAGAAGTTTCTTAGGTTGATGTAGTCCAATTTGTCTACTTCTGCTTGTACTGCCTGTGTTTGTGGGGTCTTATTCAAGAAGGCTTTGCCTAGTCTTGAAACATTCCCCATATGTTTTCCTCTATTCTAGGAAGAATTGCAGTATCCAACTCATTTCAGCTATTGTATGAGTTACAAAAAAATTAATTATATACAATTTTCAGTGCCTAGAATATTGTGAATAAGAGCTATTAACATGATAATCATCTGGACTCTTCATAGACACATGCACCCCTGTGTCTCGGGCCCAGAAATACTTTGCAGTAATAGTTATTGTAGTCTCATGACATAGTTTTGCATTCTGGCTTCTTTCCTTTGGACATATCACTAAAATGTTGGAGATTCTCTTATTTTTTCAATATATACTAGGTTTCCAAAAACCCACATTTTGCTGCTGGTTCACATTATTAATATCAGCTGAAAGTGGATCCATGAGCACAGTGCTTGTCAAAAACACACACTGATTAGAATTAACAGATGAATAAACAATATATATTTTGTCTGATATATTTTCTGTAACTTATGATATCATTGCTATTATATATATGTTTCAAAGTCTTGGGGACATAATAGCAGTCTTGAAAAATGCAATCTTAATGTAAAAAAAATAGTTCTTGCTTCCCAACAGATTCCAACAGACTGTAGGCAGCCAAAGCCTGTATAACAATTGTCTCAGCGATGTTTTATATTTTTTCCAAAATTTATTAATATGTACGGTTCTGAAGTTCACAGCAAATTCATGGTGTTGCAATTTCATTAGTTAACATGTTAATGTGATATTAATACAAAGGGAACTGATTCAGGGTTATTCATAAATGCAATTATAAGAATATAATAATACTTACCTTCCTCTTCCCCCCCCCCCACTCCTCCTGCCCTTCTTTTTAATTTTGAGATAATTTATATTATATATCTATATATATTTATACTTTACATGTTATTCAAAGACAATGATCCACTAAATAAAGAGTTCAACAAGTGAAAGTAAAAAGACATAATTCAGTGGGAATGTAGGTAATGGCTACAAATAAAAATCAAATAAAAATATGTCTTTCACTTATAACAGCAAATTTTTTAAAATCATGGATCATTACACCTGTAGTAGTATATCACTCTAACCATTTGTTTGGCAAGGCTATTAAATAAGGTTTGACAAAAACATATTTGCAGCAATACTAATAGATACAGGCATTTCTTGTTTATTTTAAATTTCAGCTCCCACATAAAAGAGAGACTGTGGTATTTGCCTCTCAGAATCTGGATAATTTCAATCAACATAAAGTCCTACAGTTGCATCCAATTTTATGCAAATGGTAGAATTTCATTCTTTTTGATAGCTAAATAGCATCCTATTGTATGTATATACAGCATTTTCTTTATCCACTCATTTGCTGATGGACACCTTGATTAACTACATATTATGTGTGAGAAATAACTATGGTGTATTTCATAAAAGACTTGGCTTAGGCTTAGTGCAGCCACGACACCATGCTGTGGGAGCCTGTCGGATAAAAGTAGTTCAACTGTTAAACTTGCTTTTCAAACCAGGCACCACTTGTTATCTTTGTAACTTTCAGCAATTCTGCAATCAGTAACTACCTGATATCTGTTACACAGTACTGTCATTGAGGATACCACAATGTAACTTATCTTCCCCTGTCCAAATCTAGGAGCAGCACCTATCCCTTTTACTCCTCTCTCAACCTAATTTAAGTGCCTGTGGGGTTTAGATTGTGCCTCCAAAGTTTCTCAACCAATAAGAAACTGGCAGAAGGGACCTTTGCGTGGTAGGGCTTAAAGGAGCTAAATATCTGAGGGCACACAGGATCTACTTCCACTGGCCAGTTATCACACTTCAAGACCAGGTATCAATAAACGTCTTAATTTCTGCTTCCTTCATGTTTCTGAGTCCATCCTCTGGTGTGTGGGTGAAATTAAGTGGGCTGACTTCCCACATTTGGGCCATTGTGAACAACAGTGTTGTTATAAACATAGTGGTGCAGGTATCTCTTTTAGGTACATACTCAGTAGTGTGATTGCTGGATACGATGGCAAGTCTTATTTCTAGTTTTTAAAGAAATCTCCATCTGTGTTCCACAGTGGCTGCACTAATTTACCTTCCCACCAACAGTGCATAAGTGCTCCCCTTTCTCCACATCCCTACCAGCATTTGTCACTCTGTCATTTGGATAACAGCCATTCTGACGGGAGCTCATTATGGCTTTGATTCGCAGTTTCCTGATGGCTAGTGTGTTGAGAATTTTTTTCATATATTTGTTGGCCATCTATATTTCTTCTTTTGAGAACTGTATTTTGAGGCCCTTTGATGATTTCTTAACTGGATTTTTTTTTTTGCTGTTGTTGAGATTTTTGAGTTGCTGATATATTCTGGATATTAATCTTTTGCAGATTGGTAGCTTGCAAATATTTTTCCATTCAGTTGGATGTCTCTTCAGTCTATTTATCATGTCCTTTGCTGTCCAGAAGCTTCTGAGTTTGATGTAATCCCATTTGTCTAGTTTTGATTTTGTTGCCTGTACCTTGGGGGGTCTTATCTAAGAAGTCATCACCTATTTCAATATCTCAAAGTGTTTCCCGTACATCTTCTATCATTTCATTGTCTCGGATTTTAAATGTAGGTCATTCATCCATCTTGAGTAGGTTTTTGTATATGGAGAGGTAGGGATCTAATTTCATTCTTCTACGTATATACATCCTGTTTGGCCAGCAACATTCATTGAAGAAATTATCCCTTCTTGAATGTTTGGTCTGGGCACTTTTATCAAAAACAGATTGGTTACATGTATGTGAATTAATCTATTCCACCACTCTATATGTCAGTTTTTGTGCCATTAACATGCTGTTTTAATTAATATAGCTTTGTCATATGCAGAATTAGAAAACACAATCCTAAAATTCATATAGAATCATGGAAGAACATAAAACCAAACTTCAAAGCAAAGAGTGTCATTGTTTTGATAGGGATTTCACTGAATCTATGTATTGCTCTAGGTAAATAGACATCGTTTTTTTTTTTTTTTTTTGTTTTTTGTTTTTTTTTGACAGGTAGAGTTAGTGAGAGAGAGAGAGAGAGAGAGAGGTCCTCTGTCCGTTGGTTCACCCCCCAAATATCTGCTACAGCCGGCGCACTGCGCCAATCCGAAGCCAGGAGTCAGGTGCTTCCTCCTGGTCTCCCATGTGGGTGCAGGGCCCAAGCACTTGGGCCATCCTCCACTGCACTCCCGGGCCACAGCAGAGAGCTGGCCTGGAAGAAGAGCAACCGGGACAGAATCTGGCGCCCCAAACCGGGACTAGAACCCAGGGTGCCGGCGCCGCAGGAGGAGGATTAGCCTAGTGAGCTACGGTGCCGGCGGTAAATAGACATCTTAATGACATTAATTTTTTGAATCCATGAACAGGAAATATCTGTCCATTTTTTTGTATGCTTGCTGATTTCTTTCATCATTTTCAAAAATTTTCTTTGTAAATATCTTTCACTTTCTTAGTAAATTTATTTCTAAATATTTGATAATTTGGGGGCTATTGTGAGTTTTCTTTTTGATTTCTCTATCTATGAGTTCATCTCTAGCATATAAAAAAGTTACTGGTTTTGGTATGTGTATTTTGTAACCAGGAACTTTATTTAATTGATTTATTAGTTCTAACAGCTTTTTGGTGGAGTGTTTAGGTTTTTCCATGTACAATATCATATTATCTATAAACATGGACATTTTAACTTCATTTTTTCTAATTTTCATGTCCTTTATTTTTTTCTACACCAAATTTCTTTTTTCTAATACTTCCAGAAGTATATTGAATAAGAGTGGTGAAAGTGGACATCCTTTTCTTGTTCCAGATCTGAAAAGAAATATTTCAGCTTTTCTCCACTCAGTGTAAAACTGGCTGTTAGTTTTTCATGTATAGGCTTTATAATTTTGAGGTATGTTCTTTCCATATCTAATTTGTGGAAGATTTTAATCATGAAGGGATGCTGAATCCTATATAATGCTTTTTCTGCATCTATTGAGATGATCATGAGTTTTTGTTCATTTTGCCGATGTTATTTATGACATTTATTGACTTGCTAATATTGAAACCCCTTGAATCTTGGATAAATCTCACTTGAATGTGATATATGATTTTTATGATGTGATTTTGTTTTTTTTCACTATTTTATTGAGAGTTTGCATCTGTGTTCATCAAGGATATAGGTCTGTTGTGATATTTTTGTGTTGTGCCTCTATTTTTGGTGTCAAACTGATGCTGGCCTCATAGAGAGTTTTGTTCAGTGTTTTAGAATAGTTCAAGAAGTTTGGAGTTGGTCCCTCTTTAAATGTTTTGTAAAATTCAGTAGTAGAGCCATCAGGTTCTACAAATTGACTTGATGGAAGACATTTAAATACTGTTTCAGTATCATTGCTTATTGTGGGTTGCTTAGGTTGTCTATATCTTCTTGATATAATCTGTGATTATTTTCATCCAGAAATTTATCCATTTCTTTGAAGCTTTCCAGTGTATTTCTATACAGTTTATCGTTGTGCTTAACTATGATCCTTTATATTTCAGTGTGTCAATTGTAATGTCTTCTTTTTCAACCCTAATTTTATTCTTTTAAGTTTTTATGTTTTTCTTTGTTAGTCTGGCTAAAGTTTTGTCTCTTTTGTTTATCTTCTCAAACTACCAGCTTTTTTGTTTTGTTGATCTTTTATAATTTTGTAGCTTCAACTTCATTTATTTTTATCGTATTTTCTTGCATCACATTGAGTTTCCTTACAGTCACTATTTTGAATTCTATTTCTGGCATTTCATAAGTTTCTTTCATATAAGAATCTAATTCTTGGGCCGGTGCTGTGGCACAGTGGGTTAATACCGTGGCCTGAGGTGCTGGCATCCCATATGGGTGCCAGTTCAAGACCTGGCTGCTCCACTTCTAATTCAGCTCTTTGCTATGGCTTGGGAAATCAATAGAAGATGGCCCAAGTCCTTGGGCCCCTGCACCCACATGGGAGACCCAGAAGAAGCTCCTGGCTCCTGGCTTCAGATTGGTGCAGCTCCAGCCACTGCGGCCAATTGGGGAGTGAACCATCAGATGGAAGACCTCAGACCTCTCTCTCTCTCTCTCTGCCTCTCTTTTCTGTGTAACTCTGACTTTAAAATAAATAAATAATTTTTTTTAAAAAAAGAATCTAATTCTGGAGAACTATTGTATTGTTTTGGAGGTGTCATGCTACCTTGTTTCTTCATGTATCCTTTGTTGGCATCTACACAGCTGGTGTAATAGTCCCTTTTTATTTATGGAGTAGGTTTATTGAAAAAGAGTGTATGGTTTTGATGGAATGAAGGGTATCACTTGACTTGTTGCTTTGGCTTTGGTTCTAGATAATCTTAGAAATTTAACCTCTGAATGATTACTGTTTACATTAATTAATGCCAGCCATGTCTGTAAGTGACAGCATTTTGTAAGGGTAGAAGTGTGACTTTGAGGTGACTGTGAGCTTCCTTGCATTTGTATCTTCAGTCCCCTCAGAGTTTGGTATCAGTTACAAAAAAAAAAAAAAAACAAAAAACAAACAAACAAACAAAAAAAAAACCAGTGATTGTGATAGCCAGGGTCTTATGCTTGGTGTTGAGGTACACAGAGGGGACTGTCCTTTTGTCCCCCCAGCAAGCCTGGTCGATGCTGGGACTGGTGGCACCAATAACTATGGCTCTAGTTCTGTGTGATGTGGACCACACATTCCTCAGGCCCTACTGGGAGACAGCAACTGTTCTGGGGCTTATAACATCAACAGCCCTAGTCCTAGGACTAGGAGATGTAAACCAAACTCTGTTATAGTCCCACAGGTGATGGCAAGGTATACAGGAGATTTCGCACTGGCAGGTATGGGTCTGGAAAGGTGGAATGCAGGCAGGCTCATCCTTAGGTCCCACCAGGTAGATTCTAGTGTGTTTGAGGATATTAGTATTTCTGGCGTTGCAGGGCACAGTGGGGTCATTACCCAGATTTCCGAGGGTTGGAACCAGGTGATGGGAGGCAGAGTGATGCAAGTGAATGTGGATTGCTCCAAAGACTATAATACCGTCCACAGGTCTCACAAGCAATACAAAAATGTTGGTAGGGTTTGTGCCTGGGGCTGCCAGCACCATGAGCTAGGCGATGCAGAGGTAACTTGTTCAGATTGGATCCGTATTTTTTATGTGTTGGTGCTGGTGCTAGCCACAAGAAGCTGAGGGCAATTTGATCACATAGAGTTTGTGAGCACCGCTCCCGCATTTATGCCCAAAATTCTCACAGTTGTAGAATGCATGGGGTCTGCTCTCCACCCTGTAAGTTACTCTGACTCTGGTTCTGGTTGCTTCTGGTATCAGTGGATTAGAGATACGTTGCTTGACTACTGAGTCTTGTGTTTTGCCAAGTAGTCACTCAGACCCGTCAACTCCCCAGGCTGGAATTAAAATCAGTGGGGGACTGAAGATTTCCCCCTCAGTTAAAGCTGCCAGTGGATGGGAATGCAACAACTTTCTTTCTATATTGACTTGAAAGATGGCTTCTCTCAGCCATGCAGCCAGCCACAGCAGTATGTCTGTCCTCTTTTTGTTGCTGTCCCCTGAATCTTTGTTCTGTTCTGTCATTTCTTCACTGAAAATTTCTATCAGTCAGTCTCTCAGACTCCTGGCCCTTCCTTTGTTTTTTTTCATTCTTTTTGCAGCTAAGGCCTGTGCATCTTCTCACTACTCAGGCATCTTGGATCCTCTTGTGTTCTCATCTTGAGCATATTTTTGTAAACTTATATCTGAGAATATCATTGATTTCTATGCCACTGCATAGAAATTTAATTTAAACTTGTGTTATTATATAAATAACACTTAGGGGCATTTTCTTCCTAAAAATTAACTTTTTTAATCATTATATCTATCTTTTTGTCTGCTAATATCATTAGTCCAATAAATGCATTGTGTTCTATCTAACATTGACATAGGGAGTGTAGCTTCTTATGATTAGCGTTTGCATGATTTGTTTCATTTCCTTGTTTTATTTTTAATCTACATGTATGTCTCTATTAAATGAGGTTTCTTGTAGATAGCTTATAATTGAATGTTTATTTTATTCATTTTGATCTTTTTACAAGAATGTTAGATCATTTGTATCTAATGTAGTTATTTATATGGTAGAATTTTGGATCAACCATCATGCCATTTTAATTTTTTAAATTTGTAAATAGTTTTTAATTACTATAGCAATTGTATATATTTATGGATTATAATGTAGCATTTTGATATATGTATATAGTAGGTAATGATAACATAAGAATAATTGGCATATTTATCACCTCAGACATTTATCAGATATTTAACACCTCAGACATTTATCAGATATTTAACACCTCTTTATTTTGGAAAGATTAAAAAACCTATTTTCTATTTTGAAATATTCAACTATTTGTTGTCAAACCAGAATTATCCTGGTGTGCTGCAGAACATTAGAAGTTATTCTCTTATCCAACAGTATCCCTGCACTCATTAACCATCCTCTATCCATCCCCGTTCCCCTGTAACCTTCCCAAGCTATGGTAATCATTATTCAATTCCCTAATTATTTGAGGTCAATTTTATTTTCCTTATATAAGTGAGAAAATGGTATTTGTCTTTCTGTGCCTGACTTATTTCATGTAATATAAATTCATCCAAGATGTTGCTGTAAATGACAGAAATGTATTGTTTTCATAAATATTTCACTTTGGATATATACGTTTTTCTTTGTCCCTTTATCTGTGTATGGACACCTAGCTTGATTATATATCTTGACTGTTATGAAGAGTGTGGCCATAAACATTTTAGTGCAGATGTCTCTTCAACATATTGATTTTATCTCCTTTGTATACATTTGTATATATACCCAATAGTGAGACTGATGGATTATATGATAGCTCTTTTTTTGTTCTTTGATAAACTTTCAAGCTGTGTTATATCAGCATCTCACCAAGAGTGTATGACAGTCACCCTGTGTCTGTATAATTATCTGCATTTTTCAAGTATTGTCTTTTGATAATAACCATTGTAACAGTGGTGAAGTGGTTTATTGTGGTTTGATCAGTATTTAATGATTAATAATACTGAATTTTGTTTCATATACTTCTGGCCATTTGTATGGCCACTTTTTGAAGAACATTTGTTATTTTTCAAAAAGATGTATTTATTTATTAGAAAGTCAGAGCTACACAGAGAGAGGGAATGACACAGAAAGAGAGAGAGAAAGAGATCTTCCATCCCCAAATGGCCACAAAAGCCCAGGACTGGGCAGGACCAAAGCCAGGAGCCCAGGCTTCTTGCAGGTGTCCTGTGTGGGTGCAGGGACCCAAGGACTTAGGCCATCCTCTGCTATTTTCCCAGGTGCATTAAAAGGGAGTTAGACTGGAAGTGGAGCAGCCAAGACATGAACTTGTGCCCATATGGGATGCTGACATCAAAGGTGGTGGGCCTTATCTGCTATGTTTCAGAGCTGGCCTCCATTAACATATGATGTATTTTAATTGGATGATTTTTTTTTCTTTGCAGTTGATTGAATTCCTTATATATTCTGAAAGTGATCAAATTTGAATGAATACCTTGCTGGTATTTTTTTTTTTTTGCATTTTGTAGGCTATCTCTTCACTATGTTGAATGTTTTCTTTTTTGCTCAGAAGTTTTTAGTTTGATGTATTTCTCAAATTTTATTTTTGTTGCCTGGGATTTTGGGGGTTACATAAAAAAAAAATCCCTGCTCAGGCCAATGTTATGAAGTATTTTTCCTATATTTTCTTCAGGTAATTTCAAAATCCCTGGTCATACATTTATGTCTTTGATCCATTTTGAGTGATTTTTATATATTTTGGGAGATAGAGATGTGGTTTTTTTCTTCATATGGATGTTCAGCTTTCCAGCACTATTATTGAAGGAATTTTCCTTTCTCCAAAGCATATACCTATGTTGTTTGTTAAAAATCAGTTGGTTGTAAATACATAGATTTTTATTGATATTGTTTATTCTGTGCCATTGGAACACGTGTCTGTTTTTATGCTAGTACCATGCTGTTTTGCTTACTATATTGTGTAATATGTTTCAAAGTCATGTATTGCAATACCTTTAGCATGCTTCTTGTTCAGGATTCACTATGGCTATTTGAAGTATTGTATGGTTCCATCCATATGGATTTTTGTCATATTCTATAATTCTATAAAGAATGTGATTGCTATTTTGAGAGGAGGTGCATTTAATCTGTAGTTTTTTTTAGGTATTGTGGATGGTTTAACAATATTCTCATAATCCATGAACATGGAATGCCTTCCCTTTTTCATGTCATCTTGAATTTCTTTAATTGATGTTTTGTAAGTTTTATTTTATAGATCTTCATTTCCTTATTAAATTTATTCTTAGTTATTTTTGTAGCTATTGTGAATGAGATTGCTTTCTTCATTTACTTCTCAGCAATTTCATTTTTTGGTGTATTCAAAAGCTATCAGTGTTTGTATATTAATTTTATGCACTGTGACCTACTGAATTACTTTATCAATCCTAACAGATTACTCGTGATGCCCTTAGATTTCTTTATACATAATATAAAACCATGTTTTCTGCAAATGGGGTAATTTTGCCTCCTTCTTTCATAGTCCTGATCAAAGAGGAAGTAACTCCAGTGTTTCCCAACTTGGGCTGTAGGTTTGTCATGTATAGCTCTTAATGTGTCGAGATACTTTTCCTCTATATTTAACCTTTGAGGGTTTTTTGTCACAAAGGGATATTAAATTCTACCCAATGCCTTTTCCATATCTATTGAGCTGATCATAAGTTTTTTTTGTCTTTCATTCTATTGACATAATATGTTATGCTTAACATTATATGTGTGCTGAAGTATGTTCACAGTGCTGGGATAAATTCTACTTGAACATGGTATGATGTTTGCAGGATTTATTTATTTATTTATTTGAAAGGCATAGCTACAGAAAGAAGTAGACACAGAGAGATCATGCATCTGCAGGTCCATTCCTCAAATGGCCACAACGGCTGAGGCTGGACCAGGCCAAAGACAGTAACCTGAAACTTCATCCAGGTCTCTCATTTGGGTGGCAAGGGCCCAAGCACTTGGACCATCTTCTGTTTTTTCCCAGGCACTTTAGCAGGGAACTGAATCATAAGCAGAGCATAGGGGACTTGAACTGCACTCATATGAGAAGCCATCATTACAGATGGCAGCTTAACCTGCTGCACCACAGCACAAGCCCCAGTATGTTTTTATACATATATACAGATATATATGTATATATATAATATATATTTTAAATATATATATTTTTAAGTGCTGGTGTTAGTATGCTAGTATTTCTTTGAAAATTTTTGCATATATATTCATTAAGAAAAGAGATTATAATTTTTTTATTGTATCTTTGTCTGGTTTTAGTATCAGGGTAATGCTAATCTCATACAATGAATTTGGAAAGTTTCCTTTCATTTCAATGTTCTGTAGGATAATTTGAGAAGAATTGGAATTAGATCTTTAAAAGTTTGGCAAAGAAATGAACAATGAAGCAATGTGGCCCATGGATTTTCTTAGCTGGGAGAGTTTTTGTTACTAATTGAATCTCATTTGTTAATGGCATGCTCATGTTTTCTAGGTTATTTGTGTCCATAAACATATCCATTTCTTCTAGGACTTCCATTTTGTTAGTATATAATAATATATATATAATATATAATAATAATAATCATAATAATGCTATCCATTTCTGTGTTATTGTTTATAATATTTTTTCATCTCTGATTTCATTTGTTTTTTTCTCTTTTTCCCTTTAGTCTAGCTAAAGATTTGTTTATCTTATATTTTCAAAAACAGAACTTTGTTTCATTCATCTTTTGTATTTTTTTCATCTCTATTTCATTCATTTCTTCTCTGATCTTTTTTTTTTCCCTACCAATTTTGGGTTTGGTTTGTTCATGCTCTTTTAGTTCCTTGAGCTGCATAATTAAGTTGTTTATCTGAAATCTTTCCTTTTTTGGATGTAGTCATTTATTGCTATAACTTCCCTGTTAGTACTATTTTTACTCTATCCAAAAGATTTTGTTATCTTGTGTATTCACTTTCATTTTTTTCAAGAATTTGTTTGAATTCTTATCTATTTTCATTTTATTTGAAAGGCAGAAAACATATAGTATAATAGTTTGTTTTTGCCCTAGCCACAGAAAGCCTTATGTGTTTTTTATTGTTCATTTTAGTTACACATGAATTTTCCAGGTTTCATAGCAAGACACCAGTTTCCTTAGACTCCTATACTTTTTGTTATATTATAATTTCCCCTATTCAAGACGTTATCCTATTTTACTTTTTGTTACATGCTTTTTCTATTGCATTTTCATCACTACACAAACATAAATCCAGCCTTCCCAGAAAGTCTATGGGTTAGAAAGAAAGCGTTGATTATTGAGATTGTCAGAGCATCAAAACATGGTGTACATACAGGTACTCAAGGATTCGTGAGTATTGACTAAGGATTATAAGACCATATATAATTTATCAGCACCTGTTCTGTGCCAATGTGCTAAGTGCTTTATACATATGATCTGTGTATTAGTGTTCCCATTGTATAGAAAAAAGAAAATGACATTCCAGGAGCTTTTGAGTGTTTTGTTTGATTCCACATGGCTAACTTGAAAAACTGGATTTTTTTTTTTTGGAATCCAAAACATTTTACTCTTCAAATAATACTCCAGAAATTATGGGACTACCAATTGTTTTTCCTATCACTTATATTTTTCAGGAAGAAACTTTACAGTACATTTATTGCACAATTACATCACTTTTCTCAATATTATTCTCTGAGTTTTAAGACACCATTGATAAGCTCATATGTGAATCTGATACTTTTCTTTCTTCATTTCAGTTTGATCCATTAACGATAGAAAGCAAAAATGCAGCAACTGTGGTGTTGATGCTTAACTCTCCAGAAGAAGAAATTTTGGCTAAAGCATGTGAAGCCATTTATAAATTTGCTTTAAAAGGTTTGCATTTTTTTCTTTCTTTTTCATTGGTTTCTTAAAAATCACTATATTCTCCCTTATTTCTTGTCAGATGAAGTTTTTCAGGCAACCAGAATATTTGATGCATTCCTAAAAGTAACGTATCTTCCTAAGTGCCTAACTGAATCTTAAAGAATAATTGAGCAAGCAGTTAGAATAGTCATGGTGAAGGTTGCATCACAGTTTGACTATCACATGCCCTAAAAGAACTCACAGTCGTCAAGTGTGGAATAATTTGAGAAAGCAAATAAATGGTGTTTGATTATAACCCAAGTAGGAAATAAATATACACAAGTCCACAATGATGTAAATAAATGATTGGATAAGTAAATAAATGGAAGAAAAAGGCAAATTTCCCACACAGAAGGATTTCAGATAGAGGAGAATCTAAAGAATCTATAAATAAAATATGACTTCTCACTCTCCAGGCATTTATTGAACTTAGTGCCTTCTTTCCAAAGAATATAATACAGAGGTGAGGAAGCATATTTTATAATCGATAAACCTAACAAATACTGCCACAGTTAGGTAATCAAAATTAACATCATTATTGATAGCTCATGATGATAATATGTTCCCTTGATATAATGTAATGAAAATGGCACTTTATTTCTGAATTATTTTCCCCAAAACCTATAACTCCAGTCTAATCATGATAAACACAAAATCAGACAAATTCCAACGGGGAACCTTTTTATAAAATACCTAGTGCAAAGTCATCAAAACTGTCATGGCAATATAAAACAAGACAGGACTGAGAGACTCTCATAGTCAAGAGGAGTTAAGGAGATATGATTATAAAGTGACATGGGGAACCTGTAATTCCTGGAACAAAAAGAAGAAATTAAAACTAGGAAATCCAGGGGCCAGCACCGTGGCTCACTTGGTTAATCCTCCGCCTGCGGCGCCGGCATCCCACATGGGTGCCGGGTTCTAGTCCCGCTTGCTCCTCTTCCAGTCCAGCTCTCTGCTGTGGCTCGAGAGGGTACTTAGGGTGACCCAAGTGCTTGGGCCCTGCACCCGCGTGGGAGACCAGGAAGAAGCACCTGGCTCCTGGCTTCAGATCGGCACTGTGCCGGCGGTAGTGGCCATTTGGGGAGTGAACTAACAGGAGGAAGACCTTTCTCTGTCTCTCTCTCTCTCACTGTCTATAACTCTACCTGTCAAAAAAAAAAAAAACAAAAAAAACAACCAGCAAATCCAAGCAGGTATTGACTTTAGCTAATAATGATAATGTACCAATATCAGTGTATCAATTGAAGATATCTACTATACTAAATCCAAATGTTAATAGTAAGATAAACTGGATCTGAGATATTTGGGATGAACTATCTTTGTATTTCATCTTTGAAATGGAAATTGCAAAAAATAGTTCATTTAAAGTTATAAATGTTCATTAATTGTTTAGAAATATATGGTATGATTATATTTTAGTTTATTGCAAAAGGTTAAAAATTATACTTCTATTATATTGCATGATATTTTAATATACGATATTTGAGGAGAGTTTATTGCATCTTGATATTCTTATCAAAACTTTAGTTTTCAAACTAAATAGGAACAATTTGACTTTAAAGAAATTATACTTTGCACATATTTTGTGACTTGAATGACAGGGAAAAAATCATTCCGTAAGCAAATGGCACAGTTCTCGAGTGGCTTTGTCACTCTGGTCAACACTGAGATGCATACAAAAGCCACAGCGTTTCTGGAAAGTATGGTTTGGTTTCAGAGGACAGTTCTTGGTCAGATTTCAGGGAGATGTTGAATTACGCCTGTATGGCAGGCTGGATCACATTCAGCCTTATACTCACAAAGCTATCATTTGTCATCCAGCTGTCATATGTACTTAATTATGCGTTATTGCTTTTGTATGACAAGAGGTAAAGAAATAAGAATATATTTCATGTTAAATCCATACAAAATAATTTTAAGTTTGGTGTTTTATACAATCAAGTTTTTTTAAATTTTTTAAAAGATAACTGTTGAAGGGGAATCTGAGATGTTGAGTAGGGAAATGCTGCACTGACCTTAGCCACAGAAATATGCCATTAAAATGAAGAACCACATTCCTGGAGGACTTACTGAAAGAAATTTTCAGTGGAGAAGTGATAGAACAAAACAGAAACTATGGGGGAAGCAAAGAGAGAGAACAGATGCAACACCATGACCAGCTGCTGCTGCCAGCCACCCCTGTGTCTATGCAACTGGCTCCTCGCTGGGAAATGCCTTAGTGCTGGGATAAGGTAGGAAGATGCCACAGCTCTTAGCACCAGCAGGTCTAACTGCAGAATTTCACAGTCTCCACTGATTTTAGGGAGTCGAGTAGGGGGTCTGAGTAACTAAGTGGCTCTGAAAACAGAAGCGTTTGCCTCCCTCCTACCCCATGCCCTAACACAGCATAAAACACAGTTTGTTCCGGTGGAGTCATTATCTATTCTGAGTCAGGGGACAGCAAGCAGTTTCACTTCTACCATAAGCCACCAGAGCCAGAAGGGCACTTTCCAGGCTAGAGAACAAACCTCTGCACTCTGCAACTGCAGGAATTCTGGGCATACACTCTGGAGCTTCACTCATTCTGTGTGATACGGGGGGGAGGGGGGTCCCCTGGGCTTCTTACTACACAACCTGCGGACATTTAGTCAGCACTTCCTGGAGCACAGTGCTGGGAGCCCCATGCAAAATCCCAGTGTCACCTTTGCATGCCACAGGGGAACTGAGGAAAGTTCCAACTATGCCTTGCAGGATTGGGACTGCTGATGTTGATATTATAATCCCTGGAGTAACTTGCAACCTGTAACTAGCTGAGAGAGGGCAGACACCATTTTGGACATACGTAACAGCTGCCTCAGCTTGTGCCTGCATGCCCAACAACCAGCTAAGAGGAGATACCTGAGTGTGGCTGGGAGAATTGAGAGGGAACTGAATGCTCATGACTATGCACTGAGATGGACTGTAAAAGCACTGTGGCTGTGTGAAAGGGTGCAGGGTGTGGCTGGATCTCTGAGCAGTCTCTGGGTGGCTCCACACACACTCCCTGATTGCCTGGTGAGTCATTGCTGCAGGATCTATGCTCACACAAAGGACTGCACAAATCCTTTGTGTAGTTCTTGTGGCAGCACAGATGAATATTAAACCCACTGGGGCTAGTGCCTGGGTACTGGTCTCCTTGGAGGAGAGGAGATGAGCCTAAGACTACATAAACAAAGCTGATAAAATCCTCCCCTCTGATAAAACAAACAATAGATTTACCATGCCCAACTTGGGCGTCACCTTGGACAGTCCCCTCACAATGTGCACTGAGCAGAGCTCCCGGGCCACATCCAGCACACACCTCTGAGTATTCACTGAAAGAGCAGAAATTCCATTAAGCTACAGAGGCATAAAAAGCTAAAAGCCATAAAAGCCATCACGGGGAAAAAGAAAAAAAAAAAAAGTATCTCCACAAGTGCCCCAAAATAAACACAGAAACTCAAGACACAGAATAAGGAAGACAATGCAATGCCTCAAAGGAACACAACAACACTATTACTAGAATGTGAAGATGACGAGATTGAAGAAATGCCAGAAACAATTCAAAAAATTGATTGTGGGATTACCTAGAAGTAATCAGAAACAAATCCGTGATTTAAAGCAATGCATACATAACATGGATGAAAATTTTTCCCATGAAATAGAGATTTTAAAGAGAAACCAAAGTGAAATATTGAAAATGAAGAATTCAATACATCAAAAAATGTGGTGTAAAGCTTTAAAAACAGACTCAGTGGGGCATAAGAAAAAATATCTGACCTAGAAGATAAATCACTGGAAATTTTACAGTAGGGAAAAAAAAGAAATTCGAATGCTAAAAAATGGTGTTGGAGATTTATGGGATACTATCAAATGATTCAACATAGGAACATAGGAACAATTGGAACATAGGAGTTCCAATTCTTTTCAAATTATTCAAAACAATTGAAAGGGAGGGAATCCTCCCAAACTCCTTCTATGGAACCTAAATACTAAACTTGAAAAATATATAATGGAGAAAGAGAACTACAGATCAATTTCCCTGATGAACATAGACAGAAAAATCGAACACACATCAGAAATATTATTGACCTGGATCAAGTGGGATTTATCGTTGGTATGCAGGGATGGTTCAACATTCACAAATCAATAAATGTGATACATAATGTTAACAAATTGAGGAACAAAAACCATATGATAATCTCAATTAATGCAGAGAAAGCATTTAATAAAATACAAAATCCTTTCATAATGTCAACTTTTAAGTAAATTGGGTATAGGTAAAACATTCCTCAACAGAATCAAGGCAATTTATGACAAACCCACAGTCAGCATCCTATTGAATGGGGAAAACTTGGAAGCATTCCTACTGAGATGCAGAACCAGACAAGAATACACACTGTCACCATTGCTATTTAGTATAGTCCTGAAAGTTTTATCCAGAGACATTGGGCAAGAAAAACAAATTAAAGGAATACAAATTAGGAAGGAAGAAGTCAAACTAACCCTATTTGCACATAACAGGATTCTATAGGGGATTCAAAATACTCCACTAAGCTACTATTGAAACTCATAAAGAGTATATGTATATGCAGACAATGCCACAACTGAGAAAGAACTTTTAAGATCAATCCCACTCACAATAGGTGCAAAAAATCAAATACCTTGGAGTAAATTGAATCAAGCATGTCAAAGATCTCTACAATGAGAATTACAATACATTACAGAAAGAAATAGAAGATACCAAAAGGTAGAAGAATCTTTCATGTTCATGGATTAGAAGAATCAGTATCATCAAAATGTCCATATTGCACAAAGCAATTTACAGATCCAGTGTGATACTGATCAAAATACCAAAGACGTTCTTCTGAGATGTAGAAAAAATGATGCTGAAATTCATGTGGAAACACAGGAGACCCTGTTCCAGGAGAATAGATAACCTAATCTTATACAACAAAAACAAAGCTGGAGGCATCACAATACCAGATTTCAAGACATACTGCAGGGCATTTGTAATGAAAACAGCCTGGTACTGGTATAGAAACAGATGGATAGATCAACAGAAAATAATAAAATTTCCAGAAATCAACCCATGCATCTACAGCCAATTTATCTTTGACAAAGGAACTAAAACCAATCCCTGGAGCAAGGATATTCTCTTCAACAAATAGTGCAGGGATAACTGGATCTCTGCATGCAGAAGTATGAAACAAGACCCTTATGTTACACCTTACTCAAAAATCCACTCAAACTGGATCAAAAACTTAAATCTGTGGCCCAGTATCACCAACTATGAGAAAACATTGGGGAAACCCTGTAAGACATTGGCATAAGCAAAGAGTTCTTGGAAAAGACCCCAGAGGTACAGGCAAGCAAAGCCAAAATTAACTAATGAGATTACATAAGCCGAAAAGCTTTTGCACTGCAAAAGAAACACTCAGCAAAGTGAAGAAGCAACTGAAAGAATGGGAGGAATTATTTGCAAACTATGCAACTGATAAAGGATTGATCTCCATAATATAAAAAGAGCTCCAGAAACTCAACAACAACAAAGCAAACAATCCAATTAAGAAATGGGCAAAGTACTTAAATAGGCATTTTTCAAAAGAGGAAATCCAAATGGCCAACATACCAGTGAAAAAATTTCCAGAATCACTAGACATCAGGTAAATGTCAACCAAAACCACAATGAGGTTTCACCTCATGCCCATAAGAATGGCTTCCATACAGAAATCAACTAACAAATGCAGGCAGGGATGTGGGGAAAAAAAAAAAAAACTTTAATCCATTGTTGGTGGGAATGTAAACTCATGCAACCACTGTGGAAGAAGTATGGAAATACCTCAGAAGTATGGAAATACCATATGACCCAACCATCCCAATCCTGAGAATATACCCAAGTAAATGAAATCAGCAGAAGAAAGAGTTATCTGTACCCCCATGTTTATTGCAGCTCAGTTCATAATAACTAATATATGGAATCAACCCAAATGTCTTTCAACTGAAGACTGGAAAAAATTATGGGATATATACACCATGAGATACTACATGGCAATAAAAAATGAAATCCTGTCGTTTGCAACAAAATGCATGCAACTGGAAAACATTATACTCCGTGAAGAAACCCAGTCCCAAAAAAGCAAATATTGTATGTTCTACTTGATCTCTGGTAAATAATAGAGTACCTAAAAGATGATTTATAGAAGGGAAATTGACACTTTGAGTTGCAATAACTTTTAACAACCCTTGTCTCAATTGTTGAGGAACAGGTTTTTTTCACACTATTATTTTAAACACTTTTACTTAGTATATGGTTATTCTTATGTGTATAAAGTTAATTGAAAATACATCTTAGTAAAAAAATAAGAATGGGAATAGGAGAGAGATGAGGAAGAAGCTTGGGAGTGCTTGTGCAAGGGTGGGTAGAGTGGGAAGAATCACTATGTTCCAAAAGTAGTAGTTATGAAATGCATGAAGTCCGTATGCCTTAAATAAAAGGTTTCTAGAGAAAAAATTTTTAGAAGGCTTTTATTTAATGCATACAAATTTTTTTATCTGACAGGTACAGTTATAGAAAGTGTGAGAGAGAGAGAGACAGAGAGAATTGGTTCACTCCCCAAATGGCCGCCACGGCCGGCGCTGCACCAATCCGAAGCCAGGAGCCAGGTGATTCTTCCTGGTCTCCCATGTGGGTGCAGGAGCCCAAGCACTTGGGCCATCCTCCACTGACCTCCCAGGCCACAGCAAAGAGCTGGACTGGAAGAGGAGCAAGCGGGACTAGAACCCGGCGCCCATATGGGATGCCGGCGTCACAGGCAGAGCCACAGCACCAAGTGAGCCATGGCGCCGACCCCAAATGAATACTAATTTCATATGTACAGCTTTTTTTTTTTTTTTTGACAGGCAGAGTGGACAGTGAGAGAGAGAGAGACAGAGAGAAAAGTCTTCCTTTGCCGTTGGTTCACCCTCCAATGGCCGCCGCGGCTGGCGCGCTGCGGCCGGCGTACCACGCTGATCCGATGGCAGGAGCCAGGTGCTTCCTCCTGGTCTCCCATGGGGTGCAGGGCCCAAGCACTTGGGCCATCCTCCACTGCACTCCCTGGCCACAGCAGAGAGCTGGCCTGGAAGAGAGGCAACCGGGACAGAATCCGGCGCCCCGACCGGGACTAGAACCCGGTGTGCCGGCGCCGCAAGGCAGAGGATTAGCCTAGTGAGCCACGGCGCCAGCCATATGTACAGCTTTTAAGAATATAGTGGTTCTTCCTCCCATTCCCGCCCTCCCATCCCACCTCCTACTCCCTCTCTTATTCCATTTTCCATTAAGATTCCTTTTCAATTGACTTTATATACAGATCAGCTTTATACTAAATAAAGATTTCAACAGTTTGCACCCACACAGACACACAAAGTCTAAAGCACAGTTTGAAGACAAGTTTTACCCTTAATTCTTATAGTACACCACATTAAGGACAGAGGTCCAACATGGGGAGTAAGTGAACAGTGACTCCTGCTGTTGATTTAACAATTAACATTCTTTTTTTTGACGTCAGTGACCACATGAGCTGCCAAGGCTATGGAAGCCTTTTGAATCCACAAACTCTGTCGGTATTTATATAGGGCCATATACAAAGTGGAAGTTATCTCCTCCCTTCAGAGAAAAGTAGATCCTTTGATGGCCCCTTCTTTCCATTGGGATCTCATTCATAGAGAGCTTTCATGCAGAACAGTTTTTGCCACTATATCTTGGCTTTCCATGCCTGAAATGTTCTCATGGGATTTTCAGCCAGTTCTGAATTCCTTAGGGACTGATTCTGAAGTCAGAGTGATGTTTAGGTCGTTTGTCATTCTATGAGTCTGCTGTGTGGACTACTTCCCATGTTGAAACTTTCTCTCCTTTGTAATTCTATCTTTTGTTATTACCAGACACTTGGTCTTATTTATGTGATCCCTTTGACTTTTAATTCTATGTATATGATCAATTTCACACTTAATATGATCACTTTATCACATAAGATGGGATTAGTACTACTGGGGAAAAATTTTAAAAATAAATAAATGTGAATAAGAAAATAAGATTCAGCATGATAAATAACTTTCTAAAATTAGGTATAAAAAGAGCATACATCAACATTATAAAGGCTATGTAAAACAAACCCACAGCCAGTATCATACTAAGTGGGAAAATCTGAAAGCATTTCCTCTCAGATATGTAACAAGACAAATATTAGCAATAGTAAAACAAAAATTAGCTAAAGCAAGTAGGGAGGAGAAAGAAATTAAAAAAGTCACAAAAATTGGAAATGATGCAGTCAAAACATCCATCCATCCATGTTTGTAGATGATATGATTTGTACATGGAAAAATCTAAACCCTCAATTGATAATCCAATTCAGAAATACAAAATTGACTTTAAAATATAGTATTTTTACAGACCAATAATGATTTTGCTAAAAAGAAATCCCATTCTCAATAGCTAGAAAGATTAAATATTTAGGAATAAATTTAATAAAAAGGTAAAAAATCTCTACAATGAAAATTATAAAATAATGATGAAGGAAATTATCCAGGACACAAAAAAATTCTTTGTTCATTGATTGAATAATTTAATTTTGTTAAAATATTCACACTATCTAAGGAATCTACAGATTCAACGTCATCCCTATAAAACTACCAATAACATTCTCACAGAATTAGAAAAAAAATCATTAACTTCACATAGAACCACCAAAACCCCAGAATAGCCACAGCAATCCTGAAAAAAATATTAAAAGTTGCAGGCATCACAATATTTCATTTCAAATCATGTTATAAAGGCAAAATAATCAAAACAACATGGTACTGGCATAATAATGAACACATATATCAATGCAACAATGTATTTCTAGACAACCTAGAAATAGTCCATGTAGATACAGCCAACTGAACTTTGACATGGGTATAAAGAACATAAATTAGGAAAAAAAAATCTTTCCAACAAATCGTGCTTGCAAAACCGTATATGCATATGGAAAAGAATGAAGTTATGCCTCCATCTCTCACCATATACAAATATCAATGCAAGATGGGTCAAAGACATAAATGTAAGACCTGAAACTATGAAATTTCTGGAATAAAACATAAAGGAAACGTTTCAAAAGAGTAGTGTAGGGAATAATTTTTTGGATAACTCCCCAAAGCTGCAGGCAACAAAGCAAAAGTAAACAGATAGTATTATATCGGCTGAGAAGTTTCTGACAATGAGGGAGATAGAGAGAAGACATCTGACTGAATGGTAGAAAATATTTCTCTGACAAAGGATACATAGGATCTATATTGATAATATATATCAGAACTAAAGCCGGCGCCGTGGCTCAATAGGCTAATCCTCCACCTTGCGGCGCCGGCACACCGGGTTCTAGTCCCGGTTGGGGCGCCGGATTCTGTCCCGGTTGCCCCTCTTCCAGGCCAGCTCTCTGCTGTGGCCAGGGAGTGCAGTGGAGGATGGCCCAGGTGCTTGGGCCCTGCACCCCATGGGAGACCAGGAAAAGCACCTGGCTCCTGGCTCCTGCCAGGATCAGCGCGGTGCGCCGGCTGCAGCGGCGGCCATTGGAGGGTGAACCAGCGGCAAAGGAAGACCTTTCTCTCTCTGTCTCTCTCTCTCACTGTCCACTCTGCCTGTCAAAAAAAAAAAAAAAAAAAAAAAAAAAAAAAAAAAAAAAAAAGATAATATATATCAGAACTAAAAAAAAAAAAAAAAAAAAAACTTCGGTAACAGTTTACAAACCCAGTTAAGAAATGGGAAAAAGACCTGAATAAACAGTTCTCAAAAGAAGAAATATAGATGGTCAACAGATATATGAAAAAAATGTTCAGTTTCACTAGTCAGGAGGGAAATGCAAACAAAACCACACCACACTGAGAACCACCACACCCTTGTTAGAATGGCTATTCTAATGGAAATTCAGAAATGCTAGTTACAATGTGGATACAGGAGAAGTCTTATATACATTGGTAGGAATATAAATTAATATAGCCACTATGGAAATTTTTTTTGAAAGCCAGAAATAAAAATGTCCAAAAGAGATGGAATCACTATATCAAAGAGATACCTGCTCCACCAATAATGAACATTATTGCAGCAGCATTCTCAATAGCTAAGATATGGAATGAACCAAGGCATCCATCATCAGATGAGTGAATAAAAAGAATATGGTATATATACACAATAGAATATTAGCCAAAAAATAATGAAATCCTGTCATTTGTAGCACAATGAATGGAATTGGAGGATATCGTGTTAATTGAAATTAACCAGATACAGAAAGACAAATAAGACATGTTCTCTCTCACTTGGGAAAGCTAAGAAAAACTCAATCTGACACAAAATAGTGATTACTAGAGGCTGAAATCTAGGCCTTTAACAGAACTCAAGTAAAATGCAAATATTACTGAAGATTTGAGACGAGAGTTTGTAATTTTCAGCAATACATGCTTCAACATGTTCATGTCCTTGTGTACAACTTTACTAAATGCAGGCACATCTTGTGTCACATATAAAGAGTTGTAACTCTTTTCAGTTACAATTTGGGACATGCTCAATCGGACTTCCCTCAAATGGTGGAGTTAGAAATGTGCCAGGGGATTCCAATACAATCCCATCAAGGTTGCATGTACCAATGCCATCTCACTAGTCCAAGTGATCAATTTTTGTTCACAATTGATCACACTGATAGGTCTAAGAGTCAAAGGGATCACATAAACAAGACTAGTGTCTGCAAATACTAACTGATAGAATAAAAAAGGGAGAGAACGATCCAACATGGGAAGTGGGATACACAGCAGACTCATAGAATGGCAGATGTCCTAAACAGCACTCTGGCCTCAGAATCAGCCCTTAAGGCCTTCAGATCTGGCTGAAGACCCCATGAGAGTATTTTAGGCATGGAAAGCCAAGAAACTCTGGAAAAAAAAAACTAAATGAAAGATCTCTGCGAGTGAGATCCCAGTAGAAAGAATGGGCCATCAAAGAAGGAGGTACCTTTCTCTGAAGGGAGGAGAGAACTTCCACTTTGACTATGACCTTGTCTAAATAAGATCAAAGTCAGCGAACTCAAGAGGCTTCCATAGCCTTGGAAACTCATGACTAGAGCCTAGGGAGATTTCTAACACCATAAACAAGAGTGTCAAATTGTTAAGTCAACAGCAGGAGTCACCGTGTACTTACTCCTCATGTGGGATCTCTGTCCTTAATGTGTTGTCCAATGTGAATTAACGCTATAACTAGTACTCAAACAGTATTTTACACTTTATGTTCTGTGTGGTGCAAACTGATGAAATCTTTACTTAATATATACTAAATCGATCTTCTGTATATAAAGATAATTGAAAATGAATCTTGATGTGATTGGAATGGGAGAGGGAGCAGGAGATGGGAGGGGTGAGGGTGGGAGGGAAGTTATGGGGGGGGGAAGCCATTGTAATCCATAAACTGTACTTTGGAAAATTATATTTACTAAATAAAAGTGTTTATAATAAAAAAAAGAGTTGTAACTCAATTTAGTGAAAAATGAGTCCCCCACACCCTCCACAAGAAGTGTAACATGAAGTGGGATCTCTATGTGATGATAGCTTTTATGATTAATTATGCAAGCAACCATTTACTGAATGCTTATTACATGGCTGGCACTGTGCTGGCCACCAAGGATATGAGAGATTAGCGCAGACTTTGTCCTTGAAGAAAGCTAAATTAGAGTGAAGCAGGAAAATGATGGTCTAATAAAAATAAAGCAGGATAAAAACAGGTAAGATAGATTTGGATGTGGTCCCATCATTAAATAGAAACTGATGGGTCATGGGGAGGACCTCTAGGGAGATGCAGCATAAGCTTAAGACTGAAGATGAGAGAAAGCCACCTTTCACGATACCAAGGAGAAGGGAGAGAAGCAAATGTTTGGGCTACTCTGGCCTTCAGGTTGATTCTTACAGAAATAGGAGGAGAAACAAAGACGCGTGTGAAAAAAAAAGGCAATATCTTGCAACCACACAGGAAATTTAAATAGGAGGAGAAACAAAGACGCGTGTGAAAAAAAAAGGCAATATCTTGCAACCACACAGGAAATTTACATGTTACATGGCCATTGCTTCTATCACATTGAAAAAAAATTATGAATGGCTAATTGACAAAAAGAAACTGTGAGTTATTTATACCTTTCACGATTGTTTATAGCTGTTGTATATATTCCCACTAAATTCATTTTGCTCTTTACTTGTTAAACTTATTTAGTGAAGCATTAAGCCTTTTTTACTATAACATAAATTGAATATATGTTATCACTGAAACTAAAAAAAAAAGTTAGAAGGAAGGAGAAGGGTAGGAAGGAGGGAGGGAGGAAAAGAATGTCATTAACTTTCTAGACTTGTATCTACAAATCATACTGAGTCTATTTAAATAAATAAATAAATAAAAGAAGCATGAAAAAGGAAAATACAAAATAAGCAAAAAAAAAGAAAAGAAATTGGAAAGACACAAAGAGGAGTGTAGATGGAATCAATTGATATCCGTGTATGATTTAATTTTACCTGTGATATCAGGCGAAGAAAATAAAGCAACCCTCCTTGAACTTGGAGCTGTGGAACCCTTAACTAAACTGCTGATCCATGAAGACAAAATAGTAAAAAGAAATGCTACTATGATATTTGGAATCTTGACTTCTAATAGTAAGTATCAATTTTAATGGTCAATATTATATAATGCACTATCCTTCATTTAAATAAAAGATTTGTTTAACTTTATTTAAGCCAACTTTAATATAGCAAAAAATTAAATCAGCCCAAAACAGCAAATGTATGATATTTTCAAGGGGTATTTTTAAAATATAAAAATATGTAGAAATATATCCACCCAAAATCTTCTCTCAAAGTTGATGACATAATATGTACCAGCCTTACCAACTGAAAAAGCCATCATTCTCTTAAAATTGATTTTCTTTTTGAAAAATCCACTGCCTAAACATAAGTTCCCTTTTGTATATATTCCATAGGAATGGATTCCAACGTAAGGAGTCTTAATACGTGATTTTTTAAACTATAAACTATATTTTTACTTACTTGGAATGTTTCAATATGGTAGTATAATAGTATTAATTAAAGCCTAGTATTGCATATGTTAGAATATCAGTTTGGCCAAAATCATGCCAAGACACTCTCTGACTTATAAACAGGATACATTTTCTATTCATGAGTTCATTTGCCTATGTTATTAGGATAGCTTTTGAGTCACCCAAAAAAAGGTCTTGAAACTTCCAATAATTGACACTCAGTGGACATAGAATTCCACCATGAAATTCAGGCTGCTAGTAATAAACATGTGTCTCTCTACCATGGGACATGGCTAAAAAGCAGACTTCTCCCCCGCCCCCCGCAGACCATAGTCTGTTCAAACACAAGAGCAAGTTCTCTCCCCTACTTTCCGCTATTCCCACCCCAGAGACCACAGAAGCTCTGGTCCCAGTGTGATGACAGTGGGATCCTCTTATTCATTACGCTCAGAAGGAACTTTGGCATTATAGTATCTTCAGAAATGCCTATAAACAGAGGATGGGCAGAAGAACGGAAAGGGAGATTTGTGTCAGGCACAGACTCTGGGTAACAGCACTTGCAGTGTCTGGAGCAGGTAGAATTCTTTGGGGTGCTTAGGAGAAGTCTGCAATTTCGGGAGCCCTAATGGTGGCTGTGCTGTAAAGCAAGGGCTTGGGGAATATTTCTGGCAGCAGGATACTTACTATTAGAAGTCAATATTCAGCCAGCGCCGTGGCTCTCTAGACTAATCCTCCGCCTGCGGCGCCGGCACCCGGGGTTCCAGTTCCGGTTGGAGCGCTGGATTCTGTCCAGCTCTCTGCTGTGGCCCGGGAGTGCAGTGGAGGATGGCCCAGGTGCTTGGGCCCTGCACCCCATGGGAGACCAGGAGGAAGCACCTGGCTCCTGGCTCGGATCGGCACAACGCGCCGGGCCATAGCAGCCATTTGAGGGTGAACCAACGGAAGGAAGACCTTTCTCTCTGTCTCACTAACTCTGCCTGTCAAAAAAAAAGTCAAGATTCAATGTCTGTCTCTCATTCTCACTGTCACTCTCTCACTGTTGCTCTGTCACTCTGCCTTTCAAATAAGTAATTTTTTAAGAGAAAAAAACAATTTATTGTGAAGGTACTCTAGGGAGTGAAGATGCTAACAGTTCTGAAACAACTTAAAACTTTAGGTATCACACTGTTTAGAAAATGTCATCCTCCACAGGTCAGTTTCTGTTCATTAGCCATATTTGAGCATGTTCCCAGTTAAGAACGAAGGGGACCGAGATCAGTATCACATTTAAAGTGATAGAAACACATCTTGTCCATTATTTTCACTGATTTAACCTCAAGAAAAGAAAGATTGTTTGAACAATTTGGTGTCAAAAAGCAGAATGATAAATTGATCAATTGTGTCACCAACTTACAAGAGCGCCCATTGAACTGGAATCATATGATGTGGTGGATACATTTATCAGATCTGCTATTAGGCATTACTTGCCATTTGGACTAAATTCAAACCTAGAAGGGAGTTTTCATGGCACAAAGAATCCCCTGACACACTTTTAACTTGTTTGGGAAGACTGGGGTGTGGTGTCACCTGATGCTATTCATCCGAAGGAGAGCCCTGTGGCCTCTCTCTGTGGGAACCAGAGTGCAGAGTGGGATTTCTTGAGCATGTTGTCGCTTTGAAGTATCAGGAAGGTTATTTTTTATAGTATATGTGGGATGCAGGTGGAGATCTAAAGGCTCATAGTTGTTTTGAAGCATGCAAAATAGGAGACTTTGGTAGGGCCCTCATAACTATCATTCGAACAGAAATCTTAAGAGTGAAAGAGGATAGAAACAGTCTTTCTCAGAGGCTGCACTTCTGAACAGTTCACCCAAATACTTTGGAAGGTCCGAGTATATCCTACTATTATTTCTTAATCTGTGGAACTATAATACAGTTTTTAAAATGAAGTTGATTATAAAATGACATCAATCCCCTTAGAACACTACATTCCTAGAAGCTTGGTTGTTCTTTGTATTTCAAGTCAATTCACATATTGTACTGTAAATTTTGTTGGACCTCTCTTAGCCATTTTGAACAGTGACAGTGACATATCGCTGTGTCTTAGTCACAGCTGAGTATATAATCAGAAAGAATTGATCCAGAGACCATCAGATTCAGCTGCTGCAACAGTCATTTTTCCAAAATTCTGGTAGTCCCAATTATGCCTTGCAGACAAAGAAAATTGACCAAAATGAGAAACTGCAAAACTAAAAGAGCACCTTTGGGATTTTAACAAAAAAAATCATTGCCTGCACCAATATCTTTAAGTTTCCTGCCATGTTTTCTTCTAGTATTTTCAGTGTCAGATCTTACACATAGAATCAACCAAGGTGTCCAACAACAGATGAATGGATAGGGATAATGTTATATATACACAATGAAATATTAATCAACCATAATAAAGACTTACATCCTATCATTTGTAACGAAATGGATGGAGCTGGAGGAAAGTGAAATAAACAACAAACAGAAAGACAATTACCACATGTTCTTCTTTATCTGTAGAATCTGAAAACATTCATTCTCAACACAGAATGGTGATCACTGGAGGCTTGGGGAGCAGTAAGGGGGATAGAAGCAATTCGGATAATGGGCACCAAATCAATTAGCTTAAAGGAATAAGTTGGTAATGCTATTCACAATAACCTAGCATGTATTTTATGAACAAATAGCAGAAAGGAGCTGCAAGCCTCTGATCATAAAGTAATGTCAAAAAGCAGAAATGTTGATCACCATGTGGGGAATTTCAAGTGACTAGCCAAGACACGGGCATCTTGATCCGAAGAGAATGGCTATTCTCTCTGTCTCTCTCACTGTCTAACTCTATCTGTCAAATAAAAAAAAAAAAAAAGTGGGGCCGGTGCCATGGCTCACTAGGTTAATCCTCTGCCTGTGGCACCGCCATCCCATATGGGCCCCATCTTCTAGTCCCGGTTGCTCCTCTTCCAGTCCAGCTCTCTGCTGTGGCCTGGGAAGGCAGTGGAGGATGGCCCAAGTGCTTGGACCCGTGCACCCTCATGGGAGACCAGGAGGAAGCACCTGGCTCCTGGCTTTGGATTGGCGTAGTTCCGGCCGTAGCGGCCATTTGGGGGGTGAACAAGCAGGAGGAAGATTTTTCTCTCTGCCTCTCTCTCTCACTAATTCTGTCAAATAATGAAAAAAGACAGAGAGAGAGAGAGAGAGAGAGAGAGAGAGAGAGATGCTGGATAGCTCCAGCAGGAGCATTTTATTATTTAGTCTAGGGTCAACAAGTAACACAACAGTTAGGGATGTACAGCCTGACTAATCATTATAAAAGAAAAACAAACAGGCACAAGCAAGTGAGATAAGCATCATGTGACATATTTATGGTGTGAAGCGAAAGTTCAAGTTGCTCCAGGCTCATCTTCTTTGCCCTTGAATTATGACAAGGAATTTTCCTAAAAGCAATATCTAATAATAACTCAAACCTTCTGCTCCTGCAGCTGCATTCCATCTAGGAAGGTGTGCCTCCACAAGGCCTGCTTAGGCAGAAGCAGGACTGTAGCCATGTCCAATATTCAGGAGGCTATGGCCTCACTGTGAACACTACACCATGATCTGATCACACCAAAGCCAAAGAAATGCGTATTATTATTATTAATTTTAAATTTGTTTTAAAAAATAACAAAGGATCAGCCATACCTTATTTATCAGAAAAAAATTAGGTTAAGGGTTGCAAGAAAAAGTGGGGACATAACCTGTCTAGCCTTAATTGGGCTAATATAAATTGTATAAAAATGACTTTTTAAAAAGTCAATCTACTCGGCCGGCGCCGCGGCTCACTAGGCTAATCCTCCACCTTGCGGCGCCGGCACACCGGGTTCTAGTCCCGGTCGGGGTGCCAGATTCTGTCCCGGTTGCCCCTCTTCCAGGCCAGCTCTCTGCTGTGGCCAGGGAGTACAGTGGAGGATGGCCCAAGTGCTTGGGCCCTGCACCCACATGGGAGACCAGGATAAGTACCTGGCTCCTGCCATCGGATCAGCGCAGTGCACTGGCCGCAGCGCGCCAGCCGCGGCGGCCATTGGAGGGTGAACCAACTGCAAAGGAAGACCTTTCTCTCTGTCTCTCTATCTCTCTCTGTCTACTCTGCCTGTCAAAAAAAAAAAAAAAAAAGTCAATCTACTTGTTATTCAGCATTTTCTTGGCATTTCTGATAATCAAATGAAATGTAATCAAGATGTATTGGCTAAGATAATTCTTATTTGTGTTTTGTGCGAGCTCTATTACAACCAAATTAAAAGTATCCTCCCAACAAAGCAGAAAATGAATTAATATAATAAACAAGTGTTGTATCACAGTAACTTGGCTTTACTTGTAGTATTCTTGGCAGAATTCGCACTTTTATATTTATAATTTTCAGTGTTTTGAAAGGTAGTGTATCCCAGTGGTCAAGAAGTATAGAAGCTAGGAACTGTGAGGGATCAGACCTGTCTGGGAATGAAACCTGGCCTCACCACTTCCATGCTCTGTG